>NC_083880.1:23513328-23813328 GCF_032452875.1 Bos javanicus
ATTCGGCGCTCTCCAACCCTGTCCTTCTAAGTAAGCTGGAACCCAACTGACCCTCCGAAGGTTGCGGACCAGGGTATTCCCGAGACGCGTAGGGATGGGCGGAATGAGAAAATTACAGAGACGGATAAAGAGGTGACTGGAGTCGGCGATGTCGATCTAGGGGCTCCAGTCTTAGGTCTAAGTGCCCCCAAGAGTGGAAATATTCAAAGAAAGCCTAAGACAGGAGCGCACGGCGCGGCTTGGAACATAAAGCGGGGGCTAGGGTAATTAGGCTGGAAAGAGCAACTGTTTTAAAAAAGAAAGAAAAGGAAAGAAAAAAGGCTTCTTCTCTTCGGGTATCGGGTGGAAAGGGCACAGGACGCCCGCCTGGAGAAAATGACCTTCCTTTCCCGGTAAATGACCTGCCTTCCCAATTAGGGAGCATTCACCGAAAGGACGGGTTAAAGAGGAAACGACCCTTCTCCCCGCTTTATTTTTTAACTAGCAGCACTCCGAGGACTGCAAAGAGCTGCAGCCCAACCCTCCGCCTGGGATCACGCCGTGGGGTTCGGCCCGGCCCGGCTCGCGAGCCCAGGCCGCGGGGCACCGGGAGGCCATTTTGCGCGTGCGCCGCTCGCCTCGCGCCGCCCGCAGCTCGGCGGACTCCGCTCCCGCCAATTTTGAAAGCTAGATTCTCAGGCCCTAGCAGGCTGGGGAGGAGGGGAAACGAAGTCCTTTCTCCAAGTCCGGACCCCGTGGCGAGCTGCGGCGACAGCCGGGTGCGTGCGACCTCACAAAGCGGCCCCCGCCCGCCGAAGCTTTTCCACCGAGAGGGACACCGAGGCGCGGCAACTGGCCCCCTGTCCTATGTCCCCGGGAGGCGGCGGCTTCGCGTGCAAAGCCCTCAGAAGCGCATCCTTACGGGGGTCATTCCAGATCATCGTCTCGTTTTGCCCTTCTCCCTGTGGCTGCTTCAATCCCTATCCTCTTGCCCCTTCAATAACAAGATGTCCTTGGAGTTTGGGGTTTTGTTGGGAAAAAAATTGTAAGCCAAATTATTAATCAATATAAAACTGCCATCCTCGGGGTTCCTAAAGGCTGAGCTTCGTGGACTGGAAAGGCCGATGGGAGAGAGTCCTTAACCCTCTTAACAGGCTGAACTTGTCTAATAGGTGGAATGGACTCTAATACCCTGGGAAGGAAACTTGACCAGGTGATAGTGTCGAGGAAGTGAGTGGCCGCGCGACAGGAATGTCAAGATCTGGGTGAAGGACCACACTTCGGGACCCAAAGGCGACGCCTAGGTCTCCGGCCAGGGCAAAACTGGAAGGTCCGGCGGCCTGGAAACCCCGGCAGGGTAGAGGATCGAGCGGTCGGAGGTTGGGACGTCGCCTCTGACAGCCACCAGGACGCAGAGGTTTCCTGCAGAGTCCGCGCCTGCCTGATTCTCCGGGGGCAGAAACGCTTTTCTGGCCCAGGACTCCCACGTGCGCCCAAAAACCGGGAGAGAGAGGGACGGCTTTGTGAGAGGGGTACGGGTAACTGCAGAGAAGTGAAAGCGGCCTAAAATGGGCGACACCCGGCGAGTCCTCTTTATCGGCGCAGACTGCAGGGGCCGCCATTTGGTGGCGGATTTCAGTATTTCTGTAGCACGTTGTACTGAACTTCACAACTGGCTGGTCTACGTGGCACGGTGGTTTCGGAACCGCAGTTCTTAAAGATGCAAATTTCCTCTGCCCACCTCCCACCCCCCGCCAGTCTCCAGGGATACCCTTCCCTCCCCTACCCCTGGTGGAGGGCACGGGGGCTCCGCGCTCCTTCGACCCGGGGCGGGGACCTTTCCTCCGGCTCCACTGGCCTCCACGAACGGCCAAGGGCTAGTGTGATGAGGGGTGGCGCCCAGCGTAGGACGAACGAGTGTTTTCCTCCCCGTTTTCCCGGAGATTGCGAGCCCGAAGCTTTCTCCCCCGAGGAGAATCTCATTTCCTTGGCGGGGCGGTGATGGGTATTGTCTTTTTTGCAGGGACCGCATCCCAGCCCTGGGCTCTCCGCCTCACACCTCTCGGGAGCAAGGAAGAGAAAGGCGGGCCAGGCCTGGCGGGAAGGGACGCACCCGACGAGAGGCGGCTCCTCCCTAGGTGTCGGGTTAGTCTCTCGGACTCGCGATTCCAGCTCGGCCCGGCGCCCTCCGGAGACCCGGGGGAGGTAAACACCTCTCGGGAGTCTCAGGACGTCGGCGGGCGTCACCCTGGGTCACCCTTTCTTCGAGGGTCACCATGAAAAGCCCCCGAAGCGCGAGGTGCCTATCGAGTGGAGAACAAAGGGCCGAGGGGCGAGCGCGAGGCGAGTCCGCGCGCGGTTGCCCTTGGCTGGGCCCAGCTTGGAGGCGGGGGGCACCGGCTGTGCGGACTCCGAGCCCGGAAGGGAGGAGGCGGCAGCGCTGGGAAGTCCGCGGCCCCCGCCTACCCCGGCGGACTGGAAGAGCCCCCAGTCTTCGAGCCAGAGCTGCCATGTTGCATTCGCGGAGGACACCAGTGATTTGACGCTCCCTACGCAGCGACACCCCCGACCCGAGAGCCCTTTGGGGGAGCCCTACGAGCGTCACAGCCCTAAGGGATGGCGGGGCGCGGGAGGGAACCCGATCCCGGCGGGCTGCGGAGCCGGCACGGCCGCGGCGCCGCCGCTTCCCCTCGCCACCTTCCTTCCAGGGGCTGCGGGGCTGCGCGCTCGGCAGAGGCTCGGTTGCCAGTAGCAACCACACGACGGCGATTTGCAGCCAAGGCTGCAGCCGCCGGTACAGCCGCCGCCGCCTCGTACATCTCGGTGTCTAGCATTCAGAACCCTGGGGGTTGCCCTCGCTGACATGTCTCGCCCCCGCCCCGGGGTCCTCATCCTCCAGGACCCTCAGCTCCGCTCGAAAGCAAGCTCCCCCGGCTCGGCCCTGCCCCCACGGCAGACAATAGACAAATAGGCTCGGAGCACACTGCAGCGCGGTGCTGAGCCGGCACCTGAGCCCCCGGGATCCTGGTGCTCGGCTTCGTCCCAGCCCCAGGTGCCCTTGTCTCCAACTTTAGCCGAAATTCTTTGTCAGTGGCCAGTCCATTAAGAAGCCTTTCTCGACATCAGCAGTAAGGATAGTGGTAAAGAAAGAAGTCAAGACAAGACGCCCACTCCCTTTTTAGTAACATCGACACAAAGAGCTTAGGGTTGTTTGGTCTTGGTAGCGATGGCTTCCCTCTGGGTTAGAGCCACAGTCAAACCGTACCGTCTTCCCTCTTCTTTGTCTACCACGAATATTTTGCATGAAATTCATAATATAACTTTCCAACATTACCTCCAGATACTTGTCTTTTACAGAAGTGGATGGAGCACTTTTTTTCTCCTTCATTTCATTTGATGAACTACACCAGCCTTGGTAATGAGGACTGAGTGGTCTGATGCTTAAAGAAAATAATTGACACTAACCCTAAGGAATCTTTCTGCCTTTTCTAATATCTGTGGCTCTGGGACATTGATTTAATTTTTTAAAGAACTCTTGTTAGTGTTTTAAAGACGTTTTTATTGAAGAAAAATCTTCAGAGTATCCAGCACAATCTCTTGATTAAGCTACTAGGATAACCCAAGAAATAGGTGCGTTGCCAAACTTCATCGCTCTTACCAAATGTCCCAGTTTTAAAAAGTCATTAAGTTAGTGGAGTGTTCTTCCTAGATTGACATTTAATGTAAGTCACAGATGTGCTGAAATTAAGTTTAAAGCTCCTTGAGGAAAAGTACCTATCCTGTTTATCTTTGCATGCTCCAGGGTCCTTTTAACATAACAAATATTTACTGAATTTCCAGAGGATTCCTAAAGTTCAACAACCCTTATGAGAAATAAAACTTATTAACAGCTACTATAAAGCTTGGATATCTTTCATGGACTCAATGAAAAGGTGAACACTTTCCAATGAAAAGGTAAACATTTTCCAAGCTAGTGGTACTAATCAGATGTCCTCACTCATGCATATTTTTTTACTTAATTATATTTCAAATGTGGTGATTGTATTAAAAAATATCTGACAGATGTTTCCAGAATTCTAAGAGTGATAAGAACTTGTAACTTTGCTATTTTCCCACCAAAGGTGTCTGGAAATTGGTTAAATAGGCATAAGAGGATATTTTAAACTGACTTTCATGCGGGACAGGCAAGGCATTAACTGTCTTCACAGTTCATCAGGAACTCTGAAGGGGCTAGTATTGGATACTGCAAATCTACTAAGACAATGCACACTGAAATAGCCTATTTAACTTAATCTTTAAAATGTACTGAAAATAGTTAATATGTCTTAATCATACCTAATGGTAAACTCAAATCAACATGTCTCCTAAAATGCCTCTTAGGTATGTTATCAGAGGTTCACCTTTAAGCTTCAGAAAATGTCAAGTTCATGATATCAGACAGTTTACTTCAAAGAAGAAAGTTAACACTACTTGATTCCTAGAGGCAACATAATGACCTGTAGCTTGCCCAAACACCCCCACCACCACCTGAAAAATAGGAAAGCAAGGCTTTAGTGAAAAGTTCCTTTCTACTGTCTTTCAAGAAAGAAAAGCTCCAACAACTTGCTTTGGACCAAGTTAAAGAGCTTATCTCCCTTTTTCATTATGACTGTGTCTTTCAAAGAATTGAAGGATAAGATCAAAGTGCATTCATATTCATGTGAATTATCGCTATTGACTTGAATAATGATGGATTTCATTGTTTTATTTAAACTGAAACCAGAAATGCTACTGCTTTTGAGTCTACACCCCCTAAGGCTGTAGAATTTCTTCTGAGGACTCAAAAGCCAAGCAATTAGGTCTGACAACCACGTCATTTCCATAATGTACTTCTGTACTGAGGACTTTTTATTGGAATTGGTTACATTTCTATAGAATCCTACCATGCAATTTTTGACTCCTCTTCAGCCTTCTGAATAAAACTCTTAAGTTCAATAAACACTCATCCAAAATACTTAAGTATAAATGGTACTGGGGAAATTGAGTGATGTTTAGAAAACATCTAGCTGTTCCTGAATCAGAAAATTAATGTTATCAGTAATTAACTCAGGAGAGTGCTTTCCCTTTGAACATGATTTATTACAGTTTGTTTTCTAGTGTAACTGAAGAAGTTAGAGTAAGCTTGGGAAAATGTGTTTTCCAGCTGTTTCTTTCTAAATATGCCTCATGACAGTTATCTTAAAATATTTTCATTTGGGTTCTCTTTAAACTATCCCATCATTTTCTAATGAGAAAGAGGCCACCAGATCCAAGGGACCCCACTCTCTTTTACCAAATAATCATTCTCCTTAAGTTAGTCACCAATTAAAATGATCACTTTGGAGAACACTTCTAAGGAAATTCATTAGAATAAAGTAAGTTTACAATAGAATAATACAGGCAACCTTTAAAATTGGCTTAAGGAAATGCTTTTTCATGAACTTTAATACACACAATTTGTATAGGCTCTCTAAACTTAAAGACAGACCTTAGTGCAACCAATTCTATTATGATGATCTGCAATGGGTTCTGAGAATACCCTTTCCAAGAAAGAAAACTGATATCTTAATTGGTATCACTGTTAAATGTTTGCCATACAGTTAAAGCAAATGCATAAGCACCACTTTTTAAAAAATCAGTGTTTTTTTATCCAGTTGTGCTACAAGAAGTCTCCATCTTAATTTGTCTCCATTTGGTGTCCTTTGTATTGCAAAGCATTCTTTAAGGCAAAAGTGTCTTAGTAAATTTGATTCTTTGGAATTTGACCATAAATACACCGACATTACAAACTTTGTAAACTTCCAAGACCTTCACCCTTCACTTAAAATGATAGGTAATTATTATTATTTCACGGGGGTGGGGGGGAGGGAATCACTTCTTGAATAAAAAGTGTTTCTTTACAATTCATTTCCTGTCCTACTAAGGGGAAAGGTATTAGCATTTTCTTTATATAGTCATTAATTTTTTCTTATGTTGTCTATGTAAGAACCTTTATTCTTCGCTTTAAAAATAACTATGAGGTAACACTGAACTAGGAGGTAAAGTAATTCAGCTTTAGCCATATTCAGGTGTTTCCTCTGAAATGTATATTTTTAAAAAAGACGGCAGGAGTTGCATAGCTTGCTTGGACTACGGAGGATGCAAATCATAGCGCAAGTATTTCCACTTAAAGAATGGGAAGCTGTGCCACTGAGACTTCCAAGTCTAGCCTGCATTTTAGCGGAGCTACCTCTCGGCTCTGATAATCTGTGCGGGGAACCGAAGAACAGGATGGATAGACAAGCCTGTGCTATTTTTGCGAAAGCAAAAACCTTGAACACTTTCTCTTTGTACTTTTGCACTATTTCCTAGGAATCAGAGCATAGAGTTATTTTTCTGAGTAATCAATGAGCAAGAAATTTTGGCTTGGGATTTGATGTAGCGAAATGACGTCAAAAAAAATTTTTAAAGGCTTGCACATGCGCAGTAAGACGCCTCCGCCCCCCCCCCCCCAAAGTAAGCTTTGGGCTCTTCACCCCGCCTTCGGGATTCGGCCCGCGCCGCGGGGTCTAGGAAGCTGGCCGATCTAAGGCGGTGTAGGATTCCCACACTCCACTCGGGGCAAAGAGAGTCGGATCCCCCCTCTCCAGCCAACCGGGCTCTCTTTTTTAAGTCCCGGCAAGAGAAAGTCAAGGGGAAGCAGGGCCGACCTGAGCGGCCGCCGCGAGCTTTTCTGGCTGCGCAGCGTTGCGGGACCTCGGCTCCGGGGTTCCAGCCTCCGCCCGCACCAGACTAGCCCCTGCGAGTTGGCCGCACCACTCCGGGGCCCACGGGTCAGCCGCGCCGTGGGGAGGCTCGAGCAGGGACCCCTCCGCGAAAGCCCGCGCAGCGTTTCGGTGCTTGCTGGATGCCTGGTCCGGGGAAGCAAAGCGAAAGGACTCGGGCCTTCATCTTGCAACCCGCCCCCAGCAGATGCCGGCGGCGGCATCTACGGCCCTTCTCTCTCTCTCGATCCCTCCGCAGGCCAGCGGCCTGAGGGGCCACGAGTCAGTCGGAACAGGGACCTGCCCGCTAGCTCGCCCCTGTAGGCCCCGCGGAAGGGGCGCCGCCGGTGCGGAGCCTGCGCGGCGTTTCCGCACTTGAGCCCTGGGGCCGCGCGCCCCCGCCCTTTCCACGCAACGGTTCTCCCGGCCCTGCCGCCCCCACACCCCCTTTTCGGCCCATCCCAGCAACCCACGGCAGGGGCCTCGTGGGTTTCTGATTCAGACAAACGGCCTGACCCCAACCGATTCACGCGCCTCCTCCCCGGTTTAGAATCGCGCGGAGTCCGCGGAAATGCCCGTTGGGGAGTTTGAGAAACTTTGGCCTAAAGGAAAAGCCGAGGACATCTGTGGAGCATCGCCGTCATTTCTTCCCCTGGGCCCCCGACACCCCACTGTCCACACTGAACGCAGTCGCCTGGCAGGGCCAGCGCCGTCGAGCCGGGCACCCCGCGCCCATTGCGCGCGGACACCCGCCAGCGCCCAGCCGTGCGGCGTCGGTCCAGAACCTTCCCCGTGCGGCGGGCCTGACAGGACCGCACCTGAGGGATGCGTGAGCTGCGTCTCCTGGGTCTTGGCCCAGACGCGGGCTTGGTGAGGCTCCAGGGAGGTTTTTTTTTCCTTTGTGGCATCTTCCATCTTTTGTCTCTGGCGTCCTGTACTAATAAAAAGATGGAAAAGGAATAGTACCGACCTTGCTTGAGTGAGTCCAACACGACCAATATTTTAAAGGGGTGGGGGGTCTGGGGAATGCTGAGGAGTGGCCGACAGACATATAAGGAAAGGCGCCTAGAGGGTATCTGGTGGTGCCCGGCTTGGATACAGTCTTAAAGGAAAACCCACATAAGTCTTTTAAAAAAAAGATATTCACATAACACACACGCACATCAAGCGGCAATGATTTGTCTTCTGTGCGGTGTCTCATTGCCTTTGAAAGTGTTACGCTGATTTCAGATATTAGAGTCATCAATTACATCACTGTGCTATATAGTGATTTTGGAGGTGAACTTATTCGTGTGTGGAATTTACCCCTAATGATGGTTTACTTTGGTAGTGGAAAAGCTGAGTTCAATCTCAGCATCCACTGAATTACTGGAAAAGGAAGCCATTACAGGCATATCTTTAGAACTTTGGGGCCAGCAAAATCTGTCAAAACATTTAAACATTTTATTGGCCTTAATACAAAGAAACGTGAGAACTTTAAAGTTTAAAATATAAGGAGTTGCCTTTAAAAGGCTTGGAAAGCAAATGATAGGAAACAAGACACAAGCACAGCACCTGCATAGAAATGTTAATCTTCCCATCTTGGATGGAAGTGTCCGAGCCTCTTCTGCTTTTCCTGACCAACTTGATGGCACAACTGGTTGGTCTGCTGAAATCCAAATGTAAACTCCTAAGATTTTTTCTCAAAAGAGGAGTAGAGCAACATTTAAGATGTCATGTTTGCTTTCATCATTACAGATAATAAGAAAA
This sequence comes from Bos javanicus, assembly GCF_032452875.1. Lineage (NCBI taxonomy): Eukaryota > Metazoa > Chordata > Mammalia > Artiodactyla > Bovidae > Bos > Bos javanicus. The sequence goes on from NC_083880.1 coordinate 23,521,818, forward strand.
CTAACTTGGTTATGGGTATGTAATACCTTTATTTCTCATTCAAGTATGTATATATGGAGTTATTAATTTTAGATTTTATGTGGCAAAATGATTGTTGTGTTCTTATAACCTGAAAAATTACATGCAGTTGCCAAATGAATGCATATTAAGTACTGCCATTGTGTTTTTAATTTATGGTGTGTGGGGAAGGAGGAAAGAAGATTTCATATCTAAAAGTCAGCTAATTTTTCTTAAAAACAAGACACCTTTTATTAAAGTGATATTTTAGATATTCTCACCTCTTCCCCTATGTCACCCTAAATCCCTCTTCTTTGTTTCCAAAGCACTTACAGCACTGAGTGCAATTATAGTCCTTAAAACGGAGCAGGCTGCAGTATATGCTTGTTTAATGAATTAAACTTTCTTCAGATGTCTTTATCTCCCACTAGATTTCATGTCCTAGAAGACAGGTACATTCTGTTATCTGTAGTGTGTAGCACACACTGATATTTAATGTTTTTGGCTTGGGAGAGAAATATATATATATACAGTTGATTTATCTAGAAGCAGTTTACAAAATGTGGATATTATATCAAATTAACATCTAATTAGTATATATAAAGTTTAACTTTTAAAATTCATCTAGAAACTGAAAAAAGAAAATGTCTGTTAAAATTAGTAAAATTTCTTCTAGGCATGTGTAGAATATATTCCCATGATAATGGGTTTTTCTGAATTCCCAAAGCAGATTTTTAAAGAGAAACAACAGGATTTTTAAACTGGCTTTAGAATGTTGTCTTTTTTGAATCTCATTTTCATAAAAAGAGAAACTACATGCAAAAATGATTTTGAAATTACATGTGATTAGCTTTATACAAAAGGGGTCAAAGTTTTCCACACAAATCTTTCATGGAAACATTTTTGCAAGTTAATTCAGATAATATGTTTCATTCTCAATCAAACATATAGTTTACTGTGTCAAGTACATTGTAGATCTGTATTTAAAGTCACCCGGTACTTTTAGAAGAATAATCTTAATAGCACCTTTTCTTTTTTAAAAATCGAAATATCCCTTTGAATAGTTTTCTTTCTCACTACTTAACTATTAGAGGTGTGTATGTCATCTTGGGGCATACAATTAACATTGTAAAACAATGGTATTTTAAAGTTAGTAAGTTCAAAAGTGGGTCAGAAATTATACTTCTGTCAGTAAAAGTAATCTTCCACTTTTGCCATATTTTACATTTGAATTACTAACAATTCTTTTCTGTTTTATGATTAATCTATGTTACATTTCTCCATTTAATTTTAAAGACTTCTAAAAAGAAAGATAGAATAAAGAGCAATGTTCTACTTCTTTAGTTTGTCCAATTTCATATATAAAGTAAGAATTCTATATTGTGTTTTATCAGGAACAACACAGACACTGTTAAGGACAAATACTCAGAATCTATAGTTAAAAATAATTTATATTCCATTTAACTTAAGCTTTCAAACTTTGAGGTGTTCCATAAGTAGACTGTCATGTTTACAGGTTTAGACTTTTTTTTTTTTCACCATTGGGCTCTTACCTCAATGCTTTTAAAGTGGAAAATACACAGTAAAAACAATTACTAAAAATGGCAGCTGTAGTCGCTTAGGAGTTCGAATTGTTAAAGGACTGAAACCAAACATAGAACCTTTTAGTTTTAAGGGGATTTTTTTTTCATAATGCAACAAGGAACTGAAAATAAAATTACAATGAAGGTTTATTTGCCATTTTAATTATTTGTCCAATCTGTCCCCCTCCCATCTCTAAATTAGTACACAGCAAAACTTTAATTTTAAAAGACCTGTTTCCTTAGGGAAACATGAGAATCACTGTTAGACTTGATATCTCAGGGTTAAGTAAAGGGATTGTGGGTATTACTGGCTTCTGAACTTCGAAGCAAAAGACATGCACCTGTTCTGGGGGTAGCAGGGATCCCACTGAACATACTTATTCTTCTTTCTGATTGCTGGTCCATCCCACAACTATTTGGGGCTTCAGAAAACACCAAGACTTCATTAGAGAGCTCAAGTCAGAGTGAGATTTCAAAGATTATTGTATAGGACTTATCCCAAATATGAGAACCAGCTAAATTTGCATGTTTCCTTCTATTAAAGAAGAGACATCAAGAGGTTTCCTGTCTTGGCACTACTCAGCAGCAGCTGTGACTATCCCCTTGACATCTGGCGAAATTGTAGTTTCTGATGGAGGAACATTTAAAGTTGACACCTGTCATTGAAACATTTGGTATACAGTTTTCAGACCAGCTAGAAACCGGTGATAGACTACCTAACTTTTGTTAAAAGAAACTGGGTAAGAAAGTTATGTCAGCTAAGAGAAGTCTGATTATGATAGTTTGAATCAAGACTTTCCAGGTAAAGATTCTCTCTCCTTTTCTTTTGGAAACGTCCTTCAGCAACAAATGAAGTCTACATTTAAAAGACAAAAAATGTTTTTGAAAAATCTCATAAAAATAAGGAAGCAGCAAAGTTGGTTGTAATTTGGAAAAGTCATGGAAGACAGGACGTTTATGATAGTTTTCTTGTGTGCTTTTCTCATTGAATCTTTAGGAGTGCTAATTAAATGCTTTTAATACATTATAGTTAGGTGTATGAACCGAGGTATCCTGACCCTCTAAGAATCCTCAAACCTGAAATGCCCAGTATATAAAAGCTGGACTAAAGGGGAAAATATTTGACTTGAAGACAGCACTGACAGTAATGTATTTATCAGATAATACAGTGTTATATGTGAGATTTCTCTCGACTGTCGAATCCCAGGAGACTCCATCGCGGCAGTTTGCTTGTCTCGCCGCACTAGGATCGAGTTTCCTTGGCGCGCGAGGCTCCCTCCCGCCCCGCTGCAGTCAAGTCTGGGTTCGGTTTGTGAAGTTTTCTGACCTCCTGGCGGACGCCTGTGCCCAGAAGGTGTGACCCTCGACGGCGCACGGCTCCCGCGGCGGCCGTCAGAGCTCCGCGAGTCCGGGGAGCCGCGCAGGCGGAGTACCCCACCTGAGGCCGCCGACCGCGACGGGCGCCCAGGCACCGCGCCGTGACGTCACGCTGGGGACTGCGGTTGCCGCGAGACGGCCGCGTTCCGGTTCCGGTCGGTTGCCCGGGAGACGCGGGTACACAGAGAGAGCCTCTGCCGTCGGAGGCCGAGCTGTAGCCGCGGTTGCCCGCTCCATAGACTCGCAGGCCCAGCTCTGTCGAGTCAGACACAGGAGTCGGTGACGCGCGCAGAGACGCGGGCGCCATGAGTCAGAGGCAGGTGCTGCAAGGTAGGCCCGGTCGCCCCGACGGGGGAGGGAGGACGGCGGAGCCCGCGGGCCGCGCGAGGCGCTCTCCAGCTTGTGTCTCTCCCCGCAGTGTTCGAGCAGTACCAGAAAGCCCGGACCCAGTTCGTCCAGATGGTGGCGGAACTGGCGACCAGACCCCAGAACATCGAGACGCTGCAGAACGCGGGTGAGCCCTCAGCCTGCACCCGCGTCGCTGCGCACCCCTGGCCTCGCCTCGCCCGTCGCGCGTCAACCGGGTCCTGCCTCCCTTGCAGCCCTGTCCTCTCCCCACATCTTCATTCCTGGTTGCCCCCAGGTCCTCCTCTCAGCCTCGCCCCTCGCCGCATATCCCCAGGCCCTTCGCCCAGTGTCCCCTGGCTTCGTCTCAAGTCCCCGTCTCCCCGCTCCCCTGCTGGCTGGGCTGTCAGGGAGCTGCGGGGTGGGGACGGAGGATGGCGTCCCTAAGTTCCCTCAATCCACCGCGGAGGCGGTACAAGTGTTCGGTCTCTTTCGCGGCTCTTCGCGGGTCAAGTTTCCAGATGGATATGAGAGGGGCCAGGCATTCCTATTTCCATCTTTGTCGCAACTAGGAAAGTATCAGATTGAAAGTCAAGACCGTACGAATTGCCTGGAAGTCATTTTATGTGAACGTGAACCTACCCTAATCAGCCCCATTCTTCCGGATGCCCTGCGTTTGATCACCTTAGACTTGACTTTCTCACACCAAAGGAATTCCAGAGCGGTTGATAACGTTATTTCTCGCTTTATGTTGGTGAAAGAGCAAAGATAGGCTTGAATATTTTTCCAAGAGATTCCAAGTAGGCAGAGACCTAGCTTTGAGAAATCTCTAGTGGTGCTCTTATTCCACGTCTTGATCCGAATTTATGTAGATTCTATAGGCAGAGGAAGAATGCGTGTGTTATGTGTGTGTGAAGTTCTCCTTACCTTTTCACATAATGGTGGTCCCTTCTCTCTCTCTCTCAATCCTCTGTGTCTGATTAAGGATGATTCCACCACCACCTGAAGGTAGCATTTTATTGCTGCTGTGTCATGAGAAACCTTCAATTTATGGGTTATGATCTTTAAAACTCATTTAAATTAACATGGAATTAGAAGAGAATTAACATATTTCCAGGGCAAGAATTTTAGACACACTGTTTACTCTGCGTTTCTTTGAGGGGAATTAGTACTATGCTAGGTGGAAATTTCTCTTGCCACTGGGAGGGATTCTGTGCTTACTCATTGCATGCTTTTATTGGGGGGTGGGAAGGAGTGTAGTTAGAATAGGGAAAGTGTATTTTATAACCACTTAAAAAAGCTATTAATTTTGAGGTAAGTGTACATTCACATGCAGTGGTAAGAAATAATACAGAGAACTCAGGTGCCTCAAAACTGTAGTGTGATCCAGGATATTGACATTGATAACAATCCATCAGGTTTGTTGTTGTTTAATTTTCCCTAGTTTTCCTTGTACTAGTGTGTGTATGTGTGTGTCTAGGTCTATATAATTTTATACTGTGTGTATCCATCACCATTATAGTCAGAGATTATCACCACAGAATCTCTTGTCATGCCTTTTTATAATCACACCTACCTCCCTCTTTTCCCTAACTTTGGGCAACCACTCATCCCTTCTCCATTTGAAATTTTCCCAAAGCTGATAAGCTTTTGTTCTACAGTTGTTTCACATGGATTCATTTCCTTTCTTCTGCATGTGTATGTGTGTGCTTGTGTGCATGCACGTATATTCTCAAAGTATCCAGCACAGTGCTGGACATACAGTGTTTCATCTACACTGACTATGTTAACTTTATTAGAGCATGTTACATTTTTTGAACGCACTTTTTTGAGGGATTTTTTTCCTTCCAGTCCTACTCTTGCTATTTATGAATATTTGATTTTTTGGACAGTATGTATACAGCTAAACAAAAATGTGATTTCTTAAAAAGGGAAAATGACATTATTTTAGAAATTTGATAGCTGAAATATAGATTGTATAGATAACTACTGAATATCATGTTTAATGTAAGAGTGACAGATTATCTCTTCCCATAAGTATACACTATAGACTATATAATGGAATTTAATCAATACAAACAGGCTAAGTCATCATCAAAGTATAAGTGACTTAGATATGACATTCTTAAATAGCCACCTATTTCACTTACGGTCTGACTTAGAAAAGAATGAAATACAAAAGTAATATAGCTTAACAGTTTGAAATTATCTCTACTTGGTGAGAGCCTGAGATGGTTAATTTTATGTCAACTTGACTGGACCTTGAGATCTCCAGACAGTTGGCTAAACAGTATTTCTAGGAGTGACTAGGATGTCTAGGATGGAATGGTAAGATTTTTCTTTCCCCTGAGGAACTTATTTTAACATACTTCATGTTATGTAAATTCAACTTAAGCACCCCTTTAATAACTTTAAATAGAGACAGATATTGGATATTCCAATAGATTTATCTTTTGAATATTAAAAAACCCTGTAAGCTTTGTTATGAAAACTGCTTTTATTAGTCAATTAAACATTTAAGTGGTTTCCTTTTCAAAAATCACTATGGATTTAAGATGCGTCTGAATGAGCCACAGTATGTGTACATAAATTACATATTTTGATCAATTTTTTTCCAGTCAAGTGAATTCATTTTGGTAACATAAGATACTAGTACATTTTGTTCCTGACTTTGATATACTGTCTTTATATCTGGGAGAGTTTTGTTTTCTCACTTTTCTCCCTTAATAAACTGTTTAAATAAACATGTATCATGGGTCCAAAATAATGGGAAAAAAAGTTTCCATATAGACATCATGATAAATTAGTAGTTCACTTGTTAAGAATTTTTAAATCCATTGACTATGAAAGGAACCTTAAAGGTGAAAATTATTGATGAAGTTTTATTTCATTTAAAAAACTCTGATCTTTTTCATTGTATTTTTGATGTGTCAGTGAGAGAATTTGCTCTATTAATTATGTCCAAAGTAATTTTAAAACACAGTGTTGCAAGATATCTTCTTCAGAGTATTTAGACAAAAATAGGTTTGACTCACTAGAAAAACTGTGTACAGTGTGTCTATAACCTGGATTTTTTTCCTCATTGAGATTTTGTTCTTTCTAAATCAAAAGAACATACATGAAAACATTAAAAAACATAAAAAGGAAGAAATAGAAAACCTTAACAGACCCATCACAAGCACGGAAATTGAAACTGTAATCAAAAGTTTGTTATAAAATCTCATTATGCACCTTCAAACCCTATATGTCTGAGCCATTAAATCTTGCAGGTATTTAAAAATGAATTTGAATACTTCCCCTCTTTGAATAATTAGTAACACTTGACTGCAGTGCTAGAGATAATACATAGTAACTTGTACCAATTGTAGAATTTCAGCATTTGGAAGGGGTTGTTTAATTATAAAATATAAGAAAGATGTTTTATGGTATACTGGAGTGCCAGGCCACTCTTTGGTTGTTTAGAAGGTCTTTTAGAATAAGCTAATAAAAGCCCCAAGAACTTGATTTTTAAACTGCTTAGCTACATTAAATAAACTTTTTCTGAAACAGCTATTTATATAAGAAAAGTAGGGGTAAAGTTTAAAATAATACTTTATAATATTTTGCTTATAACCTATACCCAGAAGGTAAACATGGCAAATCAAAAGTTATGCATATTTTCAAAAGAGTAGGAATAGAGAAGTTTGCCTAACACTTTAAATATGCACCTGTATGAAGTGAATTTACAAATTGAGGCAATTTATTTGGTTCATAATTCAAGAAAATAAATAATGCATGTTGACATAAAATGCTTTTAAATTACATGTGTTTGGCACGGGGTGAAAATCTTCAGATTAATGATCTAGCACTTCGGTTTCTATGAGAAGGAAAAGCCTGTAGCAAGCATTTATGATGTATTGAAAACACATCCTGGGAGGTACATGAAGCATGATTCTCCTACAAAAACTACTTTTCTAAAGGATTTTAGAACCAAAAAAATAATTAGTAAAGCAACTTCAAAAAACTTAATGAGTTATGCTCTTTAAATTTGATGTTTTTCCAATATAAAAGGAGTCTTATAGTTCTGAATGTATGATAATTACAGCACCTTTTTTTTAGTGACGGGGAGTGTTTTTCTTTTTTTAAGGATAGGGTTTTTTTTTTTAAGGATAGTGATAGAGGTTTTTTCTTTTTTCTTTTTACATATACGTAAGTGGAAAATATTCCAGGAAACTATAAAAATTCTGAACTTGTATGCACCTAGTATGTCCTATAAACAAGATTTTTCAGAGTTTTATTGTGTGTCCCAAATCATTGTTCCTGTGTGGACATTTCCTGTTTTGATATCTAAGCATTGGTACATAAGTAGAAAATACTACAACCAGGACTAGGATTTCACTGTTTTCCTAAGAAAAGCTGGATGATTAAAAAAAAAAAAAAATCCAAGCGGTACATGAACCTGAAAGAGTAGGTTCTTGAAATGGCAAATTGTGTGGGTTAAATTTTAATGTCACAGATTAAATGGCTTTGAAAAGTTATTTCAGTGTTTTCTAAAAACACTTTGCATTTGAATGTTTTTTCAAGGCCTTTGCTCTTCAGACTTTTCCTACACTTTTTTGCCCAATTAATTCCTACTCATTCTTTATAGCTGTTTTTAGATGTTGATTCCTCAGGGAGATCTTCCTCGAGCCCTTCCAGTGAGTTGTCTCTTAAGTTTCCCTGATTGTAGCATTTCTCTTTCATAGTCCTTATCACAATTGTAATAGTTTAATTTCCCCTTTCTCTACTAACTGTAAGTTCTGTGCTTAACATAATGCTTAGCATAGAGCAGATATTCAACATGTTTAAAGAGGATGAAGGAAGGAGTAATTATTTTTCTAAGTGTTTTCATATCTCTTAGATTAGATTCTTATAACAGCTCAGGTGAATAGAGTAGGTATCGTCTTCACTGTGGTTAAATCTCAAAGAAGGCTGGATAATTGCCATCATCTCTAAGTGAGTTAGTTGCTGAACTGGGACTAGGACCTGTTTCTGTATTGTTAGCTGACTTTGTGCTCTTCCTGTGTTACCTGAGGTATCAGGAAACCATTCATAGATGTTCTAGGAGTTTCGAATAAACCTCAGTGTTTTTTTTTGGCTGAGCCACGTGGCTTGTGGGATCTTAATTCCCAGACCAGGGACTGAATCCCGGTCGTCAGCAGTGACTGTGTGGAGGGCCGCCAGGGAATTTCCACTCAGGGTTAACTTTTAAAATACGTCATCTGTTCAGGCCTTTGGGTACCAGTGACTGTCCAGTAATTGTGTGTAATGGCTTTTGAGGTCTCCTCGAGGACCGCTGTGGGACCTTGAGTGGAGGCCCACATGCCAAAGACTAACTTTAATTGATAAATACCCGGAGATTTGAGGAAATGGAAGTTGTATTTAGCACTTAAACTGGCCTCGGAGTTCTAGAAGACCTTTTGGCTTCCTCTTAACTTCTAAGGAAAGCCTTTTCAAACCAGAGGCTCTTTCAAATTACCCAGAGAAAGTGTCTAATCCCCTGGAAGTTGAGAACCAAGAGAGAGTACTTGAGAGAGTCGTTGGACTGACACCCGCTATCGTCAAGAAGAGCAGCTGGGAGACCTCGCCCGGAGAGGCCAGCTGCCCTCTGACTGACCGCCTGCCCTCCTGGACTTTTTGAGAACATGTGAAGTAAAGCTCGGTGAAGAAGGAGGCCCTTGATATTTGTTGGTTGATTGATGTGAGCGAATACTTAGCACTTTCTTTTGTTCTTTATTTAGTCATACTTTGTGTGAAGGACTTTTCTTCCACGTTCACGGGGAGCAGAACTTTGGGATTTCTGTTAAGTAGATGTACTGGTCCTAGAAGAAATCCAGGGCCGTACCTTGAGAAAAAAATTGTCCTTGCTTTGTAGTTGGCCTATCTGAACACAAGTCAGACTTACCTAATTTTCAAAGTGAAATATTGGTTTTGCCAGACACCCCAGACTAATAAGGGCGGCTCAACTTAGAATTTAGTTTTTAATCAAGTTCTGTTAAAAATCTAGGTGAAAACTAGTGGTATTTATGCTTGAGTATGTGTGCCTGTGTCTCCAAAGGAAATGATCTCTGTTCACTTTTCTATATAGTCTAAGTTCTATCTCACTGTCGATTTAGAATCACTATTTAATTGTGTACAAATGCTAGATTATATTAGCTTTCCATGGAACTGTCTTTGTAGATTTAGTCTAATAATATTCCCTCTTTTTTTTTGAGGGCTTGTTTAAAAATAGCTGCTTAGACTTTCCCATGACTTTTAAAATCTATCATTGAAGACATTGTGCATTTTGCTGTTATTTTTAAAATATAAAATTGTATTATTTTAAAAGATTTTTTTGATATGGACCATTTTTAAAGTCTTTATTGAATTTATTACAATGTTGTTTCTGTTTTATGTATTTTGGCCCCGAGGCGGGTGGGATCTTAGCTTCCAAGCCAGGGATCGAACCTCCATGACCTGCAGTGGACGGTGAAATCTTGACAGACTAGACCACCAGGGAAGTCCCCAAGTTATACTCTTTTATTCAATCAATCTTTTACTATTTATCTAAATATTATGTTTCAAGCTAGGCCTATGATTTCAGGAAAAAAATTGTTCCTGCTTCCTTTTATTTCACAGAATGGTTCTCTTTTTACTTTTGCTGCCATAAAACTCAAGTTTTATGCCCAGAGTTCAGTTGTAGAAACTATTACCTAAACTATATTTCTGATTTAAAAAAACAAAACACCCAGCCCCCCTCTCCATTCCATCGCTGTTAATTATCTTTGTATCCATATCTTTTAGAGTGAACTATCTCAAAACAATGTAGGCAGAGTATGAGTAAAACCAAAAATTTCATCTGAAGATAGATTTTTTAAAATTAATTAATTTATTTTAATTACAATATTGTGGTGGTTTTTGCCATACATTGACAAGAATCAGCCGCAGGTATACATGTGAAGATAGATTTTTGAACTGATTGCCTTTCAAAAGTTTCCTTTTCAGATATTTCCAATGAAACCTCTGGGAGCAGGCAGTCCTTTTAGCAGTGTCTTCTCTTTTCTCTGTACTAGCCTCATTCCAACATTCCAGTCTTCTCCAGGCAGATGGGTGTAGTAGGTATATATGTAAAAGAGAAAACAACAGACTCATTATTCGCTCAGAAGAATTGAAAGCAGGGACTCAAAGGGATACCTGAACATCAATGTTTACAGCAGCATTATTCACAAACCCGAAAGTGGAAACAACCCAAGTGTTCATTAACACATGAATAGACAAACAAAATGCATGTACACACAATGGAATATTGTTGTTGTTTAGTCACTAAGTTGTTTCCTACTCTTTTACAACCCCATGGACTGTAGTCCACCAGGCTCCTTCTATCCATGGGATTTCCAAGGCAATGATACTGAAGTGGGTTGCCATTTCCTTCTCCAGGGGATCTTCCTGATCCAGAGATCGAACCTGCGTTGATAAGGAGGCAGGCAGATTTTTTTTTTCTCCTGTTTTTTTGTTTTTTGCTAGGCAGATTTCTTTACCACTATTATTCAATCTTAAAAAGTAATGAAATTGTGATATATGCTACAATATGGACAAACCTTAAAAACATTTTGCTAAGTGAAAGAAGCCAGACAAAAAAGGACAATATTGTATGATTCTATTTATATGAAGTATCTATAATAGGCAAAATCATGGATACAGAAAATAGAGTAGAGACTACCACAGGCTGAGTGGCGGATATGGGGAGTTATGATTTAATTGGTATACAGTGTCTGTTAGGAAGGATGAATAGGTTCTGGAAATGATAGAGGTGATTGTGGCACAACATTAAAGCTGTACTTAATGCCACTGAATTGTGCACTTAAAGTGGTTAAAATTTAGGTATATTTTACTACAACTTAAAAAAGAAAAAAAAAAGAAGATAAGTCACCAAGGCAGCCAGAAATCTTTACTGTGACTTCAGTGAACCCAAAGACCTGGTTTGCAGAGACTTGCTTTCAATAAAACAAAGTTGAGCTGTTAAATATCTTTATAAAGCACCTGAAATTGAAGTAATATGTATAGAAATTATACGCATGAAATATGAGACTGAGTTATTTCTTTTGTCTTTAGAAACATTTGACCTTTTTCCCCCTGGCTTATATATCCAATTGGCCTGCAAAATTCAAGTGATAGGCCTATGTTGTATTAAAAGGAATTAAGGGAAAGGTTGGTTGAGGCTATTCTATAATTTCTTCCAATACTTTTTTGAGAGCATGAGCTGCCTTTACTCATCTGTGAGGTCCCTATTTCTTGCCACTTGGTAAGCCTTGATCTGTTTTTTGAATGAATAATTGTGGGCAGGATTCATGGGTTTTTATTTTTGTAAAACTAGATAACAATGTAAGTATTATTAATAGAAGCAGTGTCTCCAGTATGGCACTGGAACAAGAAACACAGAAAAGAAACTTAAAGCTATAAAGTTGGGGATGGGGAAGATTGTAAAGATTTAGCCTATAGGTTAAATTTCATAAACATTTTCACACCATTTAATGAATTTATATAGGGAAGACAAAATTGTCTTATAGATATCAGAGTATAATATATAAATTACTTTTACTATTAGATATAATATTAGGTAGTACTTGTTGGTTCCTTCAGTGGAGACCCCGGTGAGTTCATTAGCTGCTCACTGAGGACCTTGTCTTATTAGATATTATAGCAGTTATTCAGACTGCTATAACCTATGGACTCTATATTTTCATGCATTCGCTCACCAAGGATCAATCACCATGGATTCCTAATGGACAGACAGGTAAGGAAATTTCTTTTTTATGTTATATATGCTCCTCTCTTTCCTCCTCCCCTCACTCCCTCCCTCCCTTCCTTCTTTCCTCAGTTCCTCTTGCAGCATTATCTGTATTTTTAGGACAAACCTGAAATTAGAATAACAAAGTATGCTTAGCCTGTGTAGGAGATAAAAACATGTTCCTGGGGATTGAAGACTATGAAGCACTAAGAGGCAATTCAAGGACTAGAAATTCGGGCAATACTTTCTTTAGTAAAAATGACCTCATTCAGATATTTTAAATGGAAACTTTAGCTTTTACAAATTTTTCAAAATTCTCATTGTCTGAACAAGGGCATATGACAGAGCATCTGCATGAAAGCCTAACTTTGATATTGAATATAAGAATAGAAACAAAAGGAATCATGTCATTTTATTGACCTGATTTTTGCTGGGCCAAATGAAGTAGAAAAAGGGAGGAGAAAATATATAAAGCAGCAAAATTCCTTTGAGTATGTGGACAAATGAAATACATTTTTTGGGGTAGAACATCTTATTGCTAAAACGGCAAACTGAAGATATCCAACACTGGGAGACTTGTGGTATACTAGCTAAATATAGTAACTAATAATAAATAATAATGTAATTGTGCTTATTGTGCTTAGTCACTCAGTCATGTACAACTCTTTGTGATCCCCATGGACTGTAGCCCACCAGGCTTCTCTGTCCATGGGGGTTTTCCAGGCAAGAATATGGGAGTGGGTTGCCATGCCCTCCTCCAGGGGATCTCCCCAATCCGGGGGTTGAACCAGGGTCTCATGCAATTGCAGACGGATACTTTTCCAGCTGAGCTGCCTGGGAAGCATAAGAAGTATAAACTCAGATAGATGAATTCTGGTTCAACCCCCGGATTGGGAAGATACCACTTCATACCTACTAGGATGGATTATTCTAAAAAAATAAAATGCAACCATTGGTGAGGATGGGGAGAAATTTAAACCCTTGTACTTTGCTGGTGGGAGTTTAAAATGATATAGGCTCAGTGTAGTGGAAAGTGGTTTAACGGTTCCTAGATACTGGTGATGATTACACACCATTATAAATGTGTTTCATGCCACTGAATTATACACCAGAAAATGCTTAAAATGTTATGTATATTTTACCACTGTTAAAAAACTTGAATCAAGTAATAAGCAACCACAAAGAAGAGATCAACAAATGGTTGGTTTTAGATCCAGCTTTCTAGAAGGAATCATGTTCACATTTGGTAGTCATTCTAATACCTTATTTTGCACATTGAACTGTTTGTTGTGAGATACTTCAGAAATTATCTCCGTAAAAAGTGTAGAGAATAATATAAGAAACACTTATGCACATGGACATGCTGAATTGTTTAACATGAGCTGTGGCCTAGGCCTGAGAAGGCGGGCTGTGTGCCTGCAAAGTTAACCAGCCCAGTCAGGATGCAAACTCGCAGCAGTGGCCTTCTGTAAAACGATCTAACCAAGTCAAATTAGACAGAAAAAGGATCACTGAAGAAAACTGGGAACCGAGAAAAGCCAGAGGTCACATCATTAAATGTTTCTGTGATAAGCATCCTTATTCTCTGTTTATGTTATTTGATAGTACTGTTTATCTTATTTTGGTCTAATTCTAAATGTTGTTGTGTTTTCCTTTTATTTCTATTTCACGTGTTTCTGGATATAACATTACAAAAGAATATTGGTAATATGTATCTGCTTTTATAGGTCAGAGTAATATTTTTTAACAAAAGATGTAATAACGTGCAAGTTGAACAGCCCACTGTAAATGAAGTTTAAAAGTCAAGGGGCCCTTTGTTCTAGTTTGAACTCCGTTATCACCTTTTTTCGTAGTATTAGACTAAAACACCTCTATTAAGGGGTTGTCTGCAAGATGGCACAGTGGTAAAGAATTTGCCTGCCCATTCTAAAGAAGATCGCCTGGAGTAGGAAATGGCAACCCACTCTGGTATTCTTGGCTGGAAAATTCCATGGACCGAGGAACCTGGAGGTCTACAGTCCATGGGGTCACAAAGAGTTGGACACAACTGAGCACACAGCACAGCAGAGTTAATATAGAGTTGGAATATTGAATAAAATGATCCAAATGAAATAATTTACCCCACCTCCTCAATTTTCCATATTATTTCCATCCAGTTTTACGTATTTAGTAAGTATGAATAAAGAATGTCTGAATTTCTAACCTTGCTTCTGCATTTTAGCTGTGTGATTTCCCTAATTTTTCTCAGCCTTCATTTCCACATCTGTAAAATAGACATGATAATAGGACCTACTTCATAGGTTTGTTATGAGAATTCAGTGAATTGATATAGAAAATAAGTTCTTAACACAAAATAATATATAAGCTATTTTTATTATTGTGCTGTGATGATGGTATTCCTACTATGTATTCAACCCTAGAATGAATATTAATGAGAGCTAGTAATGTGACATACTTCCTTATCTTAAAGAATTTATTTATTCGGAGACAGTGTCAGAAATCTGAATTTACAGCCCTTTATGAATGGGAAGCCCTAGTCGAATGGCCCTTCTAGCTTACCTGGCCTTGAAATAGATCCTCATAAAATTTCTGTAATAGACTCTAAGTTGGTTGGAATCAGAGGAAAAAAACACCAGAAGACTTGAGAGGAAAGAACTGAACTGAGCCCTGAAAGAGATAGGGTTTGCAAAGGCTGTTGTGGGGGGCAGGGGGTGGGGTGGGGCACGTGGGGTTGAGCGGGGAGGAACACAGCTTCTTCCCCTCCACTCCCCACCCCCATAACCCTGCTAGGAAGGCTTTCTACTGTGTGCTTTATAGTCTCTCTCTGCATTCCTCGTGACGTCACACAGCTAGAGTTTGCCAAATCAGGGATTTAAACTCTGGTTCTCCAAAGCCGTTCTTAGTTCCATGCTAGGCTGCTGCTTTGATAATTGCAGGTTATATTATTCTATACCTTGTCCAGTTGGCTGCTGCTTCATATCGTATTAGGTTTTAGTGGATGGTTTTTGTTTGCTTGTTTTTAATGATATTTCCCTTTGCATTTTCCTATCTGCATATATGCTGAATGGTATGTTTGCTTTTTAATTTAAAATTTGCTGATTTCTTATTTCTTGTAACTTAGGCGTAATGGCTTTGCTGAGGCCTCTTCTTCTGGATGTAGTCCCAACAATTCAACAGACTGCTGCTTTGGCTCTGGGGAGACTGGCTAATTATAATGATGACCTGGCAGAAGCAGTCGTGAAGGGTGATATTCTTCCACAGCTTGTTTATTCATTGGCAGAACAGAATGTAAGAATTTTTTAAAACCAAAGTTACATGATTTTTGTTTTGGATTTTTAAAAAATTGATAGTTTGGGTACAATTGCAAGTGTGTAGGCATAGAATTATTAGGATATTAATACAACCTTCGGTTCTTTGAACTACACATAATAATACCTTGAGGGTGTTTTACTTTGGGGCTAATAGATAGCTTTTCTGCATTACTGTTAGTATAGGAGAAAACATATTTAAGTTTTTAATGGAATTATACACACAGCAGTACTTCTATATACGGTCTTATTCAAGTTATAGGATCAGTCTTCGAAAGATGTATGGCACCCTGGGCAAATGAGTTACACACAGTAGTGTTGTGTTATTCGCTCAGTCCGACTCTTCGCGACCTCGTGGACTGTAGCCTGCCAGGCTTCTCTGTCCATGGGATTCTCCAGGCAAGAATACTGGAGTGGGTTGCCATTTCCTCCTCTAGAGGATCTTCCCCACCCAGGGATCGAACCCAGGTGTCCTGGGTTGCAGGCAGGTTCTTTACCGTCTGAATCTAGTTAATGGGCAGTGGAAGAGAGAGCTTGGAAGCAAGGAGGAAGAGAAGCATTTGAAAGCAAGGAGAATGCATGTAAGAGAAGGTTTGACAAAGCGTTTTTTGCCAAGCATGCAAGCATGTCAAGCCTTTTAAAGGTCATCTAAGAGTGCTTCCATTTTTTCTCCCATCCTGTCTGATTCCCTTTCTGTTCCTAACAATAGTTAAGGATCTTCCTCTAGGTAGGGTCTTTGCCTGTTTGTTCCATCCTGCTGATTTATCATAACCTAGGGATGTATCTTTCTTGACATGTCTTTAAGATTAAATTATCTTTCTTACACATGTATAACCAGAGGACAAACAATTAAATTAAAACATGGGCAAAAGACTCACAGACATTTATCCAAAGAAAATGTACTAAGAGCTAAGATGAAAAAATACTCAATGGCATTAGTCATTAGGAGATGAAAATCAAAACTGTGAAGAGCCAGCCATTCTACCTACCAGGATGGCCATAACAAATAAAAGAAAGAAAAAAAAGGAAAATAGCAAGTGTTATTGAAGATGTGGAGAAGTTGTGTACAGTGGCACAGCTGCTATGGAAAACAATTTGGCAGTTCCTTAGTAAGTTAAACATAATTACTATATGACCCAGCAGTTCTCCTGGTTATATTTCCAAAGGAATTGAAAACAGGTGTTCAAGCAAAACTTGAATGCAAACGTTCATAGCAGCATTATTTGCAATAGCCAAAAGAATGACTAGATAAAGTAAATGTTATATATCCATACAATGGAGTATTATCAGTTCTAAAAAGGGATGAAGTACTGGTACATTCTACAACATGGATGAACCTTGAAAAAGTTATATTAAGAGGAAGAAGCCAGACAAGGCTACATATTGTATGATTCCATTTATTTATATGAAGTATCCAGAAAATGCATATCCACAGAGATGGACACAGATTAATGATTACCAGGAGCTGGGGGAAGAGGGGAGTGAGAAGTGGCTACTTAATGTAGAGGATTTCTTGTTGGAGGAATGAAAATATTCTGGAACTGGATAGGTATGGTTGCACAACATTGTGAATGCACTAAATGTCACTGAATTGTACACTTTAAAGTGGCCAAATTTTTTTAACGAAATAAAATTCTAATTGCTTTAAAATGTGCCTTTTTTTTTTTTTTAAAGATTGGAGAGTCATTTGCTAATGACTTTTATCTCTAGGAGGAGTTAAAGAAATTGTATTTTTCTTGTAGGCATTCTTTCTATCATCAAATGCTTGGACTCTTAGCTGCTTCTCTGAGGGCAAGGTCTGTGTTTGATATCTCACATAGAAGGTTCTCTGAGGTTTTCTAAGTGTGAATGAGTGCCCATTAGTTAAAGCAACAGGGCACACGTGAGGAGAAAGTGAGACTGGGAAGCATCTTCACAGGCTTCTATCTCCTTCCCCTTCCAGGCCTTTAACCCATTTCTCATGTGAGATTTAATCTCTTCTCTATGCGTACAAAGTCCTCTGGTTTGGTTTTTCCTTCCTTTTCCCTCCAGGTTTACTTTCGTTCCTTCCTTCCATCCTTTCTTCTTTCTCTTCCCTTTTCTTTTCTGGCAGTTCTTTTGGTGAGGCATTCCAGGAGAGAAGAGAGTTATGGATTTGGAGAAGCAGAAGTTAAGAGGAAGAGGGAGTGAGAGTATGAATTCTAGGCACTGTTAGTTAATGCTAAATGGTGCTCAGTAAAGTGTGAATTTGAAAATTCTGCAATATACATTCAAATCAGCTTATGGTAATGACAAGAAATGTATCACTATTATTTTTCCACAATCATGAGAAAATAATCTATGGAAAGCTACTTTAAAACTCTTCTAATTTTTGTAATGATTTAGTAGATATTTGGTTATGGACTTGTAAAATTAGACTTTGTAACAAATATTTTAATGTCTATGTTGACATTTAAGAAACTAAAGAAATATATCAAATCAAAACATTGTTACTAACAGTAGATTCCTTATCTTTTCAACATATCCTAATTTTTAAAATATATTCTGTTAAAATATACCTTTTGTATTTTCTCTCTCACATAATTTTTTATTGATTTTTAATATTTTAGCCTATGTAAATAGAATGCTTTCAGAACAGTTGCTGTAGTCACCTTAGTTGCTTTTTTTGTATACACTGTGAAGAAATAGAAACTTTATCTGATGATTGCTAAGTGCACCTCAGAGCATAGCTGTTATTTCAGGATAACACGGGACACCAGAAAGGTTAGTTGAGGTCACGCTTAGAGACTGAGGGCAAGTAAAGGAAATGAGTTTGTCAGGTGACAGTTTGGTTGCACGTGCTAACAATCTAGGAGTTCCCACAGGACAAACAGTACCTTTCACTGTAATGCACAAACATAAACTCCCATTATTTTATGAATCTGTAGGAAATACAATGCTTACATTTTATTTTATGCAGTTTCCAAATGCATGTTTCAGAGTAAAACATTTGAAATGAAGTTAAAGATGTACACCGTTTCAGTTCAGTTAATGAACAAAAGCAATGGGGAAGCCTCAAAAACTCAAAATGATTTTGCAGGATGTTTTTCATCTTTTGTATTTAAAAACTGCTGAGTTTTTTTTTTTTTAAATATCAGTGTCATTTTTTTATGTTTGTTTTGGTCTATTTTAACTTTTAGCTTGATTCATACTGAGTTTTATCTCTTTATGCTTGTAGCGTTTTTACAAGAAAGCAGCTGCCTTTGTGTTACGAGCGGTTGGTAAACATTCTCCCCAGCTAGCTCAGGCAATAGTTGATTGTGGAGCGCTGGACACACTGGTGATTTGCTTGGAAGATTTTGATCCTGGAGTCAAAGAGGCTGCAGCCTGGGCACTTGGCTATATTGCAAGACATAATGCAGGTAATGGCCCTTATTATAAAATAGGATTATTAAAGTTTACATTAATTAGGTAAACCTGGTTTTGCTTACTAGTAAACCATAGATAAGAGGTCTTAATGTTGTATCTATACATTATGGGAGATAAGTTTTGAATGAAGGCCAAATTGTTTGGATCACAAATTCATAAAAAAAAAAAAAAGCCTATACATGTCAGTCTTTATCTTAGTTAGCAAAAGAGACATTTGAAGACAGAGTGGGAAGAAGGGGGACATGGGGAGAATGAGATATTGATTGATTCAAAGACGTTAGTAAATTGGTTCTGTTACAAAATTATTAGAGTTTGTTACTCCCCAGGGGACATTGGGTCTTAACTCTCACTTATGGTAGGGTGTTCCAGGGTAGCCAAGAGCCATGTTTTATGAGTGAATAATGTTGAAAAGATGTGGGCATGGTAGCTTTCTAGAATATATTTGTATTCAGCCCAAGATTGGCAGGAAGAAGGAGAAAGAGAAGGAGCACCTTTTCTTACAAACTGAGCTCAGTGAGGCCATCAAGAAGGGACCTGGGCCTCTTGTGTGAAGGTTGTGCCGATACACTTGATTGCTAAAAAGTACACAGTGAACAAAATTGCCCCCACCACTTTACAGAAGTTGCTAAATAATATGCAAATAACACAATAAGAGAATAACAGTTTTAAACACGTTAAAATGAAAACTTTGCTAGTAGTCAAAGAACTGCATAATAAAACATCAGTGAAAGTAAAGCAGAAAAAAAACCAAGTGGTTAAGAGCACTGTGGCCTTAGCTAGAATCTGAGTTTGAGTCCAAGTTCCAGTCTTTAGTTGCTGTGTGACCTTGGACATGGCTTTTAAACTGTCTGAAACTTAACTTCCTCATCTGTAAGAAAGGTTGTACTACTTCCACATTTGTTGTGAGATTGATGAGATAGGCCAGTACATGGTAAATATTCAATACATTTAATATTATTAAAACTGAAGATTTGAGAGGGCACAATGATGTTTCTATTGACAAAGGCACTAGAAATTGTATGAATTTGTAAATGCAAATTCATATCATGCAAATCTAAGCCATAAAAGAGTTTATGGTTACTGTAGAAAGCCTACTTTGAGAATTCATCCTAAGGATAGAATCCCACAGAATGAAGAAGCTGCATTTATGCAAATGTTATTGTAGTGTTATTTGTAACATCAAAACCCCTCAAATATTTGGTAGAAATTTAGGGGTTAAATTATAGAAGTTTACTTAATGGAATCTCATTCAACAGTTATGAATCCTGCATGATAACATGAAAAAGTGATTATAATGTGAAAAATTAGAAAATTATATATTACAATTATGTGTACGTATGAAAGTCACTCAGTCGTGTCTGCACAGTCCATGGAATTCTCCAGGCCAGGATACTGGAGTGGCTAGCCTTTCCCTTCTCCAGAGGATCTTCCCACCCCAGGAATCAAAGCCAGGTCTCCTGCCTTGCAGACAGATTCTTTACCAGCTGAGCCATAATGATATAAAAATAAAATCTTATGTGGATATAAATTACAAGTGAGCACATGTTTGTGTTACTAGGGTTATAGAATGAATATTTTAAATTCATTTTCTAGATTTTTCAATGTGCATGCATGTATAAAATAATGACTACTGTTTATTGAGTAATTACTGTGTGCCTGGCTCTGTGCAGTATGCATCAGGATATTATCTCATTTTGGCTGCAGATACACTTAGGGCAGGTATTACTCTCCCTGTTAAACAGAGGAAGAGAGTGGAATGTAGACAATGCCTGAAGTTACGTTAATGGTTGAGCCAAAATTGGAATCTAAATCTGTCTGACTCCAAAGCCATATGTCAACCCCGTACCATACAGTTTGACTGCGTACTTCTTGAAAGAGTATTGAAGAAGAAATTCGAAACAGAAACAGGAAGTGGCTGTCCCATAGTTATGTTTAATTTGGTTTTTAAATGATGACACTACTGGAGACAATAAAATGATGTAAAAATAAATCAAGAGAGAAAACTATTTGTCGTGCTTAGAATGATTCAGAATTGGTACAATAAAATTATTTCCTTAATATCTGAATTTTGGTTTTCCAAGTAGGTTCACCTTAGGACTATTGCTTAATACATGTTGATTGAGAAAACTAAGGCAGTGTTTTAAATTAGAAGCTGGTTATCATGGGGAAACTACATGAGTATATTTAGTCTTTTTTTTTTTTTTTAATGTCAGAGGACTTTATAGATCGTAACATGAGTATTTTAAAGGGTGATACGAAAGAACTTTGAGGACAACTGTGCAGATACTCTGTCAGGCGGGTGCCCATAGATAACCTTTCCATATCTCCCTTTTGTTGAATCTGAGGGTAAATGATTATAGTTTATAAACAGGCTCTGTCTAAGGGATTCCGTTCCAATTTCTTGCTATAATCTGGCTCCCACATGGAATTCCCAGTGTAATTTCAATATTTCACAGTCATTAGGGGCTTGGGACCCAGAAGCTCCCAGAAGGGATTACTGAATAGATTTCTCAGAAGGAAAGGGAATTGTTATCTAGTAAGCAGTAAGTCATAATTCACATCCTGAATATCAGTGAAAAGAGAAGATTTACCTTCAAATGACCTGATTTCTTTCTTGATGATCTCCTAAAAATGGAATATATTGAGATGGAAGGGATTCATTCAGCGTTTTCTTCTGGGAACTAGTGGTAAATTGTTTGATTAGGTAGTTTAAGAAATATAAACCTTAGAGGAGATACAAAAGAAATGACCTTTAAGGGCAATAGAAGGAAAACGTTTTGCGTGTAGGAAACAAAAATAAAGTAAACACACAATTACTAGAAGAGGAAAGTCAGTGGGCATCATCTGATGTTTCCTTATTTGAAAAATACAATTTCTAGAAGCTACTTGTACATATAGATTTTAAGGCATTGTACAGATAACCAGAGGAAATTGGAGGCTAACCATCAGAAATGGTGGTCGTAGACTCTATCATGGAAATTTAATGAGACGATTTGCAACTCTGAGCAAATTGTCTCAGTAAATTTCCATGATAGAGTCACCAGTTACTGAACACACTTGATAATACACACCTCTTTGAAGATAAATAAACTACCTCTTTCTGTTTTGGGTTCCTTAAGAAAGGCTCAGACTGATTGTCGGTCCTCCTCTATCGTGCTACAGTCTCCCCCTCAGCAGAATTATTCTGGCTGCATATTTACCTAACTAGTGTCCAGTCTCATTATTTTCAAGCACTAGTCTTGTTTTTGGAACTACAAGGGGTGAGGCCAGAGGAGCGGTGGGCTCTGCTGCCTTAGTGCTCCCACCGGGAGGGCCCAGGCCTTCCCTCCCTCCCCACTCTGCCTGGCAGCCTGGCTCTAGCCTTGCACCTGTGGGTGACACAGAAGCTCCGTGGAGACCTGGGTGGAGTGTGTGGCAGCCGTCACAGCACTAGGGGACTGAGGTGGGAGCAGTGGCCTGGTGGCAGCCTGAGGAAGAAAAAGCCATGTAGGTGTTTTGGAGGAATGCTGTTCCATGTTTGGCCTAAAAAGAAATAAATGTTAAGTGTTTGTTTAGGAGCTTTAGCTAAAAACACTGTCTCTTGTAAACTTTGTTTCCTATAAACCTTTGCTGTCTCTCAGTAAACCTTAGCAAGTTCTCAGTCCTGGCAAAGTGGAATAGGTTGGATTAAGTGTCCTAAAACATTTTAATTATTAACACAATCACCCTATTACAGATGAGGAAACTGAAATAGAGAGGTTAAAAGATTTATTCTGGTCAGACGCAGTTTATGGCAGAGCTGTTTGGCCATTACTCAGAAGCCTTCAGAGATTCTTCCTTTTTATAATGTGAGAAAGGCAAGTGTATGAAAGCTCATCACTCTTCTTCTTAAGCTCCTTGCAGTATCTGCAAGTCTCGCCAGATACTTCTGTTCTTAATTCCCGATGACTGGTTCCACATGTGTGACTATGCTGTCTCCCAGGGACCTGATTTATCTCCTTAGGACCTAAATCAAAAGAGAGACGTCCCTCCCTGCTTGGTAGTGGTCAGGAGAGGGGATGGCTGCAGCCCCAGATGAGCAGTGCTTAGCGGGCTCAGCTGATTAGGATTCCACAGAAACAGCGAGTAGACTGTGTCTTGTTCACCAAGTAGATAATGTAAGGGAGGAATCCAGACAGAGCTGGCTAGCCTGATTCTTTTCTGTGTCATTTAGGACGATGAAACGATAAAAAGAAAAAATAATTCTAAAAATCAGAATTTTTGCATATATTCTTCTTGTGCCACTCAAGCCACCCATATATAAATACCAGTAGTCTACATTGTGTGGAACAGGCTTAGGTTGCAGTAATTAATTTAAAAAAATCTACATGTTAGTGACAAATATCTGAGATAATTAGGAATTCTGTACTGTAGGTCTTAGAGTAAGGAAGGAGGGGGAGCAGGGGACAAGAGGATGGTAATTCTGTGTTAAAAGCCTTAAAGACTTCAGTGATACCTGTAGATAATAAGTTGGTTTCTATGCCATCTTTTTATAACTTATTTTATCTTAGAGGGGTTGAGGAACACATAAGCTTAGAGGAAAATGATGTATATGAGATTATATGTATTATATATTATACCAATTTTGATCCTAACATTTATTTCTACCAATACTTTTCTCCTTATTTAGGTGTTGGTAAAAAAAGATGAAAGTGAAAATAAATGTCTCTTCTATGTTCTTTGGACATAGGCACCAAATGTGTTAACGTAACATTTTAAAAAATTATTTATTTATTATTTACTTCATTTTTGGCTATGCTGGGTCTTTATTGTAGCACGGCTTTCCCCTAGTTGTGGAGAGCAGAAGTATTCTCTAGCTGCAGTGTGTGGGTGTCTCATTGTGGTGGTTTCTCTTGTTGTGGAGCACAAACTTCAGCAGTTGCAGCTCCTAGACTCCAGAGCACAGGCTCAGTAGTTGTGATGCACAAGCTTAGTTGCTTGGCAGCATGTGGGATCTTCCTGTACCAGTGATTGAACCCGTGTCTCCTGCTTTGGCAAGTGGATTCTTCACCACTGAGCCAACAGGGAAGCCCTAAAATAACATTTTTAATTGTAACTTTTACTCAGTGGTTATCTAATTTGTTAGTCTTTTTTAGGGTTAGTTTGTATGCTGGTAAAAAATTATATGTGTGTATTTTTATTTCTTGTGATTTTTAAAGTACAGACTTTTGATTAATAAAATCTTCTAAGCTTTCTTTGCATTTTTTTGGAATTCAGAATTTGGAACAATAAAATATAATTCTGTAATCTCAGATCCCCAAGTCACTGAGAACTACAACTTTATATATAAAGCTAGCAAGCAGTTTCTTTATCTCCATCATCATCATCATTGTAATTATCAAAAAGTGTTTGAGGCATTTATGTGTACGTTACCATGTCTTTTGTTACTGTACAAGGTCAAATTAGTTGGCTAACATCTCACCTCTAAGACTTGATGATCTAAGATGGAAGAATTGATACAGTGAGCATAGAGGTCATCCAAAGAGCTGACCAAATATGGAACAAAAAGGTACAATATTATCTTAATATGAATAATATATTGGGTGATTTTACTTTGGCTCAAGTGAAAGACAAATTGTGAGTTATGTTTTTGTACTGTGGTAGAAAGGGGAATCTTTACTTTGTTTTTACAAACTTTGTTATATCCAGATAACCTCTGAACTCTGTTGGGCGTAGATATAAAAGGAAAAAGTGACATTGATAGTGATAAACACACACACCTACAATCAATTAATCTTTGACAAAGGAGGCAAGAATATACAATGAGAAAAAGTCTCTTCAGCAAGTGGTGTTAGGAAAGTTGGACAGCCACATATAAATCAGTGAAGTTAGAATATACCCTCTCAGCATACACAAAAATAAACTCAAAATGGCTTAAAGACAAACATTAAGACATGACACCATGAAACTCCTAGAAGAGATCATAGGCAAACATGCTCTGATATAAATTGCACCAATGTTTTCTTTACTCAGTCTCCCGAGGCAATAGAAATAAAAGCAAAAACAAACAAATGGGACCTAATCAAACTTACAAGCTTTCGCACAGCAAAGGAAACCACAGACCAAATGAAAAGACAACTTATAGAATGGAAGAAAATATTTGCAAACAATGTGACTCACAAGGGCTTAATTTCCAAAACAAACAGCTCATGTACAACTATAACTCAACAACAACAAAAACAACCAATCAAAACATGGGCAGAAGACCTCAATGTCTTATTTCTCCGCAGAAGAAATACAAATGTCTAATAGGCACATAAAAAAAGATGCTCAATATCACTAATTTTTAGAGAAATGCAAGTCAAAATGACAATGAGGTACTACCTCACATGAGTCAGAATGGCGATTATCAAAAAGTCACAAATAACAAAATGCTTGAGAGGGTATGGAGAAGAGGGAACCCTCCTATACTGCTGGTGTGAATGTAAGTTGGTACAGCCACTATGGGAAACAGCATGGAGGTTCCTCAGAAAGCTAAAAATAGAGTTGCTGAATTGATCCCGCAGTTCCCTTCCTGGACGTATATCCAGACAGAACTCTAATTCAGAATGATTCATGTACCCCTACATTCAGAGCAGCATTATTCACAATAGCCAAGACACGGAAGCAAATGTCCATTGACAGATGAATTGATAAAGAAGATGTAGTACATGTATGGAATACGACTCAGCCATCAAAATGAATGAAATGCCATTTGCAATAACATGGATGGACCTAGAGATTATTAAGTGAAGTAAGTTAGAAAAAGAAAGACAAATACCATAGGATATCACTTATATGTGAAATCTAAAATATGACACAAATGAAACTCTTAGATCATAGGCAAAACACCTGTCTATGAAATAGATAAATTTACCTATCTATGGAATAGAAATAGATTCAGGGACAAAGAGAACAGACTTATGGTTGCTAAGAGGGAGAAGGTTGGGAAAGGGATGGAGTGGGAATTTGGGGTTAGCAGATGTAAGCTAATGTATATGGAATGGATAAACAAGTGCCTGGTAATTAGGAAAACTTTAGGCATGACTGGAACAACGTTCATATGTGAATCTACTTTTTCAACTGTAAACTTTTTGGAATCTAAATACTGGAGATTGAGCATTTCCAATAAAAATTTAGCAGCTAAATTGAGACACGCTGTAAGTGCAAAATATACACTGGATATCCAAGACTTGATGTGAAGAAAAGAGTGTAAAGTATCTCATTAAAACTTTTAAATACTGATTACGTGTTGAAATTATAGTATTTTAGATATATTGTGTTAAACAATTTGATTATTTAAAACTTAGTTTACATTTATTTTTAAATTAGAGGATAACTGCTTTACATGGAGAAGGCAATGGCACCCCACTCCAGTAGTCTTGCCTGGGAAATCCCATGGACGGAGGAGCCTGGTAGGCTTCAGTCCATGGGGTCGCGAAGAGTCAGACACAACTGAGCGACTTCACTTTCACTTTTCACTTTCATGCATTGGAAAAGGAAATGGCAACCCACTCCAGTGTTCTTGCCTGGAGAATCCCAGGGATGGCAG
Source organism: Bos javanicus (assembly GCF_032452875.1). NCBI lineage: Eukaryota > Metazoa > Chordata > Mammalia > Artiodactyla > Bovidae > Bos > Bos javanicus. The sequence goes on from NC_083880.1 coordinate 23,548,149, forward strand.
AGCCTGGTGGGCTGCCATCTATGGGGTCGCACAGAGTCGGACATGACTGAAGTGACTTAGCAGCAGCAGCTTTACAATGTCTTATTAGTTTCTGCTGTACAACAATGTGAATCAGCTATAAGTATACTTATATGCAGGCTTCCCAGGTGTGTCAGTGGTAAATCTGCCTGCCAATGCAGGAGATGCAGATTTGATTCCTGGGTCAGGAAGATCCCCTGGAAAAGGAAATATCAACCCACTCCAGTGTTCTTGCCTGGGAAATCCCATGGACAGAGAAGCCTGGTCGGCTACACTCCATGGGGTCACAAAGAGTTGGATAGGACTTAGCAACTATACAACAAAAACAATGCATATATCCCCTACCTCTTGAGTCTCCCTCCCATCACCCCCCATCCCACCCCGCTAGGTCATCACAGACACCAAGCTGAGCTTCCTGTGCTACACAGCAGCTTCCCACTAGCTATCTGTTTCACACACGATGGTGTATATATGTCATTGCTACACTCTTGATTAGTCCCATGCTCTCCTTCCCCCCACCCCCGCCTGTGTCCACAAATCTGTTCTCTACATCTGTGTCTCTATCCCATGATTAAAATTAATCTCACCTATTTCTTTTTACTTTTTAAGTGTGGCTACTAGAAAATTTTAAATATGTGGCTCATGTTCCCATTCTGACAGTACTGACTTAGAATTCCTGTGCTGTGCTCTGTGTTTTTTCGTTAAAAGGCAATGAAGTGGTGATGCTGTGGCCTCAAAAAGTCACTTAATATGCTTAAATTAATCAGTATAGCTGAATGGTGATATGTAGTAAGTTAAGGAATATGGAACTAAATGTACTATTTGGGGAGAAATAAATAATGAGTCAACTTCAAGCAACCACTTACTAATGTAAGGGCTGAAATATACTTTATAAGTGGCCAAACTATCAGACTTGCACATTGTCAGTGGGGCCCTGTATTGATAATCCCCTTTGGAAAACAGTATTGCAGTGCTTATTACCTTGACCTATATGAGATTACCTATATTTGATTGGTCTTGACTTAACAAAAACAGCAGTTTCTTGTGGCTTAATCCAAAAATACCAAGAACCTCTGAAGCAGGGCAGCTAAAGCCTGTGCTCTGGGACAACCTAGAGGGATAGGGTGGGAAGGGAGGTGGGAGGGGGCATTCAGGATTGGGGGAACACATGTATACCTATGGCCTGCTCACATAGGTACACATGTATACCTACACCTATTTGCCTGTTATGTATGGCAAAAACCATCACAATATTGTATAATAATTATCTTCCAATTAAAATAAAGAAATTAATTTTAAAAAGCCACCATTCTTCTTCTCAGGACCACCACCTCAGAGCCTCTGTCTTAAGTAAATACACACATGCATGCACACACATATGAATGTGTATGTTTGTCTAATGTGTGGAATATGTACGTATGAATATAGGACCCATGGTAGCTAGACTCCAAGAATCCCCTCAAATATCCCACATCCTGGCATTCTCACCCTGGTACAGTCCCTCCCATATCACACCAGGAATGATCTGTGTTACCACTAGACTGCAGCAGAAACAATGGTCTGCCACTTCTGAGCATGGGTGACCAGCTTTACAAGCCTTTACGATGATTCTGTTTTGCGGGTCTCTCATCACTTGCTTGGAAGGAAGCCACTGCTATGACATAAGGACCCTCAGATAGACCATGGAAAGGCCTGTGTTGTGAGGTCTTTGACAGCCAGCAAGAAATGGAGCTTTCTAGAACGATGTGAGTGAGCTTGGAAGCAGATCCTCCCCCAATTGTGCCTTCAGAGATGACTACAGCCCCCACAGACAGTGTAGTAGCAATTTCACGAGAAATTCCAAGCCTGAACCACCCAGCTAGACTGCTCATGGATTTCTGACCCACAGAAAGTGTGAGAGAGAAAATGATGCTTTAAGTCACTGAGTTTGGATCAGTTGGTATGTAGCAATGGTTAAATGGGCTTTCCTGGTGGCTCAGAGGTTAAAGCGTCTGCCTCCAATGTGGGAGACCCAGGTTCGATCCCTGGGTCAGGAAGATCCCCTGGAGAAGGAAATGGTAATCCGCTCCAGTATTCTTGGCTGGAGAATCCCATGGACAGAGGAGCCTGGCAGGCTACATAATCTTAAAGCACTGTACTTAATAATGCAAAGCCCCAAACCCACAAAACAATTAAGTGTCCCAAGTTGGGAGGATGGTTAAGTAAACTATAGCATATTTGCTCAGTGGCATATTATGCAATTATTAACACTGTTGGGGCAGCTCGTCCTCAGGAATAAAAGTGGACAGTGGAGGCCCAAGGGTAACTTCAAGGAACCACTCAGAAGGAGTCACACCAAGAACTGCTGACCAGGGAGCCCTCGTATGAAAACGTCCTGTACACCTTCTAACCATTCAGTATTTCGTTTCTGTCTCCTCTCTCTTTTGTGTGTTCTCATAGAGAATTCCACTAGGGCACAGCTGATCCTTTACTGTTTAGCCTCTTCTGTTAGCCTGAAGCTCCTAGGGGCCTGAAGCAATAACAAATGCCAATGAAGTTTGAAGGTTCAAAGTTTAATAAAATCTTTTTAAACATCTTAAAATCCATGTAAGATTGTTTTGTTTTTGCAGATTGTAGGTAGAGTGAAACTACAATTGTGGTTGCAATATTATATAAAGCAAGTGGAAATGTATTTTTTATTTGGGTGTTTTTTTGGGGGCGGGGGGGCTGTGCCACATGGCATGTGGAATTTTAGTTCCCTGACCAGGGATTGAATCCACATCCCCTATGTTGGAAACAAGGAATCTTAAACTTAACCTGGATTGCCAGGGAAGCCCCTAAAGCAAGTGGAAATGAATGGGAACATTTCTAGATACAAAAAGCATATTTTGTAAAAAGCTGATTCCAAGTAATTTATTGTTTCATCCCAAGAGCCCTCCAGACCCTCTCTGTAGGTCTGGCTTCTTCCATTCAGCCTAGTCTCAGCTGTTGAGTAGTTATAACTATGAAACTGAAAGTCACTAAAATTTGGGTTTTAAAAATTGCTTTATATCTTATGCTACTTATTATCTTCCAAGGCCATACCAGTCTTTGTTTTTTCCCACCTTCTTTTTTCTCTCATCTCCACTTTTTGACTTTTCCTTTCCATATTTTGAAGCTGTTTTTTTTTATGCTTGAGCCTTGTATAAGTGTGCCATCTTTCCAGCTGATTGTAATTTCTTACTAAGGCCCCATTAACTCCAGATCAATGGCTTATTTGACTCACTTGACTTTTTAAAGGAGCTAGAATTATTTAACCTTCAAAGCATATGTATGTATTTATGTATGGATGGATGTACGTTAACCTTTAATCTCTCAAACACTCAACCCATGTGTAAGGGTTAGATGGATGGTTCTGAAGATTGGGTGGAGAGAAATGGTATGGAAATGATGAGTAGGAAAAATGGCATTTGTGAGGGTGGGGGATAAATAAAAATCATAGATTAGATTTTTTTCATAATAATATGCAAATTCCTTCCACTTTTTCACATCCCACCTGCAATTGGAGATGTCAGTTTCTCAACTCAATTATAGCTCTAGTTAACTGTTAACTACACTCTTAACTACAGGAGAATGTTGCCTCTCTCAGATGTATTGGTATAGAATAAAGGTGGTCTACTGGAGAAGGGAATGGCAAACCACTTCAGTATTCTTGCCTTGAGAACCCCATGAACAGTATGAAAAGGCAAAATGATAGGATACTGAAAGAGGAACTCCCCAGGTCAGTAGGTGCCCAATATGCTACTGGAGATCAGTGGAGAAATAACTCCAGAAAGAATGAAGGGATGGAGCCAAAGCAAAAAGAATACCCAGTTGTGGATGTGACTGGTGATAGAAACAAGGTCCGATGCTATAAAGAGCAATATTGCATAGGAACCTGGAATGTCAGGTCCACGAATCAAGGCAAATTGGAAGTGGTCAAACAAGAGATGGCAAGAGTGAATGTCGACATTCTAGGAATCAGCGAACTGAAATGGACTGGAATGGGTGAATTTAACTCAGATGACCATTATATCTACTACTGTGGGCAGGAATCCCTCAGAAGAAATGGAGTGGCCATCATGGTCAACAAAAGAGTCTGAAATGCAGTACTTGGATGCAATTTCAAAAACGAAAGAATGATCTCTGTTCGTTTCCAAGGCAAACCATTCAATATCACAGTAATCCAAGTCTATGCCCCAACCAGTAATGCTGAAGAAGAGAAAGTTGAACGGTTCTATGAAGACCTACAAGATCTTTTAGAACTAACACCCAAAAAAGATGTCCTTTTCATTATAGGGGACTGGAATGCAAAAGTAGGAAGTCAAGAAACACCTGGAGTGACAGGCAAATTTGGCCTTGGAATACGGAATGAAGCAGGGCAAAGACTAATAGAGTTTTGCCAAGAAAATGCACTGGTCATAACAAACACCCTCTTCCAACAACACAAGAGAAGACTCTACACATGGACATCACCAGATGGTCAACACCGAAATCAGATTGATTATATTCTTTGCAGCCAAAGATGGAGAAGCTCTATACAGTCAGCAAAAACAAGACCAGGAGCTGACTGTGGCTCAGACCATGAACTCCTTATTGCTAAATTCAGACTTAAATTGAAGAAAGTAGAGAAAACCACTAGACCATTCAGGTATGACCTAAATCAAATCCCTTATGATTATACAGTGGAAGTGAGAAATAGATTTAAGGGACTAGATCTGATGGATTGCCTGATGAACTATGGAATGAGGTTCGTGACATTGTAAAGGAGATGGGGATCAAAACCATCCCCATGGAAAAGAAATGCAAAAAAGCAAAATGTCTGTCTGGGGAGGCCTTACAAATAGCTGTGAAAAGAAGAGAAGCGAAAAGCAAAGGAGAAAAGGAAAGATATAAACATCTGAATGCAGAGTTCCAAAGAATAGCAAGAAGAGATAAGAAAGCCTTTCTCAGCAATCAATGCAAAGAAATAGAGGAAAACAACAGAATGGGAAAGACTAGGGATCTCTTCAAGAAAATCAGAGATACCAAAGGAACATTTCATGCAAAGATTGGCTTGATACAGGAAAGAAATGGTATGGACCTAACAGAAGCAGAAGATACTAAGAAGAGATGGCAAGAATACACAGAATTGTACAAAAAGATCTTCACGACCCAGATAATCACGATGGTGTGATTACTGACCTAGAGCCAGACATCCTAGAATGTGAAGTCAAGTGGGCCTTAGAAAGCATCACTACGAACAAAGCTAGTGGAGGTGATGGAATTCCAGTTGAGCTATTTCAAATCCTGAAAGATGATGCTGTGAAAGTGCTGCACTCAATATGCCAGCAAATTTGGAAAACTCAGCAGTGGCCACAGGACTGGAAAAGGTCAGTTTTCATTCCAATCCCTAAGAAAGGCAATGCCAAAGAATGCTCAAACTACAACACAATTGCACTCATCTCACACGCTAGTAAAGTAATGCTCAAAATTCTCCAAGCCAGGCTCAGCAATATGTGAACCGTGAACTTCCTGATGTTCAAGCTGGTTTTAGGAAAGGCAGAGGAACCAGAGATCAAATTGCCAACACCCGCTGGATCATGGAAAAAGAAAGAGAGTTCCAGAAAAACATCTATTTCTGCTTTATTGACTATGCCAAAGCCTTTGACTGTGTGGATGTCAATAATCTGTGGAAAATTCTGAAAGAGATGGGAATACCAGAACACGTGATCTGCCTATTGAGAAATTTGTATGCAGGTCAGGAAGCAACAGTTAGAACTGGACATGGAACAACAGACTGGTTCCAAAGAGGAAAAGGAGTTCGTCAAGGTTGTATATTGTCACCCTGCTTATTGAACTTCTATGCAGAGTACATCATGAGAAACGCTGGAGTGGAAGAAGCACAAGCTGGAATCAAGATTGCCAGGAGCAATATCAATAACCTCAGATATGCAGATGACACCACCCTTATGGCAGAAAGTGAAGAGGAACTCAAAAGCCTCTTGATGAAAGTGAAAGTGGAGAGTGAAAAAGTTGGCTTAAAGCTCAACATTCAGAAAACAAAGATCATGGCATCCGGTCCCAGCACTTCATGGGAAATAGATGGGGAAACAGTTTCAGACTTTATTTTTCTGGGCTCCAAAATCACTTCAGATGGTGACTGCAGCCATGAAATTAAAAAGGCGCTTACTCCTTGGAAGGAAAGTTATGACCAACCTAGACAGCATGTTCAAAAGCAGAGACATTACTTTGCCAACAAAGGTCCGTCTAGTCAAGGCTATGGTTTTTCCTGTGGTCATGTATGGATGTGAGAGTTGGACTGTGAAGAAGGCTGAGCACCGAAGAATTGATGCTTTTGAACTGTGGTGTTGGAGAAGACTCTTGAGAGTCCCTTGGACTGCAAGAAGATCCAACCAGTCCATTCTGAAGGAGATCAGCCCTGGGATTTCTTTGGAAGGAATGATGCTGAAGCTGAAACTCCAGTACTTTGGCCACCTCATGTGAAGTGTTGACTCATTGGAAAAGACTCTGATGCTGGGAGGGATTGGGGGCAGGAGGAGAAGGGGACGACAGAGGATGAGATGGCTGGATGGCATCACTGACTCCATGGACGTGAGTCTGAGTGAACTCCGGGAGTTGGTGATGGACAGGGAGGCCTGGCGTGCTGTGATTCATGGGGTCGCAAAGAGTCGGACACGACTGAGCGACTGATCTGATCTCTGATCTGAAAGGTTTCTTACTAGCTGGCTTCCATGTCTGCCTCCTCCTATTCACATCCCTGTGTAATCTGCTTCCACGTTGCACCAAAGATATATAGCCGAAGTGATGGTATGTGCCTTCTGAGGTTAGATTATGAAAGACTACAGCTTTTGTCTTGGGTTCTCTCCTGTGGATCTCTCACTCTGGGGGAAGCCTCATCATGAGCAGCCTATGGAAAGACCCAGAAACAGGGAGGAACTGATGCCTTCTTCCAACATTCCCATGGCTGTGCTGGGAAAAAATGCTGTAGAGCCAGTCAAGCCTGCGATACCTGCAGCCTTAGCTAATGGCTTAATTGCAGCCTCATGAGAGGTCACTTCCGGAACCTCTTGCTGAGGTTCTCTCCCAGATTCCTATATTCTTATTATAGAAACAATAAGACTATACATGTTTCCTGTTTTAAGCAGCTGAGTTTGGTGTGATGTTACATAGCAGTAGGTAACAACCCATTGTAAACAGTGGATTAGACCAAAAACTAGACAAATTCTTCTACTTTGGAAGTGACATTTCTAAAGTCAAACTGGAGTATGCTGTGCTGTGCTTAGTTACTCAGTCATGTCTGACTCTTTGTGACGCCATGGATTATAGCCCATCAGGTTCCTCTATTGGAGTGGGTTGCCATGCCCTCCTTCAGTGGATCTTCCCAACCCAGGGATTGAACCCAGGGCTCCTACACTGCAGTCATTCTTTACAGTCTGAGCCACCAATGGTCAGCATATAACTAACTTTGGTGATTGCAACTCCGTATTTGTTTTGACTGTGATTTCACCAAATCATGAAAAACTTGGTTGAATGGCTTGATAATGTAAGATTAACATCATAAGTTGTAGCCAAATCTTAAATCTTTTTTTAACCTGCTTTATTTCAAACAGGTTTTGAAGTAATACAGTTATGTATTTTACAGCCAGATGCAAAACCAGCCTATCTTTAAACCGATAAATAGGGCAAACTAAATGCAAAGAAATAATGATTCATAATTTTATTTTTAATGAAGCAAATACTGTAAAACATAACTTTTTGTTGGGTTTAAAAACAATGAGTTACAAGCAGTGTTTGGAAAAATATATAAAGTTAAAAGAAATTAGAGTCCCTGAGGTATTTGAGTTGCCTAATTACTTTTGAATTAGTGTGCTAAATATATATACATATTTTTTCCTTTCTTTTTTCTTTTTGGAGAACCTCTTCATTTTGAGTCCTTTTTGTGAGTTCTCATGATGGATCACTTAATTTTGCTCAAATTTTTCCCTCCTACATTGCCATTGTGAGCAGGAAAATTAGCTGAGTATCGTAATATATGTTTAGATTAATCCTTTTTTTACAGGCCAGTTTTTAGGTTTTTGTCAGTCTCTTGGAATTCACCTCTGAATTTTCTTATATAACCACAATAGTGGTTCTTCCTTTATGACTCCACAACATGTCTTCAAGAATCAAAAGTAGAGAGAACTACACCTTTTTCACATCCAGAAAGTCCCCACAGCTCATTTCAGAAGGTTTAAGATTTAAGCCTAAGATTGTAAAATGACGAACATATTTTATTTGGCCTGCACTGTGTTGTTTTAGGGGGCTTCCCAGGTGGCACTAGTGGTAAAGAACCCATCTGCCAATGCAGGAGACATAAGAGAAGTGGGTTCGATCCCTGGGTCAGGAAGATCTCCTGGGGCAGGGCACAACAACCCACTCCAGTATTCTTGCCTGGAGAATCCCATGGATAGAGGAGCCTGGCGGGGTACAGTCCATGGAGATCACAAAAGAGTCAGACACAACTGAAGTGACTTAGCACGCACACATGCATGTTGTCTTACACAGTGTTTTTTTGTTTTGTTTTTTAAAGTTTCCAAAACTTAAAAACAAAGCAATCAGATGTCTGGCATCTCTGGAAAAATCCAAGGATCTGACAGTGGTTAGGTCTGCATTCCCACGCGGCAGCGCTGGGCTGAAGAAACTGAGTAGATGGTGCTCCTTGTATCTGGTGCATATGTTTTTCCAGTTTACTGTGCTCCCCACTCAGTTATTGTTCCTCTGGCTTCACTTATTTTAGTTACTTGCCTGGGCCCTGTCTTTACCACTGCTGATCTAACCAAACCATGAGCTGTAACAGTTAAGAGGGGTTACGGCCATGGTGGTTGTTTAGTTGTGTCCAGCTCTTTTGTGACCCCGTGGACTGTAGCCTACCAGACTCCTGCTATCCATGGGCTTTCTCAGGTAAGAATACTGGAGTGGGTTGCCATTTCCTTCTCCAGGGGATCTTCCCAACCCAAGGATTGAACCTGCAGCTCCTGCCTTGGCGGGCGAATTCTTTACCACTGAGCCACCAGAGAAGCCCTAAGGCCATGATGAGCACTATTAAAGCAAAATCACTTTTGCCTGATGCACCTGGTTTCACCTGTACCTATTATACACTGATGGACTTTCCTGTTTGTGTTGTTCCTGTCTAGTCCGCATAAAGTCATTTATAATAGTTGATTCATCCAGCTTTAGATACTAGTAATTTTATGAATGTTGTTGATCTCAAATGTCCCCCCTTTTATCTGTGTCTCTTTTTGTTTAAAAAATTAAATCTAAAGTCATACTGAGCTTGACAAAGTTCCATGGAGATGGCTGCCTCATTTCCTTCACTCAGCAATGAGGTGTTGAGGAGGCCGAAGAGAACTAGTTATTCCTTGGCTGGAAATAGCTGACCATCAGATTTGAGGACTGTATATCAGTTGTCTACATGCATGCAATCAATGGCTTTAATTATTATTTATGAATAAGGAAGGTGCTATTGGATAGCTTTATTTCCACTGACAATTTGAAGCCTAAAAAATTGTTAAAAATGGATAACACTTAGCATTTAAAAAATGTAGTATTTTAACTGTAACAAAGGCATGAATTAAGACAAGAAGGAAAGTGTGAAAAAGCGAATAGTATTTCTAGAATATATTTGTAATTTTTCAAAGAAAAATTATGCATTCTTTCCTAATTTGTTTAAAGGACATATATATTCCCACCATTTTTAAGAATAAGAAACTTTCTTCCATATTGAGAAGTAAGCTAAAGTATTTATATTTATTTTTCCTTTATAATAATAATGTTAGTATAGTTAGCCCCAGCAGTAGCTTTGTGTATAGTCAAAGACATGTTCATATTTCTTTTATTTTTAAAAAATAATTACATTGAAGAAAATTTGGCAAATAGAGAAGAAAATATATCACCAATAGTGCCCTATGCTATGCTATGCTACATCACTCCAGTCATGTCCGACTCTGTGTGACCCCAGAGACGGCAGCCCACCAGGCTACCCCGTCCCTGGGACTCTCCAGGCAAGAACACTGGAGTGGGTTGCCATTTCCTTCTCCAATGCATGAAAGTGAAAAGAGAAAGTGAAGTCGCTCAGTCGTGTCCGACTCCTAGCGACCCCATGGACTGCAGCCCACCACGCTCCTCCATCCATGGGATTTTCCGGGCAAGTGTACTGGAGTGGGGAATAGTGCTATAAACCCCACTTAAATCCTATTAACGTGTTGGTATAACAGAAAACCTTTTTTCTCTGATTTTTTTTTTTTTTTGGCATAACTACTTCTAATCTTGCTGGTTACCTAACAGTATATGATTATGTCACATGTTCTTGCATAAAAGAAGATACAGTTGTTAAAAATTCACTTTTTGAAGATTCATTTAAAATTTACAAGGAGGTTAAGATATTTTCCCACACTGAAGATAAATTTCTTGGCTTGTTTTTTCCCCTGGTTAAAACTTTTATGAACGTCTGTACATATCAATCTTTGATTTCCAAAGTGTAATAATTAAACAACCCAAACTCATTTCCAAATTAGAGTTAAAATGAATTCTGTGAGATTTCTCCTATGGGGAGTAACTTTAAAAAATGTATTTATTTATGTGGTTGTGTTGAGTCTTAGTTGCTGCAAGCAGAATCTTTTAGTTGCAGCTTGTGGGATTGAGTTCCCCGATCAGGGACTGAACCCGGTCCCCTGGGTTGGGAGCACAGAGTCTTAGCTACCGGACCACCAGGGAAGTCCTCTATGGATATTAACTTTTAAGTATACTAGATTTTTTTTGAGGGTTTTGGTTTTTTGAGGGTTTTGGTTATCCCTGCCTTTTTTTTTTTTAAGAGTAGAAAAGTATAGGGAAGAAGAAAAGGGGAGATGGAAGGAAAATGGGAAGCACTGCCTGAAATTGCACCGTGTACATTTCCCCAAACACTCCACGTATTGACTCCCAGCCCCACTCTGCACTGCGGTCTGTTCACACACTCACCTTTAGCAAAGTCCACCAGGACAGAGCAATGTTTTACTTTATTTGGCTTCCCCAAGATCTAACTAACCCAGTTTCTGGCACACAGGAAGCACGTAATGAACACGAAATGACCAGAAAAGAGAGCAAAATATGTGCATACACCAAGCCTGAGAGGGCAGAATCATATCAGTATGGCTGGGGCTGTAAGTCAGACTATCAACCACACGTGGCTTAAGCCTGAGGATGTTTTTCATTTCACATGACACAAAATTCAGAGTCAGGGCCATTCCAAGGTTGGCTATGCAGCTGAACAGTGTCACGGGGGACCCAGATGTTTCTTATTTTTGTACTCAGCCATCCTCAGCATATTGGCGATTTCTCCTATTACAGTTGCAAGATGGATGTAGGAGTTCCCAGATGTCATTTGCAGGCAGATGTGCCCATGTCCAGCACAGATGAGGTGGTGTTTCCTCCTGTGTATCTCTGTTTATTACAGAGGAAAATTTCTCACAGATGCTTCCAGCTGACTTCTACCCAGGTCCCATTTGCCAGGATTGGTTCACAAGCCCATGCCCTGACTGACAAGAAGCCAACTGCGACTGGTACAGAAATACCAGAGGAAGCAATGGTACGGAAGAGAAGAAAGATACACCACAGGAAAAAAGAGCGGTAGAGGCAGGATGAAATAGTTAGCCTGTGGTTTGTGTAACATATTGGATTGGCCAAAAGGTTCATTTGGGTTTTTCCATAACATCCATAATATCTTATGGAAAAACCTGAATGAACATTTTGGCCAACCCAGTAGTATGGCTTGCGTTATTTAGGCCTATTATAATGTAATGTATGTATGTACTCTTACCTGTATATACATCTTGTACCCAGTATATGTATGAAGGTGGTTGAACAATATTGTTTATTAATAACAGTGTGTGCCATCTAAGAGCAGAGCCAGGTTTTGAAGGACCATGTATATGAAACTCAAGTACAGCATTGATTGCTAGGCCCCATCCAGGTCCCTAGAAGCTTCATTCCTTTCAGGCAAGCCTTTCTTTGGTACCCTACTCATCCTTCCCCTCATTTAGCATTACTATTTCAGAAAGAATGGAAAGCAGCTTTAGATGGAAATGGGTAACAAGCCAGAAAAACTGGGGTTTCTTTCATAACAGAGTTCAGGGAAAGGAGGATAACAGAACTCAATTATTCAAGGAAAGAATACAATGTATGGGAGTTACAACCATAACATTTGTTTTAAAGAACTTTGTTTTCATTAATAGTACTTTTAATTGTTCACTGCATATTCTTTACTCTTAGAAACAGTGTGAAAGTGAAAATACATACATAGATGAAGTAATCCTTATGCTTTCTCAAAATAAAATATTCAGCCTAGTAGAGTTGACCTTGAACAATGTGGGAGTTAGAGGTGCTGACCCTCCCTGGAGTGGAAAATCTGAGTATAATTTACAGTCAGCCCTCATATTATCACTTCCTGCATGTCTGAGATCCTGAATCCAATCAACCACTGATGGTGCAGTACTGCAGAGTTTATCATTGAAAAAGCCCGCCTACACGTGCACCCACGTGGATCAAATCCAGCGTTGTTCAAGGGTCACCTGGATATATAGATTCCAGGCACCCTTGAATATGACTATATAAATTTGATGTTACCATACAACAGGGAGGTCTGGCATGCTGCAGTCCATGGGGTCACATAGAGTCAGACACAGTGGGGCGACTGAACAACAGCAACAACCATACCACACCTGTATAATTTGAATTGAATTAAATTAACATGCTAATTATTAAAGTAGAATATAAAAATTATATCTGGAAATTGCATGATATCACACCCTTATGTTTTCTTCCCTTTTCCCTTGGGAAGAAAGAGTGATCACCTGCTTTACCTGCTATATTGTTGGTCTTCAGGGAATGGCAGTAGAATCTCAGAGCGGTTTCTGAGGAATGTCTTCTATTGATTTGAGGTGGATATTCCAGTCAGTTGCTGCTGTTGTCTTTTTTTTTTTTAATTAAAAAATTATTTTTTATTTTTACTTTTTGGGCATACTGTGCAGCATGTGGGATCTTATTTCCCTGAACAGGGATTGAACTCATGCTCCCTGTAGTAAAAGCAGAGTCTTAACTACTGGACCACCAAGACAGTCCCCTTCCCACCTTTTTTTAAAAAACATATTCCTCTTATCTGCCTCTGGTTCTTGAGATTACATATTAACTTCCCATTGTATTTCATATTTCACACTGGATTTTTTAATTGAAACATATTTGCTAATCAGCATAATGTTAATTTTAGAAGCGTATCATTTGCGCCAGCATTGAATGAGTCTGGCACATAATAACCTTCCATTGATACTTGTTTAATGAAAGAATGAATGAATCATTTATACAATATGGGACTTCTCAGATAATTATAATAATTGAAGGAAAACAAGTGTTGGACACTAACCTTCATTTTCTAACATTATTTCCTTTTAGAAAATGTGATATTACCAGTTGTTTGAAAAATTAAAGACTCTTCTTTAAAGACTAAGTGATATGCTGAATTGATAATTTGGCTATTGACATAAATTGTCCAGGAGTGGAATTGCTGGGTCATATGATAGTTCTGTTTTTAGTTTTTTGAGTCCTCTCCATACTGTTCTCCATAGTGGCTGTACCAATTTACATTCTGCTGTGTGGTGACCTAAATGGGAAAGAAATCTAAAAAAGATTATGATATTATATATCATATACATATAGTCATATATGTATATGATTTACTTTGCTGTACAGCAGAAACTAATGCAACATTGTAAAACAACTATACTCCCAATACAAATTTTTTTAAATAACAGAAAAGATATAAATTGTCAAGCTGCTACACATCTGAGAAAATGAGAACATAATTTGAAAGGAAGAGGTTGTATAAATGGGTGTATGTGATTCAGTAAGAGAGGCCATGAACACGAGAGTAGGATCTGTAACTATGCAGTGTATTTTTTGCTTCTGAAAAGACATTTTTTACACATATATGGGTCTGCCTGTTTACCTTACATTCTCTGTAATTTAAAAACTGTGTTATTTTTTTATAGCTGTTATTCTTGGACACACAAATCAACATGTATATTTGAAAGATATTATTTCTGACATATCAAATGCTTATGATTAATTTCTTTAATGTTAAATTTTATATATTAAATCCTGTTGTTTGGTTGTAGTTCTCATTTTTTAAAATGTTTTTGTTATGTACAACAAAAATGCACCTTTTGTGTACAAAGTTTTAAAAAATCTTTTAAAATATGATAAGATGAAAGGAATTAAAAAATCGACATTATTGGCACGAGATTCATGTTAATGTTTACTCATGTAAATAGAACAAAATACTGCCTAATTAGTGTGGTTGGTAAATTTTTGGTACTTTAATTTTCTCTGTTATTGTAAACCATGCATAAAATGCTTGCCTATTGAGAAGTGCAGAATTGTCAGAGCTTAAACAGCTGACATCTGCTTACTCTCTTAAAAAAAAAAAAAAAGAATAACAAGCCATTTCAGCCTAATCTACCTCAAATGTGTTCATGTAAATGGAGGTCCATCTATTGACCTGTATTCTTTTCAGCTCGCTATTGGCCCACATGGTTCATGAAACCAGGAAGGCTGATTTGAAATGCAGATGTTGAGACAGTGAAGTACACCCTCCCCTTTTCGCTTTGCTGTATCTGTCAGGGTGAAAAGTGGCTTGTACAAGGGTCAGTCACCCATACTCACTTAATTACTTTTCTTGGACCCACAGAGCTGTCACAAGCTGTGGTGGATGCGGGAGCTGTTCCTCTCTTAGTGCTCTGTATCCAGGAGCCAGAAATTGCTTTGAAAAGGATTGCTGTTTCAGCCCTCAGTGATATTGCAAAGCATTCTCCAGAGTTAGCACAGACAGTGGTGGATGCAGGAGTGATTGCTCACTTAGCCCAGATGATCCTGAACCCTGATGCTAAACTGAAGGTATTTAAAAATAAAGTTGAGAAACAAACAAACCAGGATTCTGATAATCTAAGAAAATGGAAACGATATGTGTGCAGATGGATAGTATACATTTTTAGATATTAGTAAATTATCATGCAAAACAGGTCTGGGTATATTATGTATTTGGGTCCTTTCGTATGTGGAAACAATGCTGTAAGGATTAGACAATCAAGATGTGACTGGGGAAAAGTACATGCAATGCTGAAAACTAGAAGTAACATCAGAATCAGTAATTAAAGTAAGGAATCATGTCACGATTAAACCTCAGGGTTAGAAGGGACCTAAAGGTTTTCTAGCCCACTATTATATTTATGTTTCCTATGAAAATGGTCATATTAGTCTTTTGAGCTTTCTAAAATTTAATTTTCAGTTAATAGTCACCAATTATACTTTTATATTATAATAGTTATGTTCTATAAGATTTTAAGATTGTCAATGTTAATTAGACAATGTAAAATTCTTTAAAACTGTAACAGCCACCTGCCCAAAGTTCTGCTTGATCATGTTTGTATTACATTACTGTACTTATCATAAACTAATGATTTAAGTAGTGCATAGTTAAGAAATAATATTCACCCAAAGGTCATATTCTTTGACCAGCCTCAATAAGTAAATATTTAAATAGTCAATAGTGTGAACTAAGATGTTCAACTTGGAAATTAGGAAATTTAAGAAATTGAGTATTTAGGTATAAGAGTAGGAGGTGAATACTTGAAGACTCTTAGGTTATGTTGAATTTGTGTTTATTTTTTCCTCTTTATAAAGGAATTTGAATGTGATACAAAGCTGTTTAAATTACATCTGAACTCCACAGTGGACCATGTGTAATGTTTGGGTTTGGTTTTTGTTGAACAGCGTCAGGTCCTTTCAGCTCTCAGTCAGATCGCCAAACATTCTGTGGATCTGGCAGAAATGGTGGTCGAAGCAGAGATTTTTCCAGTGGTACTTACCTGTCTGAAGGACAAAGATGAATACGTGAAGAAAAACGCTTCTACTTTAATTAGAGAGATTGCAAAACATACACCCGAGGTAAAACAAGGGGAAAAGAAATCAGCTTCGAAATACAACCACATGCTGTTAGTTTAAGTTATTAAGCAGAACATCAATTTGTTGACAGGGCCCCGGGTGGTGTCACGTGTTGTGAGGGTTTCTCACCCTCAGCACAGTGGTCGTTTTGGCCGAGATGACCCTTGTCGTGGGGGGGCTGTCTGTATACTGTAGAGTGAATGTTCAGCAGCATCTCCGGCCTCTGCCCACTAGATGCTAGCAGCGCCCCTCCCCTAAGTTGTGACAATAAAAAATGTCCCCATGTATTACCAACTGTCTCCAAGGGGACGAAAGTGCCCCTACTTGAGAACCACTGGGTTGTAGCAATGGAATTTGAGTCTGAAATCTCAGTTTTTAATCATTAATCATTGTCTGCTTTCCACTTCTAAGTTGTAGGGACCGTGGACCTTTGTTGTCCTGTCACTCTAGGTCATCTGGGCGTAGTGAGAGACACTGCCCCTCCAGGATGGGAGAGATCACCAACTCCCTGCTCAGCCACTCACACATGGTGGTTCCTGCTCTGGGTTCTTAGATGGGAAAAGAATAGAGACGAAGTGAACTTGGGTAGATTAATCTGCTTCATACTCACGCATTGTGTGGAGGGGGCAGGGAGCGGTTTCAGCAGTTAGCTAGTTATGAACTAGCCCTAGGTTTAGTGTTTATGTGAGGCACTTTGACATCTATTACGATAAGGATAAAAGTCATGTAAGAAAAATTGAACAGCAGAGAGGCTCACAGTGAGCATATTCTGTAATTAGAAATAGCAGGATTGTTATCCTTGTATATTTCTTTGATAAATATAATACTTTCGAATGATATTTCAGATTTTGTTGTTTAGTCCCTAAGTTGTGTCCGACTCTTTTGTGACCCCATGGACTGTAGCCTGCCAGGATCCTCTGTGCATGGGATTTCCCAGGCAAAAATACTGGAGTGGGTTGCCATTTCCTTTTTCAGGGAATTTTCCTGACCTAGGGATTGAACCTGAGTCCCCTGCCTTGGCAGGTGCATTCTTTACCACTGAACCACCATTTTTTAGGTCTGAAATTTTAAAATTTGGCAATGCTAATGTAATATTATCAGACATCCTGGAATGTGAAGTCAAGTGGGTCTTAGGAAGCATCACTACAAACAAAGCTAGTGGAGGTGATGGAATTCCAGTTGAGCTATTTCAAATCCTAAAAGATGATGCTGTGAAAGTGCTGCACTCAATATGCCAGCAAGTTTGGAAAACTCAGCAGTGGCCATAGGACTGGAAAAGGTCAGTTTTCATTCCAATCCCAAAGAAAGGCAATGCCAAAGAATGTTCAAACTACAGCACAATTGCACTCATCTCACACGCTAGTAAAGTAATGCTTAAAATTCTCCAAGCAGGCTTCAGCAATATGTGAACCGTGAACTTCCAGTTGTTCAAGCTGGAAAAGCTTAGAAAAGGCAGAGGAATCAGAGATCAAATTGCCAACATCTGCTGGATCATCGAAAAAGCAAGGGAGTTCCAGAAAAACATCTATTTCTGCTTTATTGACTATGCCAAAGCCTTTGACTGTGTGGATCACGATAAACTCTGGAAAATTCAAAGAGATGGGAATACCAGACCACCTGACCTGCCTCTTGAGAAACCTGTATGCAGGTCAAGAAGCAACAGTTAGAACTGGACATGGAACAACAGACTGGTTCCAAATAGGAAAATGAGTACATCAAGGCTGTATATTGTCACCCTGTTTATTTAACTTATATGCAGAGTTCATCATGAGAAACACTGGGCTGGAGGAAGCACAAGCTGGAAACAAGATTGCCAGGAGAAATATCAATAACCTCAGATATGCAGATGACACCACCCTTATGGCAGAAAATGAAGAACTAAAGAGCCTCTTGATGAAAGTGAAAGAGGAGAGTGAAAAAGTTAGCTTAAAGCTCAACATTCAATAAACTAAGGTCATGGCATCTGGTCCCATCACTTCATGGTAAATAGATGGGGAAACAGTAGAAACAGTGGCTGACTTTATTTTGCTGGTTTCCAAAATCACTTCAGATGGTGATTGCAGCCATGAAATTAAAAGACGCTTACTCCTTGGAAGGAAAGTTATGACCAACCTAGATAGCATATTGAAAAGCAGAGACATCACCTTGTCAACAAAGATCCGTCTAGTCAAAGCTATGGTTTTTCCAGTGGCTATGTATGGATATGAGAGTTGGACTATAAAGAAAGCTGAGCACCGAAGAATTGATGCCTTTGAACTGTGGTGTTGGAGAAGACTCTTGAGAGTCCCTTGGACTGCAAGGAGATCCAACCAGTCCATCCTAAAGGAGATCAGTCCTGGGTGTTCATTGGAAGAACTGATGTTAAAGCTGAAACTCCAGTACTTTGGCCACCTCATGCAAAGAGCTGACTCATTGGAAAAGACTCTGATGCTGGGAAAGATTGAGGGCAGGAGGAGAAGGGGACGACAGAGGATGAGATGGTTGGATGGCATCACCGACTCAATGGACATGGGTTTGGGTGAACTCCAGGAGTTGGTAATAGACAGGGAGGCCTGGCGTACTGTGGTTCGTGGGTCGCAAAGAGTCGGACATGACAGCGACTGAACTGAACTGAACATAATATTCAAAGGTCATCTTATACTGGACTTCCTTCATGGTCCAGTGATTGAGAATCCCCCTTGCAATACAGGGGACACAGGTTCGTTCCCTGGTGGGGAAACCGAGATCCCACATGCTGTGGGGCCTGCATGCTGCAATGAAGACCGAGCACAGTCAACTCATACTGCTAATAATAAAACCAAAATATCCTCTACAAAATATTTTAAAAAATAATAATAAAGATCATCTCATACTTTAGGGCCGTGATAATGTAACTCTCCCTCTTTTCTCTTAGCTTTCTCAGCTGATAGTGAACGCTGGGGGAGTTGCTGCTGTGATCGACTGCATCGGGTCCTGCAAAGGGAACATAAGGCTGCCAGGCATCATGCTGCTTGGCTATGTGGCAGCTCATTCTGAGAACCTGGCAATGGCGGTCATCATTTCCAAGGTTTGCCCTTGTTTCCTTTCCCCCTGATTTTGCAGCAAGATCCTCTAAGACAGTCCACAGATTAATATTCTCCCACAGAATGTACAATATAACTGATCAGAGACAAAGAATTACCAGCTTTTTTCCAGGCTTACTAGTAAGTTTGCCAGAGCAATGCTTAAAGTAAGGTTGACTTGGCAGGAAGTTTGAAGTTTTACCCAGTGTTTAATATTAATAAAATGTCAGCACCTCTGAGTGTTAGTATTATCTGTATCTAAGTGATGTGTATTTTGTATCTTGAAGGATTGGCTTTACAAATATGTAAAGCATACTTTGATTAAAGACAACTAACATACCCAATGGTCATTTGTATCATCTTGTACGGATGGCTCTCTCTCCTTTAGCTTCCAGGAGCTAATTTCTCTTCTTAGATGTGGGCAATTCAGAGTGCATGGGCACATGTCGGATAGCAGTGTTTCTGTTTGCTTGCTCGAGGGATTTGGCCTTATCTCAGTTTACAACTCTGTATTAACCCACCAGATTGAGTAACCCTGGCTCATAGTAGGTGCTCAAAAAATATTTGTTGAATGAGTAAATATTGATCTCCTGAAGCATGCTTCAAAGGCTGTGTGCTCCCAGTGTCTCTGGCAGCCCTCTAGGGTGCAGGTTTCTTATCAGCATGGAAAACCTGCTGCTGTATGTTAAACAGAATTGTGGATTTTTTTTTATCCTTTGCTAATCCTCAGAATAAAAAGGAGCCTCAGATCTTTATTTTCTACCTATTCCTTGATAATACTTTACTTCACTCCCTCTTTATCCTGAGCTTTTCCTTTTGTTCTTCTATTACCAAAGACTCTGATAGTGACTAGGGCAGTAGTGCTGCTTCCTGAAGGGTCACGGTGGGGGTATTATTGGAATTCTTGATTCTTGGTTCTTGTGTGGATTGTCAGAAAGTCCACACATAGGAAGGACGAGGAAAGAAGCCGCGATTACTTTTGCTTCCTGTGTTTCTTCCCCAGACTATCCAGGAGGTGCTCCCCCTCTTTGGTCTGGGGCTGCTGGCCTCTCACACCTGGTTATCTTTCATTTAATTGAAGATCAAGGTGGGGGCAGCAGCAGTTTGAGGCCGATCACTCAGCACTGCATTATTCTTTCTGGTTCTGTGTAGTACTGTCAGGACTGACAATACCTCCCATCTAAATAATACTTTCTAATGTTCAAAGCACTGTCATGCTTCTTGTCTCATTTGCTGTTCATAACAGCCATGGCTATTAAGTCATCGTTTTGGGGACTGTCTTCTTTTCCTCCTGCTTCTTCATTCTTGGTATGTCTCAGATGTATGGACTTTCTAGAAAGTTGCCTCATTCTGAAGATAGAAAAGATTCTGACCTTTTTTTTTTTAATATATATGGGCTGACACACATTTTTAGTTGTAAGAAAGAAGTCAAAGAAGTAATATGGCAGATCTCTTCTGGAAATTGGTCTTAAAAGCCAAATTTAGGGACTTCCATGGTGGTCCAGTGTTTAACACTCCTTGTTTCCAGTGCATAGGGATTTGGATTTGATCCCTGGTCAAGGAACTAGGATCCCACGTGCTGAGTAGTGTGGCCAAAAAATTTAAAAAAAAAAATTTAAAAGTGGAGGGAAAAAAACTATAGATGATCATTTGGCCTTTGCTTGTGGGAGGATGACCATGTGATAGTGGCTTTTGTGGTACTGAATTTAAGGTGATAATTTAGTATCAGCATTAGATAATTTAGTTTAGTCTCAAGTTAAAAAGTTATACCCATACAGAATGAATTATAATTTGATTTGGTTATTTGACTCTTCTTTGGGTATATAAGCTGTGATGCATTTGAGGCCCTTTAGTTAATTCTCTTTTATTTAGCTACAATTGAAGTTTGAAGTACAAAATACAAGCACATGCCATCAGTGTAGTAAAAGTGCTCATCCCTTCTTTGACATTCAGTCAGATTAAATTGGGCAAAACTATTGTGTAAATGTTGACCAAAAGTAATGGAAATTTACTATTTCAGGAAAGATTTTAGTGAATATATTTCACCTAAAATTTACTTAAATAGGATTCTTGCTCATATTATTCATTTGATTTTGGGTCCATAGTAGGTATTTTGTTTTTGGATCTCTTGGTGAAAAGTTAATTTTTAAAAAGATTCTAAATTAACTTTTTTAGTTTAGAAGGAAAGCAAATGATTTTAAACTCCTGTGCATTTTTAATTTGTCACAGTGGTATCTGGCTTTGCCTAAATACTAGCCTGTGGCATCTGTTTTTTGGTTAAATGCCTCTGTTTGGGGAGCAAATGCTAGTAGAGATACTTAGTTTAGTTGGGTTGTTACAGATAATTAAGGTAAATTAGTTCTAGTCGTTTTATTGACTTGAAAAATGACGGCCCCTGTGAAGTGCTCATTTATTGAACAGTTTAAAGGAAAAAAAGGATCAAGACCGAAATGATTCTTCTAATGTCTGAGAGACATGGAAGACCCTTTAATCCTGCTCTGGGTTCGTAACTCTTGCTCTTTTGATCCACACTGCAGGGTGTGCCCCAGTTGTCCCTCTGCTTGTCAGAAGAACCAGAAGACCATATTAAGGCTGCTGCCGCCTGGGCCTTGGGACACATTGGGAGACACACTCCTGAGCACGCACGGGCCGTCGCTGTCACAAACACTCTGCCTGTCCTGCTCTCTTTGTACATGTCAACCGAGAGTTCTGAGGATCTTCAAGTGAAAGTAAGTGCTTAATTCTTCATCGTTTTAATGAAGGTTTGTTAGATTTTTAATTCATAATATGTAATTTAAAATGTTTTAATTTTTATTGTGGACAACATCTTTTTTTTTTTTTTTTGTACGCTTGATTGATTTTTGTCTGTGCTGGTCTTTGCCGCTGCTCTCAGACTTTGTTTAGTTGCTGTGAGCGGAGGCTAGCCTAGTTGTGGTGTGTGGGCTCTAGGGCACTTGGGCTTCAGTAATTGAAGCTGATGGGCTCACTAGTTGTGCATGGGCTTAGTTGTTCCAAGATACATGTTATCTTTCTGGACCAGGGATGGAACCTGTGTCTCCTGCACCGCAGGGCAGTTTCTTAACCACTGACTGGACCACCAGGGAAGTCCAACAATATCATTTTTCTGAGTCAAGAAATAAGTTTATCAGAAGAATTGAGGTGACTCTTTGAAAACGAATTACCCTTGTCTCTAAAAATCAATGATAAATTTTAAAGGAAGTTCTCTAGGGTACAAAGTTTTTTGTAAAATGAATGTCTGATTGTTGCCACTTACATTTCTATTGACTTTTCTTATGGAATAGGAGTTAAATAATAGGACTTTGGAGGTGAAATTGGCCAGAGAGAACTTTAGTCCATTTTAAATTAAAAATTGAGCCTAAAAAAATTTAAAAGGAATGCCTCTCCAAAGGCATTCCTGAAGCATGAGTGACGAGTGACCTCTCCTAACTCCAAGTCTGTCTGATCTTTTAGTTATGTCTTATATTTGTTCCTTGAAAGGAAAATGACCATAAGATTCCCCAAATTAAACATTTAAAAATCTTGTATTAAAAAAATGAAGATTTCTGAAAAAAATATTACTAACTACTAAAATGGTTCATTAAACACTAATATAAAGCAGGATGGGTTTTAAAAATAATCTTAGAATTTCAAAGGAAGAAAAATGTTTCCCAACATACTCCCTATTAGGAAAACATCTAACTTCTTGAAAGCAGCTCTCAGGATTAACTTGGGTTGAGGGAAATACACAGGAAAGACAATAATTCAAGATAAAATGAACAGTAAGTTAAATTGTAACTTAAATTTGAAGGAAAACAATAAAGTAACAAATAGGAAAACACATTTTACAACAACTTTAGACAGTATAATGGGACAGGAAATCTATTTGAACTGCACAGTTTGAGGGACTCTGAAAGCTATCAAGTGAGTCATTTATTTATAAATTTTATAAAAGTAAATTTATGTTGATTTGATTATGTTTACATGTTTTTTCTCTACAAACTCATTGAGGGAAGTTGATTTCTAAGATTAAGATTAAGATTTCTAAGATTTCCATTTTTATAAGACTTTCTAGATTAAAGCAATGATTTAATAGATTTCTATTACTTGTCTCTAATGTTGAGTCTATTCCTTGGCAAAGCATGGTAGATGGTAAAATTGATAATGTGCTAAGGTCTTTTCCTGTGTAACAATTCTGTGATTCTTTGACTTTCTGGTGAGAAAACACAAATCCATTTCCAGTTTTGAGTTGTCTAAATACAGATGATTTACATATGTGTAATTTTAACCTATGTATGTCTTTCTCTTTTTACGTCAAAATTCTTTAACCCATTATCATCATTGTCTTTCTTCCTCCCTCCCTCTCCCCCTTCCCTACTTCCTCCTCTTTCCTTCTCCCTCCTCCTCACTTCTCATCCTCCCCACCCTTACCTCTAGTGATCCAGGGAAATAAAAGAATACATCAGCTACAGCATGAATAATTAATAGCAGAGTAGATAGTAATTATAGTTTGAGAAACCCTTGCAAATAGTCTCTTAGGGAGCGCTATATACTATTTACATGCTACCAAGTTTATATAACTTGATTTTTGATTAACATTATGATGCTATATTGTATAAATATCATCGGAGTAAAAATGGTTGATTACTTTTTGAAGTCAGATAATTTTTATTGTATATTAGTTTAACAAAGGTGGTTTTGTTAAAACATTAAGGTTTACTAATAGAAGTTTCCTTCTACCTTTATTTGATACAATATTTATTTTCAGGAAATACAGTGGGTATTAAATTAAAAGTGATTTATCAATCATTATCCTGTCATCAATCTTTCCAAGGCTTTAAATCCATACAAATGTTTTCTTATTGTAGGGACTTAATCATTCTGTTGTTTTTTTTTCTTCTCCAAGGTCTCTTGGATTCTATCAGTTGTTTTAAAGGCTTTAGAGTAAAAGTCCAAACCCTTTGATTTGACACTATCTCAAAAGGGAAAAGTATCCAAGCACTTTAGGAACTGTCTAATGGTGTTTCTCATTTGTTATTCTGTAGCAGCTTTCAAATTACAAGGCCATGTTGAAGTTACTTTTGTCCCAAAGACATGTAAGCTCTTGTAAGCATTCTCTAATTGGTTCTGATCCAGGAGAGCCCAGGAGCAGCCCCTTGGAATTTCTTGCACGTTTTCACATGGTCTTACTATCTGCCTGTACCTATGTAATTTCAAATGCCTTATGAAAGTGAAAAAAATATGTATCTTTTATATAATCATCTTACCCATATATACTTTGAAAATATTCAGGTAGTTGCATTTTTATTTGTTTTGATTCAGAGGTATTAGATGGAATTAGTTTGATATTTGAATGGTTACAAAGCTATTCAAATAGTTATAAGACTATTTCTAACATAATTATTTAAATATTACATTCTTACTGTCTTGGTTGTTCCCCTTTGTTTTTAGCAGCTTTACTGAAATATAACTCATATTCCATATAATTTACCCATTTTAAACTATATAATTCAATGGTTTAGTGAAGATTCACAGGTGCTACCATCGCCACAGTCTAATTTTAGAACTTTTTATTTTCCCATTAGCTGTCACTCCATGTCCTCCCTGTCTAGCCCCAGGCAACCATTATTTTACTATCTGTCTTTGAGGATTTGCCTCTTCTGGACATTTCATTTAAACAGAACCATACAATATATGTTGCCCTTTGTGCCTGGCTTCTTTCGCTAAGTGTAAGTTTCAAGGTTCATCCATGTTGTAACATATATCAATATTTTGTTCCTTTTAATTACCAAATAATATTCATTGTATTGATATGCCACATTTTGCTTTTCTATTCACTGCTTGGACCTTGGATTGTTTCTACTCCTTGACCATCATGAACAATGCCACTATGAACATAACTGTACAGTTTTTGTATGGATGTATGTTTTCATTTCTCTTGGGTATATACCTAGGAATAGACTTGTGAGGTCGTATGATAACTCTTTTTAACATTTTGAGGAACTGTCAAACTGTTTTCCAATGTAGTTATACCATTTTGATTCCCACCAGCAATGTATGAGGGTTCTAATTTTCAACATCATTGCCATCTCTCGTTACTGTCTTTATTTTTAATTGTAGCCATCCTAGTGGGTATGCATTCATATCTCATTGTGGTTTTGATTTGCATTTCCCTGATGGCTAAAGATGCTGAAATTTTTTTTCTTGTGCTTACTGGCCATTTGTATATCTTCTTTGGAGAAATGTCTAATCAGACCTTTGGCCCATTTTTAAATTGGGCTATTTATGTTTTTATTATTGAGAATTTAAGGATTCTTTACATCTTATGGATACAAGTCCTTATCAGATGTATGACTTACAAATATTTTTTCCTATTTGGTGGGTTGTCTTATCATTTTATTGATAGTATTGTTTACAACAAGTCTGTAAAAAATTTTAATGAGATTCAGTTTATCTTTTTTTTTTTTTGTTTTTTCGCTCCTGTGCTTTTGGAGCTATATGTGAGAAGACTTTTCCTAGCACAGAGTCAAGAAGATTTACTCCTGTGTAACCCCCTCATTTAAATAACTATAGCTCTTTGGTCAGAATACTTTCAGAATAAAATTAACTTTTGAATAAAGAAGCATTTTTCATTTTAAGCAGTTTTCAGGGAAGATCATTCATTTTCAACAATGAAACAACAATGAATGATTTTTTGTTACTCCTTTCATTTTCTGTGAAAAACAAAGCGGCATCAAGTGTTTGTCTCGAATTGACAATTTTGTTTTGCTAATTACTATTCTTATGTGTATTGTTAATAGGAAAAAAGGGTAGTATTGCTAATCACTTATTGTGGTTTCTACAAGAGCTTTGATCAGTGTGGCTACAGTCAGCTTTTAGAAATGACAGAAAAATTAATGAATGTAGAATTGTAGATGCTACACTAGTTTGTAGGAAAACCAGGCTCAAACCCAAGTTGTCCTACACAGACAGTCCATGATTCCTTCCCTCACATCATCATGTAATATTATATATGTCTAAAGATAGACACTAACTACTAAATGCTGTGACATTTAGCAAAATTCATAATCTCTTATTCATTATTTTGAAGTAACACATGACTTGATTTTCTGACCCAGGTAAAGAAAAGGATTTGTTGACCCCACATAATTTCTGTACAATTTACAGAATAAAATTATAGGAACAATTTTATTTCACTCACAGCCACAAGTCACCAAATACAAGTCATATTTTCTAAAGGCTTATACATTTTAAACCCAACATATAACATGATCTTGTATGTAGAAAATCCTAAGGAATACACACACACACATTCACTAATACTAGAAGTAGTAAGAGTTCAACAGAATCACTGGGTGGAAGAGAAATATGTAAAAACCAACTGTATTTTTGTATTCTAGTAGTGAGTAATTCAAATATGAAAGTAAGAAAATAGTTTCATTTATAATAGCATCACAAGAATAAAATATTTAGGAATAAATTTAACAAAAGAAGTATAAGACTTGTACACTGAAAACTGTAAAACATTGCTGAAAAAATTAAAGAAGATCTGAATAAATGAAGAGACATTCCATGTTCACAGATCGGAAGGTTTGATATTGTTAAAATGGCAATTCAATACTGTTAAAAATGATCTATATTTTCAATACAATCCCTTTCAAAATCCCAGATGTCTTTTTTCCTCAAAAAACTTGAGAAGCTGATCCTGAGATTCATATAGAAATGCAAAGGACTTGAACTTGCCAAAACAGTCTTGAGAAAGAAAGACTTAACACTGCCCAGTTTCAAAACTTACTATAAAGCTACACAAACAAGGTGCTTACAGAAAGACTATATAGATATCAATGTAGTAATCAAATAAAAAATCTGAAATGGACCCTTTTATCGTCAACTGACTTTCCCAAAGGTGCCAAGGCAATTTAATGTTAAAAGATAGTCTTGTCAGCAAATGGTACTAGGACAATTATTATATCTTCAGAGAAAAATATTAATTTGGATCCTTATCTCGTACCATACACTAGAATTAACTAAAAATGAATAATACTGATAGATCTAAATGCAAGAATTAAGATTATAAAACTCTTAGAAGAAAACATAGGAGTAAGTCTTTTTAGCCTTGGAATAGGCATTGATTTCTTAAAAATGACACTTAAAGCACAAGTAATAAAAGAAAACACTGATAAATTGGATTTCATCAAAATGAAAAACTTGTATGCCCCAGAAGACATTACTGAAAAAATGAAAAGACAAGCCACAGACTGAAAAATTACTTGCAAATCATATATTCAAGCAAGGACTTGTATTCAAAGTATATAAAGAGCTCTTACAACTCAATAATAAGAAGATACATAACCTCACTAAGCAATGGGCAAAAATGAATAGACATTTCACTGACAAATGACCAATCAGCACATAGAAAGATTCTCAACATCATTAGTCACTAGAGAAACACAAATCAAAACCATAATGAGATATTACTTCACACCCACAAGAATGGCTATAATTAATAAGACAGAAAATAACAAGTGTTGGTCTTTCTATGGAGAATTGAACCTTCCTACACTACTGGTGACCCACTCCAGTATTCTTGCCTGGAGAATCCCAGGGACAGAGGAGCCTAGTGGGCTGCCGTCTATGGGGTTGCACAGAGTCAGACATGACTGAAGCAACTTAGCAGCAGCAGCAGCAGCAGCAGCAGCACACTACTGGTGAGAATGTAAAATGTTGCAGTCATGTTGAAAAAGAGTTTGGTAGTTTCTCAAAATATTAAACATAAATTTACCATTATCACCCAATAACTCTACTCTTCAGTATTTTCCCAAGTGAAAAAATTTGCATGTGAATCTTCATAGCAGCATTATTCATATTAGCCCAAAGTGGAATTAACCCAAATGTCCATCAACTGGTGAATGGATAAACAAAATGTGATAAATCCCTGTAATGGAATACTATTTGACAATGAAAGGAGTGAAGTACTAATATGTGCTATAACATGGATGAACCTCAGAAACATTATACTTAGCAAGGGAGGCCAGAACCAAAAGTTAACATATTATGATTTCATTTATATGGATGGTCCACAAAAGTAAAATTTATAGAGACAGGAAGTAGATTAGTAATTGTCTGGGATTGGTAGGATAAGTGGAGGAGGAAATATGGAATAACTATAAATGGGCGTGGGGTTTTTTGGGATGATGAAAATGTTCTAAAATTAGATTGTGGTGATGGTTGCCCAACTCTGTAAATTTACTAAAAATCCATTGAACCGTGCACTTAAAATGAGTGAATTTATGGTATGTAAATTATATCTCAATAGTGTTGTTAAATAATCTTAAGCCCAGATATTGACAAGTAAACAAAATCTTAACTAATAGACTAATATTTGTTTCATGCTGGATGATTCAACTGATTATTATTAATGATATACATCCTGATATAGAAGTTTATAGTCAAAAATCAAGTATATTTCTTGGTGAAGGATAGTAAAGCTCAGCGGATTCCTACTGTCATTAGATTCTTGATGAATAACTTGACAGTCTGTCACCAACTTGGAACTGTTAGGATTGGGGTAGGGCTGTCTGGTACAGTGAATGTGATCTCCACTAGCACATTAGTAGACTTTGTCACCAACAGCTGTTAAGTTCATCATAAAGCTCTTCATTTTGTTTTCAAACTCCAGATCACAAGACGTGACTTTTTGTCACGCTTTCATTAATTACTTACTTTGGTATGTATTTTGCTTTGTATTTCAATAGAGTAAAAAAGCCATAAAGAATATCTTACAAAAATGCACCTATTTACCAGCTCTTGAACCATTTCTGTATGATGCTCCTCCCAATATTCTGAAGCACGTGGTTGGACAATTCAGTAAGGTAAGACATGCTCTCTTAGCCTGGAAGTGGGGAAAGAGAATTAAAACGAGGTATTAACTTGCATTGTTTCGTTGGGTCAGTGTTTTCTTCTGTAAGATGGGGGCAGGGTTTTACTATTTGATTTTACTGATCATATCGACAGGGAGGGTAATATAGGTTAATAAAATTCACACATAACTAATTCACACTTTTTTCTTCATCATGCTTCCTCACAGCCTCTGTACTGCCTTTTTTATGTTCT
This sequence comes from Bos javanicus, assembly GCF_032452875.1. Classification (NCBI taxonomy): domain Eukaryota; kingdom Metazoa; phylum Chordata; class Mammalia; order Artiodactyla; family Bovidae; genus Bos; species Bos javanicus. The sequence continues at coordinate 23,577,326 of NC_083880.1, forward strand.
TGGAGAATAGAAGAGTCAACATGTGAAAACCTCATAACCCTTTGGTAGTTTTCATGGTGACTCTTAGTCTCACTCAGCTGGAAACAACTGCAAAGATCCCCACAGTATTTTTTGTGAAATCCATGTATTTAACCAGAGATGCTTCCAGACAGTCATTTGGAATGTATTGGCTTATTTGGTAACCACTCTTTAACCAGCATGGCTGTCATGTTTCTTAGCTCACTGCAGACTCAAGATAGTAAGGTGGAAAGGTCAAGCTGCTGGATGGGGTTCAGCCAGAGGAACTGACTCCTGACAGCTGAGGCCAAGAGAGAGTGTGTGTGCTCCCACAGCCGTTGATGGCCAGGAGGGGGACCCTAAGTCATCAAGAAGTGGTCAGGTTGTGTTCAGGTTGGATTTAGGAAAATAGGGTCTTTGAAATTAGTATCTCAGTGTGGCTGTGAGCTCAGGCTCTGGAGCTGGGTTGCCTGGGTTTCTACTAGCAGCAATACCTTTAACGACATCTTGACCTCTCTGAATCTTAGTGTAATTATCCATAGACTGGGGCTAATAAGAGAACCTATTTTATAGGGTCATGTAAAGATTAATGAGTTGTTATATGTATAGAGTTTAGCCTAATCCCAGGCACTCAAAAAAAAAAAAAAAAACAAACACCCACAAAACCCCAAAAAGTTGTTTTTGAGAAATAAAACATAAAAGTGCTAAAGGCTGATTTTAAAAAATTAATAAAAATGAATGGGGGCCAAATTCACTTGAAGCATCAGTTATAAGGCTGTATAAAGGAGGTACTACTGTTGTGTACTATGTTTCTACAAATAATAAACAAAAACTGTATGTTGTTAAAATGTTTAAGCTAGGCCCTACAGCTGAATAGGTCTAGTTTTAGGTATTCCTCTGAAAAATCATACTGTCTTTGAGTCATTTCTGTGATCTCCAACCTCTTGCTGCCCCTTAAGCACCACAGTCACTGTATGGTAGAAGGTTTTACGTTGCTAAAGCCCCCTCAGGATATAGCTCTGTGTATCAAACACCTGTGCTCTGTCTTCTTCCTTCTAAGAAAATAATGAGACTTCCCTGTGGTCCAGTGGCTAAGACTCTGTGCTCCCAGTGCAGGGGGCCCAGGTTTAATACGTGGTTGGGGAATTAGATCCCGTATGATGCGTCGAAGATCCCACGTGTTGCAACTAAGACCTGGCGCAGTCAAATAAATACATTAAAAAAAAAAAAGAAAATAATCAACCTTTGTTTTCTGGATGCTAAGTAAGAAAGCAACCAGTTAATTTGATCAGCTAAGAGGGAGGAAGGTGTAAGGGGACGAGTGGATCATCTACAGACGGTCATCACCTCTTGTGAGTAGCTGACATTATTTCTGAAAGTTTCATTTCATACTCTAATCTTTTAGGCTACCAGGAGTGAGATATTCTAGTTTTATTGAACTTGCTGTGAAAACGAACACTAGCCTGAACTGAGTTCAAAATAAGTCACTTTTAAAGTAAGTCAGTGGGATTTGTGAAAGTTAGCTAAGATAAACACAATACCACATACCACATACTCTTATGAATGTGCCTTTAGGAATATTTGCTTCAGGTAGAATTTTACCTTTTCCTTAATCTAAGGATCCAGAGCACTAGAAAAGAGAGAGGAAAGCAAGGCAGAAGATAAAAAGATATTAATTTAAAAGATAGGAGGTAATAAAAACTCTCCAGGCCAAACAAAATATTTAAAGCCTATCGACATTTCTGTTTTTTAGAAACATGCACACTTAGTGTCATCTTTTATTGTCCAGTTGATGTGTATTATCATTCTAATAGCAAAATCCCTTTGTAGTTTTAGTTTTGTTAAATGCCTACATGTTAAGCATTAAGGGATAGACAAAAATAGTTAACACCAAGTTCTTTTTCAAGGAACTTTATAATTGAGCTGGGGGACTGGATGAAACAATCATAAAACACTTCAGTGTGCTAGACTTCATAATAAACTTTAAAAAATTTTATTTTTTTAGTAGCTTATGGGATCTTAGTTTCCTGATCAGGGATGGAACCTGTGCCTTCTGCAGTGGAAGTGTGAAGTCTTAGTAACCCCTGGACCACCAGGGAAGTCCCTGATAGTTAAACTATTATGTGGCAAGTGCACTGAATGGGGTCTAACAGAATGCTTTGAGAGAAGAAATGTACCCAGCTCAGCCTGGGAAAGAGAGTAGGGGTGTCCCAGAGGAAGTTGCTTAAAGGAAGTTACCCCCAAGTAATGGGAGAAGTGTGTGGAGGGCAGAAGGGATTTCGAAGAGGAGGAAGCAGCATAGGCAAAGCAAAAAATGCTTCAGATGCACCCTTTGAGGTCATTGAAACACGATTTAGTGTAGAGGTTGGTATGGAAGGACTTTGGAGAGGTATTTAGGACCTGAGTCACAGAAGAGCCCCTGAGCTTGCCTTTAACTTTGGAGAGACCTTGAATGGCTATAAGCGAAGGACGGCCCCTGTAGTATATCATACCTATATGGTTGGATCTCTATTACCTTTGCTTCTGTTCATTGGCTTTATTCCATCTCCACAGCATACCAAGTTGATACATTTCCAAAAAGGCTGCATTTTTCTTGCAATCATTTGCAGATTTAGGCTCATTATGTTCCAGGTATATTAGACATAAATTCTCTTTTTCATTTCCTCATATATTATTGCTTTTCAAGAGTAAAAATCCAGCTTGGGAAAGAAAAGCTGACACTTTTATGTGCTTCACTTTTCAAGGTGCTGCCACATGATAGCAAAGCTCGACGACTTTTTGTAACAAGTGGTGGACTTAAAAAGGTGCAAGAGATAAAAGCAGAACCTGGATCTCTCCTTCAGGAATATATCAACAGCATTAACAACTGTTACCCAGAAGAAATAGTAAGGTAGGAAAAATGGACTTTGGGAAGGTCAATGTTATTCTGTTTTTCTCTTCTCAAATTGAGATTTTTATATCCACTATGTGAAAATGTGGACTTTGAAATAGCACAGACGACCAAAATATACTTCTGCTTCTCCCTCAATCTTTTTTATCCTTCAAATTAAATGATGTTCTGATTGACACATACTTTTCCAAATGAAACTGAAATGTCATTTGAGACATTTCTGTACTAATTTAATATGTGCTTTACTAAAGAGTACCCCAAAACAGAGTTCAAAGTAAATTATCAACTGTTAATAGAAAGTGTTTGATTTTCATAGTTCCCTGCATATTGTTTCTCTGCCTTAAGCTCACATTCATATCAAAGAGACTATTATTACAAATTACAAATTACTGCTATTACAGATAGAAAGGAGATGTTGATGGAATACTCAGTTCAGTTCAGTCGCTCAGTCATGTCCTACTCTTTGCGACCCCATGGACTACAGGATGCCAGGCTTCTCTGTCCATCACCAATTTCCGGAGCTTGCTCAAACTCATGTCCATCGAGTTGGTGATGCCATCCAACCATCCTCTGTCGTCCCCTTCTCCTCCTTCCTTCAATCTTTCCCAGCATCAGGGTCTTTTCCAATGAGTCAGTTCTTTGCATCAGGTGGCCAAAGTATTGGAGTTTCAGCTTCAACATCAGTCCTTCCAATGAATATTCAGGATTGATTTCCTTAGGATTGACTGGTTTTATCTCCTTGCAGTCCAAGGGACTCTCAAGAGTCTTCTCCAACACCACAGTTCAAAAGCATCAATTCTTCAGCGTTCAGTTTTCTTTATGGTCCAACTCTCACATCCATACATGACTACTGGAAAAACCATAGCTTTGACTAGACGGACCTTGGTCAGCAAAGTGATGTCTCTGCTTTTTAATATGCTGTCTAGGTTGGTCATAGCTTTTCTTCCAAGGAGCAAGCACCTTTTTAATTTCATGGCTGCAGTCACCATCTGCAGTGATTTTGGAGCCCAAGAAAATAAAGTCTGTCACTGTTTCCATTGTCTCCCCATCTATTTCCCATGAAGTGATGGGACCGGATGCCATGATCTTCATTTTTTGAATGTTGAGTTTTAAGCCAGCTTTATCACTCTCCTCTTTCACTTTCATCAAGAGGCTCTTTAGTTCCTCTTTGCCTTCTGCTATAAGGGTGGTGTCATCTGCATGTCTGAGGTTATTGATATTTCTCTCAGCAGTCTTGATTCCAGCTTGTGCTTCATCCAACCTGGCATTTCACATGATGTACTCTGCATATAAGTTAAATAAGCAAGGTGACAGTATACAGCCTTGACATACTCCTTTCCCAATTTGGAACCAGTCCATTGTTCTATGTCTGGTTCTAACTGTTGCTTCTTGACCTGCATACAGATTTCTCAGGAGGCAAGTAAGGTGGTTTGGTATTCTCATCTGTTAATTTTCCACAGTTTGTTGTGATCCACACAGTCAAAGGCTTTGGTGTAGCCAATAAAGCAGAAGTAGATGTTTTTCTACTCAGCCATAAAAAAAGAATGCAGTATTGCTGTTTGCAGCAACATGGATGCAACTAGAGATTATCATAATAAGTGAAGTAAATCAGAAAGACAAATACTATATGATATCACTTATATGTGGAATCTAAAATATGTCACAAATGAACCTATCTATAAAACAGGAATAGACTCACATACATAGAGTACAGACTTGGGTTGCCAAGGGTGAGGAAAGACTGTAAGGTGGAATTAGCAGACATAAATTATTATATAGGATGTTTAAACAACAAGGTCCTACTGTATAGCACAGGGAAGTATATTCAATGTCCTTTGGCAAACCATAATGGAAAAGAATATAAGAAGAATGTCTATATGTGTATAACTGAGTCACTTTGCTGTATAGCAGAGATTTGCACAACACTGTAAATCAACTATATCAATAAAAGAATAGAAAGTGATATTGAATGGCAAAAAGAAAGTTAGTATCTGTATCTGAAAAAAATAATATTTATGAAATGCAGGTTCTTCATAGTAATGTAGCAGGAAGCTATTTTCAAGATTAATTTTTAATTTATTTTTAAAATTGGTGTATAGTTGCTTTACAATATTGTGTTAGTTTCTGCTATACAACAGAGTGAATCAGCTGTATGTATACACATAGCCCCTCCCTCTTGAGCCTCCCTCTCACCGCCCTAGGTCATAACAAAGCACCGAGTTGAGCTCCCTGTGCTGTACAGCAACTTCCAACTGGCTATGTCCTGTGCATACAGTAGTGTGTAGACAGTAGTCGGTGCTACTCTCAGCTCCTCCCACCCTTGTCTTCCCCCACCGTGTTTCTGTGTCTGCATCTCCATTCCCGTCCTGCAAATAGGTTCATCAGTGCCATTTTTCTAGATTCCATATATATGTGTTAATATTTGTTGTTCTCTCTCTGACTTAACTTCACTGCATGTGACAGACTCTAGGTTCATCCACATGATGACAGATGGCCCAATTTCATTCCTTTTTATGGCTGAGTAATATTCCATTACTTATGTATACCACATCGTCTTTATCCATTCATCTGTTGATGGACATCTAGGTTGCTTCCATGTCCTGGCTATTGTAAATAGTGCTGCAGTGAACCCTGGGATGTATGTGTCTTTTGAATTATGGTATTCTCAGGGTATGCTCAGGAGTGGGATTGCTAGGTCATAAGGTAGTTCTATTTTTAGTTTTTTAAGGAACCTCTATAGAGTTTTCCATAGTGACTGTACCAATTACATTCCCACCAACAGTGTAGGAGTATTCCATTTTCTCCACACAATCTCCAGCATTTAGTAATCAATATAAAAATTATTAACGAGCTATTTGACATTTTTTAAACTAAGTTCTGGAAATCTGGTGGGCATTTTGTCACTTCCAATACATCTCAATTTAGATATTAAATTTCATTGGAAATACATGATCTGTATTTAGATTACATAAAGTTTACAGTTGAAATGCAAGTTGTTCCAAACACACTTAAATTTTTTTCCAACAACTGAGTTGAATATCATTTATTAATATTTTTAATTAAAATTTAATATAAAAGTCAGTTCCTCAGTCATATTTCTAGGGCTCGAGAGCCACCCTAGCTAGTGGCTACCATGTGAAACAGCATGATTTTTAAAGTTTTGGTTTTTCTAAATCCACGCTTTACCATTTCTATAAAAAGTATTTACCTTGTATCTAATGCATTTATAAGACCTAGGAAGGTGAGGCCTGCTTTAAAATTTGTGACTAACTCATAGAGAAACAGCTGTAACTTCCTTGGTGTAGGAATACTTGGAAGAGACTCACTGTTTAGGGGCAGTTTTTCTCAAGGGTAGGAGGCCTTTTGGGACTTCCCAAGTGCTCAGTGGGAAAGAATCTGCCTGCCAATGCAGGAAACACAAGAGATGTAGATTCAATTCCTGGGTTGGGAAGATGCCATGGAGAAGGAAATGGCAACCCACTCCCATATTGCTGAGATAATCCCATGGACAGAGGTCCATGGTGTTGCAGAGTTGGACACAAGTGAGCAACTGAGCACTCACATAAGCCTTTGGTGGAGAAATATTCTTTAATGTAGCTCTTTATGTATGCATGTATGTACATGTTTATCCGTGACTGCTTGTAAGCACGCTGTTGAGAAAACACAGCTCTTCTATCCACAGTAACTTGACAAAATGTGGAAGAAATTAATGTAACATAAATTATGAGTTTTTAAGTCAAGCACGTGAGGAGAAATAAAGATAATTAACAAAGGATAAAGTAAGTCTTGAACATTAGGTTTTATCTGGAGAAAACACCTTAGGAGGTTTAATTATTCCAAGTGTTTTAGAAAATTTTAAATTACATTTGCTAGTTTTTTTAATCCATTTATTGTATGATATATTTATGTTGTGATCCACACAGTCAAAGACTTTGGTGTAGTCAATAAAGCAGAAGTAGATGCTTTTCTGGAATTCTCTTTTTCAATGATCCAACGGATGTTGATCTCTGGTCCCTCTGCCTTTTCTAAATCCAGCTTGAACATCTGGAAGTTCTTGGTTCATGTACCATTGAAGCCTGGCTTGGAGAATTTTGAGCATTACTTTGCTGGCATGTGAGATGAGTGCAATTGTGCGGTAGTTTGAACATTCTTTGGCATTTCCTTTCTTTGGGATTGGAATAAGAACTGACCTTTTCCAGTCCTGTGGCCACTGCTGAGTCTTCCAAATTTGCTGGCATATTGAGTGCAGCACTTTCACAGCAGCATCTTTCAGGATTTGAAATAGCTCAACTGGAATTCCATCACCCTCACTAGCTTTGTTCGTAGTGATGCTTCCTAAGGCCCTCACTTGACTTCACATTCCAGGATATCTGGCTCCAGGTGAGTGATCACACCATTGTGGTTATCTGGGTCATTAAGATCTTTTTTGTACGGTTCTTTTGTGTATTCTTGCCACCTCTTCTTAATTATCTTCTGGTTCTAATAGGTTCATATCATTTCTGTCCTTTATTAGGCCCATCTTTGCATGAAATGTTTGTTCCCTTGGTATCTCTAGTTTTTTTCAAGAGATCTCTAGTCTTTCCCATTCTGTTGTTTTCCTCTATTTCTTTGCATTGATCACTTACAAAGGCTTTCATGTCTTTCCTTGCTATTCTTTGGAACTCTGCATTCAGATGGGTATATCTTTCCTTTTCTCCTTTGCCTTTAGCTTGTCTTCTTTTCCCAGCTATTTGTAAGCCCTGCTCAGACAACCATTTTGCCTTTTTGCATTTCTTTTTCTTGGGGATGTTTTGATCACTGCCTCCTGTACAATGTCATGAACCTCTGTACATAGTTCTTCAGGCACTCTGTCTATCAGATCTAATCCCTTGAATCTATTTGTCACTTCCATTGTATAGTCATAAGGGATTTGATTTAGGTCATACCTGAATGGTCTAGTGGTTTTCCCTACTTTCTTCAATTTAAGTCTGAATTTGGCAATAAGGAGTTTATGATCTGAGCCACAGTCAGCTCCCAGTTTGTTTTTGCTGACTGTATAGAGCTTCTTCATCTTTGGCTGCAAAGAATATAATCAATCTGATTTCAGTGTTGACCATCTGGTGTTGTTCATGGGTAGAGTCATCTCTCATGTTGTTGGAAGAGGGTGTTTCATATGACCAGCATGTTCTCTTGGCAAAACTCCATTAGCCTTTGCCCTGCTTCATTTTGTACTCCAAGGACAAACTTGCCTGTTACTCAAAGTGTTTCTTGACCTACTACTTTTGTATTCCAGTTTCCTATGATGAAAAGGACATCTTTTTTGGTGTTAGTTCTAGAAGCTCTTGTAGGTCATCATAGAACTGTTCAACTTCAGCTTCTTGGCATTAGTGGTTGGAGCATAGACTTGAATTACTGTGATATTGAATGGTTTGCCTTGGAAAGGAACAGAGATCATTCTGTCATTTTGGAGATTGCTCTTAAGTACTGCATTTTGGACTCTTTTGTTGACTATGAGGGCTACTTCATTTCATCTAAGGATTTCTTGCCTGCGGTAGTAGACATAAGGGTCATCTGAATTAAATTCACCCATTCTGGTCCATTTTAGTTCACTGTTTCCTAAAACAGCCATCTCCTGTTTGACCACTTCCAATTTACCTTGATTTGTGGACCTAACTTTCCGGTTTCTATGCAGTATTGTTCCTTACGGCATCGAACTTTACTTCCACCACCAGTCACATCCACAACTGGATATTGTTTTCGCTTTGGCTCCATCTCTTCTTTCTGGAGTTATTTCACCACTCTTCTCCAGTAGCATATTGAGTACCTACGGACCTGGGGAGTTCATCTTTTTCAATGTCATATCTTTTTGCCTTTTCATACTGTTCATGGGGTTCTCAAGACAAGAATAGTGAAGTGCTTTGCCATTCCCTTCTCTAGTAGACTGTGTTTTGTCAGAACTCTGTCTATCTTGGGTGACCCTACATGGCATGGCTCATAGTTTCATTGAGTTAGACAAGGCTGTGATCCATGTGCCTCCTGAGAAATCTGTATGCAGGTCAAAGAGCAACAGTTAGAGCTGTACATAGAACAACCAACTGATTTCAAATTGGGAAAGGAGTACATCAAGGGTGTACATTGTCACCCTACTTATTTACTTTATAGAGTACATCATGTGAAATGCTGGGCTGTATGAAGCACAAGTTGGAATCAAGACTGCTGAGAGAAATATCAATAACCTCAGACATGCAGATGACACCACCCTTATAGCAGAAGGCAAAGAGGAACTAAAGAGCCTCTTGATAAAAGTGAAAGAGGAGAGTGATAAAGCTGGCTTAAAACTCAACATTCAAAAAATGAAGATCATGGCATCCAGTCCCATCACTTCATGGGAAATAGATGGGGAGACAATGGAAACAGTGACAGACTTTATTTTCTTGGGCTCCAAAATCACTGCAGATGGTGACTGCAGACATGAAATTAAAAGGGGTTTTCTCCTTGGAAGAAAAGCTATGACCAGCCTAGATAGTATATTAAAAAGCAGAGACATCACTTTGCTGACAAAGGTCCGTCTAGTCAAAGCTATGGTTTTTCCAGTAGTCATGTATGGATGTGAGAGTTGGACCATAAAGAAAACTGAACGCTGAAGAATTGATGCTTTTGAACTGTGGTGTTGGAGAAGACTCTTGAGAGTCCCTTGGACTGCAAGAAGGTGAAACCAGTCATCCATAAGGAAATCAATCTGAATATTCTTTGGAAGGACTGATGCTGAAGCTCCAATACTTTGGCTACTTTGAAAGTACCCTTTCTTTGCCATTGCACTGATACTCCTTAAATGTTTTGCTGTGTTTCTGGTACAGTCTTGTGAGCTGGTGTTCTCTTCCTTGATTGTTTCTAACCTCATACACAAAGCATTTCTGTAATATAATTGGTTGGTGTAGTAGAGATTTCATTCAGAGAATTATTTCGGATAAATATCTTCATTGAATCTTTTGTGCCTACTGTGCTAAATCTTTTCACAAAGATCTAATAGAAAATTTTCTTTTTCAGGTATTATTCCCCTGGATATTCAGAAACACTTCTGCAGAGAGTGGACAGCTATCAACCACTTACTAACTGAGCAAAGTTACATTTTTATGCTCGAATTGATAGCAAAGTATTTGTGAATGATATTTGTTAAAGCTCTTTCTAAGTATTTGAGCTAAATACATACTAATTTAGTCAATGTGAAATACTTTTGGATAATATTTTCTAAATTTATGTAACACTCTAAAAAACTAGTGGTTTGAATGTATGAGGAACTAGTCACTATCCTTTGCATAGGATCTGATGGAAAGGCAAATTTAAAAAACACAATAAAGGGTCTTCACAAATTTGTTATTGTTCCATTAAAGACCACACATGCACACACTTCTAACTAGATATAGACCAAAGATAGTGTTCAGAAACTCTTCATTAATTCGCCAGTTCCTCGTGGGCACAGGCAAGGAAGACTGGCCTTGGAAAGTCTAGGGATATCCAAAGGAAGTAGTTGCAAGAGGACACAGATGACAAAGTGCAAGGCATTTGAAAGATGCTGATGCTGGTTACACAAATGCATTATCTGAACACATGAACTCTATGGGTAACCTGGCAGGTTTTCCTAAGAATTTAGGAAGTTTCCTCTTCCTCCTAAGTTTTCTACCTCTTATCTTACTCTTCCCTAAACTGTTCCTTACCTTTCCTGGGGCTTGACAGGGTAGAAGTCAACATTAAGCATTATACTATTGCAGACATCCCTCTCCTGTACATTGAAAGGTTTCTTCTTAGTCTAGGCCTCCTATTGAAGCAAGCAAGTCAAGGGGGTCCTCAGTGTTCCCTTGGCCTAGTTTCACAGTCCCAAGTTTCAAAAGTCAGATTTTCAGGGATTTAAGGAAAAACTTGAAAAGGATACCATTCGACTCAGACTTTACATGCATTTTTACAAATGGAGCTGAAAGGAAGATAAGAGGGAGTTGTGATAAAATTTCAATTAAAAAAAGCATTAGTATTAAATGCTGGGCTGGAAGAAACACAAGCTGGAATCAAGATTGCTGGGAGAAATATAATAACCTCAGATATGCAGATGACACCACCCTTATGGCTGAAAGTGAAGAAGACTTAATGGCCTCTTGATGAAAGTGAAAGAGGAGAGTGAAAAAGTTGGCTTAAAGCTCAACATTCAGAAAACTAAGATCATGGCATCTGGTCCCATCACTTCATGGGAAATAGATGGGGAAACAGTGGAAACAGTGTCAGACTTTATTTTTGTGGGCTCCAAAATCACTGCAGATGGTAACTGCAGCCATAAAATTAAAAGATGCTTACTCCTTAGAAGGGAAGTTATGACCAACCTAGATAGCATATTCAAAAGCAGAGACATTACTTTGCCAACAAAGGTCCGTCTAGTCAAGGCTATGGTTTTTCCAGTGGTCGTATATGGATGTGAGAGTTGGACTGTGAAGAAAGCTGAGCACCGAAGAATTGATGCTTTTGAACTATGGTGTTGGAGAAGACTCTTGAGAGTCCCTTGGACTGCAAGGAGATCCAACCAGTCCATTCTAAAGGAGACCAGTCCTGGGTGTTCATTGGAAGGACTGATGCTGAGGCTGAAACCCTAATACTTTGGCCACCTCATGCGAAGAGTTGACTCATTAGAAAAGACCCTGATGCTGGAAGGGATTGGGGGCAGGAGGAGAAGGGGACAACAGAGGATGAGATGGCTGGATGGCATCACTGACTCGATGGACATGAGTTTGAGTGAACTCCGGGAGTTGGTGATGGACAGGGAGGCCTGGCGTGCAGCAGTCCATGGGGATGCAAAGAGTTGGACACAACTGAGCAACTGAACTGAACTGATTGTGCTTTTTATTTTTCCTGTGTGATGTTTCTAACCTTGGGGAATATATGATTGGATTCAGGAGTCTTGGTTAGTTGGCATGTGTGTGTCTTTTTCTTTTTTTAATGGGACATTCCTGATAGTGATCTACCCTGGAGGCCTGAAGAGGAAGTAAGTGATAACCAGAGAGCCCCTTGGACATAGTTTCCAATCAGGTTAGCCTTCAGGTTTCCTAACTGGACTCTTTTTTTTTTCCCCTCTCAAACCTATCCATTTATTTTTGATATTTTCTAGATTAATCTTTGTCATCATTTTCTAATAATATGTAGCTTTGTTGTATCTTTTAAAATTTCATCAAACCCAAGATAATCCCATTTCTTTTTGCCTTGTATCAGTCTAGCAAATGTTATGGGAATGGTGAATTTCTCATTATGTATTTCTTGCTATTATAGTTTATGTTTGAAAAATTTCACTTCTTACATCATTTCATACTTACCAAATAGTTTTAAACTAAGGAAAATAAAACATTTAATGGAGTTTGAATGGGTGCTTCAAGGTAATCATATGCAATTTGGAAAACATATGCTATGAAATGTTTCTTGGCTTAAAGCAAAATGAAGCTTTCTATATTCTTTGAAAAGTCTATTAAGAGATTAAAAAATTTTTTTTTCTATTTATACTAGAGGGGAAATAGCATTTGTCCTCTATTCTTTGTTATTTTCACCCCTGGTTTGAATTTTGTCAATTCCAATCCTCTGGCTTTAGCAAACCCTGTCTTACTATTTCCCCTCCCTGGCCCTTGAAGTTTATTTGAAATTCAACTGTCCTTAGGATATCTCATTTAACTTAGATGAACAGCAATTTATTTTTAGGACTTTGGGAACAGAGTGGTTGAATCTTACTATTGTTTGAACTTTATTCATTCAGTCACCTGTTGCAGAAATAGGTGCATACGTATCAGTGATGCCTGGAAGGAGATTAACGTTTGGGTTCTAGTCAGGTCTGTCAATTAGTAAGACTGATAATACTTGTTCAGCTGACTCATAAGATGCTTATGAAGATAGCTTGCATTGATGCATAAAACAATTTTGTCAACTATTTCATTCTGTACAAACCAATATGTGATTTATGGACAATCTGACAGTCAATGAGTATACTTTTTGGCCAGCAATTGGGCACACCAGGCCCCACACTCTTAGATAAGTGGAGTTTATACCAGATGATTTATGATAAAGAAAAACTAAATTTCCTGCCCTCATGGAGTTTTCTAATATAAACACATTTGCCCAGACACAGGGAGTAAAATAGATAGAAGACACTGAACACCAAACAGGCATATTTCATGCAGCATGTAAAAACAAATGACAACCTCATATTTACAACAGGAGGCTGATCTGTTTTTCTAACCTTTCCTCTCAAACTATCCCCTTAAATACAGGATTAAAGATTTGCTTGTTTCTAAACTTGATTTGAGGTCCTGCTTCACATAAACTCTGATCTTAAATTCCTGGGTAAGGCCATCTCCAATTCAAGATGTCAAGTTTAGAAACTAACCTTGAAAGAATGAAGGATTTTTCTGTTGTGTTTTCAGATCTCCAACCCTTTCCTTAAATTCATAAACCCTGACCTTAAATTCCTGGGTAAGGCCAACTCCAGTCTAAGATGTCAAATTTAGAAACTGACCTTGAAAGCATGAAAGATTTGTTGTGTTTTTCAGTCATCTAACTTTGATTAAGTTAGGTGCTAGCAAATGGTGAGGTTTGCGTATACTGTGTTTTATTTTGCTACAAAATTCACTGTGTAGAAAAAGCAGATTTGTAGCTCTTCTGTTTCAGAGATTAAAAGGATTAAATGACCGTCTTAATTATAACTATTGCATTTACCCATTGGTTAAGGCACTTTGTATTTTTTTTAGAATCAAACTGGCTTTTAGTTTATTATTTTTTTAATTGTATAGTTGATTTGTGATGTTATAATAGCTTCAGGTGTACAACACAGTGATTCAATAATTCTATAGTTTATACTGCATTTAAAGTTATTATAAAATACTAGCTGTATTCCCTGTGCTGTTTAATGTATCCTTTTATACATAGTAATTTGTGCCTCTTAATTCCCTATCCCTAACTTGCCCTTCCCCCTTTCCCTCTTCCCACTGGTAACCACTGTATCTGTGTCTGTTTTATTTTATTCATTTCTGTATTTTTTTATATTCCACATACAAGTGAGATCATGCAGTATTTGTCTTTGTCTGACTTAGTTCATGTAGCATAATTCCCTCCCAAATCCATCCATGTTGTTAGGTCAACTATTAGTTTCTTTTACCTTGTTTTGTCACTGACAACTGTAAGGAGAGAAGAGGAGGAATTTGGACCATTAATTTGCAGCATGTCTTACTGACAGTTAAATACAGTGGTTTGTTCTGTTTTCTGAAGGTTATTTAATTAAATTCATGACCTAGGAAGCTAACTAGCCCCACATCTAAAATAATTGCTTCTCTGTTGGTGAGATGTAAAGCCAGGATTGATTTTCTCCTGGCTGATAGCTCTCCTTTCTGAGTCATGAATGTCATCTCCACTCTCCTCCCCACATAATTTGATCTCTGTATTTGATCACTATTTAGTATACACTTCACTAAACAGATGTCTGAGTAATTAAAATCCCACATGGGCGCACTCATCAGTGAGCTACATCTATTTAACAGTCAGCATAGAAACTTCTCACCCTCGGCTCTTCTCTCACCCTGGTGTCATCTGTCACTGGCCTTTAGCAGGCTTTAAATATTAGAGTTCAAACCTGGCTATGTTTGTTTTCCTGTATTCATAGAATCTCTCCTTTCATTCTCAGCTTGCATTTTCCCCACAAGTCCCTGATCTCTTTCTCCTTCAACTCACCTGGAATTTATGTCCAGTTTTCTACCAGCATTCAAATTCTCATTGGATGAATCATCCTATATCTTGTTCATGCCAGCACCAGGAAAAAAAAAAATCAGAACCATGGATTAAGAGTGCTTTTTTTCCCCTGTGGCATAGCCAAATATTTCAGTCTGAACAATCCCATTTTTTTTTTTTTTTACACTATTTGAGATCAAATCCTGGAAACCTGTTTGGTGGCTACAGGTCACTGAAGGACTTTGATGGCCAAGAATTATAGAAGGAAAGAATGTGGGTTTGGAGCAGAAAAGGGAAGCTAGGAAGGACTTACTACATGAAATTTACTCACTTTTGAGGATTTAGATAGAACTTTATTGATGAAAATGTTTATACTTAGGCTGTATTCTTATGATAAAGCTTACAATACTGATATAACACTACATACAACTTGAGGTCAATGCTGTAATTTACAGAGGTAAAGGAATTCTCTTTGCAGTTGATGATGCACATTGATTTTAGGAAAATTTTGAAATGAGTATAGAATATATATTTTCTGATACCTATCATTTGAGGCTTGAACAAAATCAGATAAATGAGTGGGCAACAGTCATATGGCAAAATAATTCTTTATTTTCCTACTTTAAAATAGAATTCCAGTGCATTTAACATGGATCATTTTTATAGACATAAGTTTATCAGAACATGGGTGACTTGTGAGGTTCCCTTGTATTCACGACACTGGGGAATTTTTAAGGTGATCAAAAAACAAGCAACAGGTTCAGAGGTTAATTAATACAATTTTAGTTCTATGAGAGCAAATTCTGAAAGTACTTGTATAAACCTTATTACCATGATTGTATTTTAAAACTACGTGAAAATCCTATTTTGCTTGGAGCTTCTTGTTGGTTGTTTGGACGTAACTCCTAGCCTTGCTGTCTAAACTGACAAAGGCCAGGTAAATAAACAGAGACATAAATTAATAACAGGATTCTTGGACGAATAGTGACATGGACCAGGAGCTAGTATTTCAGGAAGGTAAACGAGTTCAACATGATGAGAATGCTTGTGGGCATGATTTCTTTCACCATTTATCATCCAGCATCACTGTAGGCCTGATGGCTCCTGAACGAGAACAATTTTCATTCTTCCAGTGCTCAGGGTAATCTCCCCTTGCCTGTTCCCCAGCTCCCTTCCCCTCCATGCAGCGTGTGTTTCATCTATTTAAAGTTCAGGGCACTTTTTTCTCTTATCCAAGCTTTGTAAGTCTTGTTTCCTCTCCAGTCATTCCTTACCACATGTCCATCCATGTTCTGCTGTCAGCTTTTTTCAGATCATTTAAAAAAAAAAAAGGAAAAGATGACTGAACTCCAGTAACCAATTTCTGGCTTTCCACTGCCTTAGTGTAAATCAGGGAGAATCTTTCCTGACCTTCTTACCATGTTGTGAGGGTCAGATGTGCTCTGTGGATACAAGAGCTTTATACATGGTTACTTGTGGCCAAGGGGCTTGGGCTCCAGCCCCACCTGCCTGACTGATCCAGTTTCAACCACTCCCTTGTGTGTGAGCTTTAACAAGCTGCTTACCTTTTCTGTGCCTCAGTTTCCTAAGTGGAAAATGGAAATCATAAAAGTACTTAAGTCCTGGGGTTGTTTGCTGATGGTTACATGAAACAATTCATGCGTATTATGAAGTCAGTACACGCTCAAAACAGTCCCTGTTTTTTGAGCCCCCACCAGGTGTTAGCACAAGTGCAGACATCTGTGAACTTCCTCCCAGCCTCCCCTCTTCATTGGGGCCTCTGGGACCTGTCCTCGTTCAGGCACTGCCGAAAGCTGGGCTGTATCCCTTGGGTGTGGTCTGTGAGCTAAAGATGGGGCAGAATGTAAGAATCCTGGCTAAGCACACACCTTTGTGGATTGACAGGCCTCTGTTTCTCTAAATTGTGTTCACTGGGCAGAGCTTCTCCTCTAATGACATGTTTATGTTGATACTTTAGTTTGCTGCCTTTATGTACTTAAAGCCACGGAGATACATCTT
This sequence comes from Bos javanicus, assembly GCF_032452875.1. Classification (NCBI taxonomy): domain Eukaryota; kingdom Metazoa; phylum Chordata; class Mammalia; order Artiodactyla; family Bovidae; genus Bos; species Bos javanicus. The sequence goes on from NC_083880.1 coordinate 23,593,953, forward strand.
TCCTAACCTGGCAAATGGGGATAGTAAGAATATCTACCCCTGGGTTTGCAATGAGAGATGTCAAGTGAACCCCTTAGGAGGAGACAGGGAAGCACAGTATTCTAGGGTTTGCTTTTGAAAAAGAACTGGAAAAAAAAATCATCATGTAATCCAAATATCATCACTTTGTACACATGAAGTAAGGTGGAAACAGAACATATCAAAAGTAAAATCTTGCATTCTAAAAATGGGACAAATGATTCTTCCAAATGAACTCTCTTCTTCAAAGTGGTTTCCTCTGAATTCATAAGACATAACCCATAATACAAGGACACTGTTTTTGCCCCAAATGTGTTGGGATTTCTTCTTTGAAAAGGCTTTTAAGAACCCTGGTGCAAATACTAACTCTACATTTTATGACAAATATCTTTCTACTTCTCAACTTTTTATTTATTATTTTTGACATGTTGTTGTTCAGTCACTAAGTCATGCCTGACTCTTTGTGACCCCATGGACCCCATGGGCTGCAGCACACCAGGCTCCTCTGTCCTCCATTGTCTCTCAGTTTGCTCAAATTCATGTTCATTTAGTGATACTATCTAACCATCTCATCCAAAAATGTCCCTCTCATTTTTGACATACAGATGTTCTAAATGTTTATGCAGATACATCTATGTATCTTCCATTATTTTGCATTTTTTCCCACTCAAAATTTCTTATTTAAGGGACTTATTTATATTTTCTTTTAATATCTCATGTTTGCCTCTTTAATCCACTTGGGATGTATTTCAGTAAATTGTATGAAGTGAGCATCCAATGGACTAAACTATTGGCCAGTTTTGAATAATCTGTGTCCTCCTCATTGGTGATGCTTCATTTATGGACATATTAAATTTTCTTTCAGGATTTTTTCTGAAACATTCATCTATTTGTCAAGCTTTTCTCAGTCGTTCAAAATCACTGTAATTACTTTGGCTTTATAATTTGCATTAACATCTGGTACAGTGAATCTCCTATTATTATTCTGTCTTTTCAAAAGTATTCTGGCTATGATTCTGTTTTTTCTTCCAAACAGCAATTTTTTTTTTCATTAAAAAATAATCTTACTGGAATTTGGTTAAAGTCACAAATAAAGGAATAGATATATTTACCTAGAAGCATATCAGATTTCTCAATCTATTTACATCTTTTGCTTTCATGCTTGTTTCTTTCTTTCTTTGCATCAATCCCTTCCAGGTGTTGCCAACATACTTAAATGTTAATAGAATCTTTTAAAAATATATATTTCCCAACAGGTTATTACTGGATCTGGAAAGGTTACTGGTCTTTAATAGTCATTTAAAATAGCTTTTTAATCATGTCTCTTGAGTTTTCTAGGCAAAACATCTGCAAATAAAGGTAAATTTTCTTCTGCCTTCAATATTTTACCTGTTATTTGTTTCTTGTCAGTATTATTTCAGCATAATTTTAAAGGATAGAGTTGATAGTGAGCATCTTTATACCTGATTTTAAGGAGAATGCCTCTCCTGTCATATCACTGGATATGGAAATTTAAAAAAACACCCCAAAGAAGATTGAATTGTAAAAAGAACTCTCATTGCCTATTACCTAGCTTCAACAATTATCAGTATTTTGGCAAACATTTAAGATTATAAATTAATCCAGACTTTTTAGATGCTAATTTGGAAATATCTATTCAGAAATGGATCCAGCAATTACATTGCTAGGCATAAATCCTAGTACACCAGTAGCAATAGGCAAAGATACACAAGGATGCTAATGTAACTGTATAGAATTGCAGAAAACTAGAAAATATTTCCCAATAGGTGAATAAAAAATAATGGCACATTCATATATTTAAACTGTTCTATTATTCATGTATATTCAAATAATAAACTATGAAAAATTTTGCACACCTATGTGCTGATATGGGAGGATGTCCAAGATACCGTATACAATGAAAAAATCAAGTGCTGAATAATCTGCATAGTATTCTATTAATATTTTTTTTGAAAAAGCAGTAGTCACATACTTAAAAAACTTTTTTTTTTTTTTGGCTATCTTGTGCAGCATGTGGGATCTTAGTTCCCTAACCAGGGATCAAACTCGCTTCCCCTGTATTGAAAGCTCGGAGGCTTAACCACTGGACCAGCAGGGAAGTCTTAGTCATATTCTTTTATGTGCATGGGAAATTTCTGCAAAGATATGTAAGAAACAGTTAGTGGAGGTTATGTCTGAGAAGAACAAGGAGTGATGATGGGAGGCTGAGGAATTACTATACAGTTTCTCCTCTTCCTTACAGTTTGACTGTGACTGTCCTACCATTAGCATTATTATTTTTATGTTTAGTCCCTAAGTTGCGGCTGACTTTTTTGCTACCCCATGGACTAGCCTGCCAGGTTCCTCTGTCCATGAAATATTCCAGGCAAGAATACTGGAGTTGGTTGCCATTTCCTTCTCCAGGGGATCTTCCAAACCCAGGGATTGAACCTGCATCTCCTGCATTGGCAGGCGGGTTCTTTACCACTGAGCCACCTGAGAAGCCCCATTATTTTTATAAAACCTTATTAAAGATACGATGTTGGCTTTTGGTTTAATATTTACTGAGATTTTTAAAAATTTAGTTGTTTTAATGAGGTGTAGGTGTTAGATTTTTATCATCTATTGAGATAAGGTTTTGTCTTGTATGGCCTAAATGTATGATTTGTTATTTCAAATATTTTCCTATTATTAAAATATTCTGGCATTTCTAGGATAAAATCTTCCTGATCTTATTAAAAATTACTTGTTTCATTGAAAATAACTTGCTGATATTTCTGGGGGGAATTCTGGCATTTGATTTCTTATGTGAGTTTATATTTTTGACTATTCTTTTTGTACTCTTGATAGGTTTTATAGTTATATTTGCTTCATAAAATGAATTACATTTTTATATATTTATATATTCAGAAAGGGAATTATATCTTTCAAAATTTGCAAGAATTTGCTTATAAAATCTCTAAGATGAGCCTTTTTTGACTTCTCTGGTTTTGATCTACTTAGTTTTTCTAACTTATTGATAAAATTTGGGTGACATATATTTTTTCTGAAAAAAAAAAAGTATTGGAATATAGCTAACTATATACATAGCATTCTCAGATAATTAAAAAAAAACCCTCAAACTTCTCTGTATCTATTGTCTCCTTTCCCCTTTATAATTTTATTTATATTTTCTTTCTTTATTTAGAGTTGCCAGATATTTCTCTACTTTCTTCCTATTTTTTCCAAATATTTACTTTTGGAATTGATCAATAATTGTGGCTTGTTTTCTCATTCATTAATTTCTGCTTCAATCTTTCCTTAATTCTTTTCTCAGAGTTTAATTTTTAAAAAAGTATTACTTCATTTATTTTTATTATTTCACATTCATTGTTCTCCTGCTAATCAATGTTCCTAAACTTGGTCTGGTTTCAAATGACTGTGGGGTATTTCTAAAAATTAAATACACTCTCAAAAGAGAAAGATTTGCTATTCCTGATGATGTCGTTTAAAAGAATGTGATTCAGTGTCTTATAGAACTCTAAAGAATTCTAAAAATGTTTAGTGACAAGTGCAGCAAGCTTATGACCTATTCTGAGAGGGCCAAGATCTATAAAACCTATACATTTGCTAGAATGTCTGCCTTCATGTACTTGAAAAGAATCAAGGGCTAGGAGTTAAAGGAAAGTCTCACATTTGCCTAATGGGATGCCCTCTAATAATATCATGTCTATAAGTCAAGATATTTCAAAATGCTTTTTCTTTATGTGAAAATGCATTTAAATACATTTTGAACACAGCCTGGCTTCATGATTGCTTGTGATTGAAATTAACCCTAGATAAAACATTGTTCAAAGGCAAAGATGAAAAATTGTTCATTTGATAGGATGACAAAGTTTTCCCTGCAAAAATCAATGATAAGAGAGAACATGTTTTTAAAAATAATTTTTACATGCTATGAAACACTGGATTATACACAATAAAAATGTCTTTAGTAAAAAAAAAAAAAAATTGCTGATAGTAAGGTAGATTTGCAGGTGTGACCTTTGCCAACATATGTAGATTATCATCAGATCCACATGTTTGTAGAATTATGTAACAGTGTTTAAGTGGCCAGGAAAGGGAGGATTTTGTGGTCAAGAAAGTGGAAATGTCCTATTTAACATATGACCCTGGCCAGTCTCATCTCAAATTACTGTTGCTCAAGTTACAGATGGTTAGCAAGCCAAGTGGGAGGGAAGAGAAAGGGCTGACAAACCTACAGTTAACAGGAGGCCACAAAGCCAGTGGCTGTTATCATTAAAAATACTTACTCAAGTCTTCCATATTTAAAGTAGCAAAGAAAAAAACTGTCTTGCACTGCATTCTGGACCAGAAGAGGTTGCTATAAATGGGTTTAACATATCCTTCCCTAATAATTAGGTTTTAGGAAAGATAGAACATAGTTTTATGAATGAACTGAAAAAACATATAATTAGACCACCCTTCCCAGCTGACAGCTTTATGATCATGATTGAAAAGCAGTTTTTTCCTTTTGCACTTATTTGCATCTCAGGTTTTTTAAGCTTCCAAATATTTAAAACATACAAGTGCCTGTGCTCTAGGAATTTACTCTTGAGAGAAAACACCATTAAGTGGAAAAAAAATTTTATCTCTATTAACACAAAAGCAAGTATACATAAATTTATGTATTTAGTATTGGTTTCAACCGATTACCTTGTAAAGCAGTTCAGGGCTAACAGAGTACGTCAGAGTCAAAAATAATCCTAATGTTGTTTGCTATTATGGCTGTGAAAATTTTAGTCAAGTACAGACTGAAAGCCCAAAGGATGCTAAAGGATTATCTAGAAAGCAGAGCCTCAAGCCAAGTTTAAGTGCTAAGATTTTATTAGGAGGTACGACCCCTGGGCTGCAAGGGTGAGGGGAAAGGCAATGAAAAGCAATGCTTCGCTAAGCTGAAAACAACTTGAGGAGAAAGTACAGCTTCCAGACAGCCACACTGGGACCTGCTGCCTATGGAGAAAACAGGAGAGGTACTTATTTCTTGCTCTCTGCCCTCTGTTGTAAGTTTGTCTCACAGGGCTCCAACGCCGCACTTTTCTGGGTATGTCCCTGACCCTCCAGGCTATTGGCAGAGACAAGAATAGGCTGAACCTCTGTTTTTCACCCGAGTCTGGGACTGGTGGGAGGAGCCAGGGCCCCTCTGCACTAAGCTAGAGGCTAAGATGAGAGACGGGGTGCAACTGAGCAGACCGGGGAGGTGCACAAGCTGGGTCTGGCACAGCGCATCCTTCTAGGACCTGAGCTATTTATTCCTAGTGCTGGTGTTCACTGATTCTTAGGGGAGGAGGAGCCACTCAATTCAGAGATCGCACAGATAGCGCCTCGATTGTGTAAATGTAATTATCTTCCATCAAACTGTCTCAAGTTCCTCACTACGCTTACCCATTGCTTTAACTCTTCCCCTCCCAAGAGTTTTTGAGGTGTAATTTGAATCGGATTCTTTACCGTCTGAGCTACTAGGGAAGCCCAAGAATACTGGAGTGGGTAGCCTATCCCTCCTCCAGGACATCTTCCCGACCCCAAAATCGAACGGGGGTCTCCTGAATCGCAGGCGGATTCTTTACCAGCTGAGCTACCAGGGAAGCCCAACATGAATATTTAAAAATCCACCCATTTGAAGACTACAAAGCCTTAGATTTTGGCAACTGCACACATCCTGTAACATCCAGTCTATCAAGGCGTGGAATCGTGCCATCGCCCCCAAAGTTCCCTCCTGCTCCCCTGCCTCCCATCCTCTCGCCTCTTTCATCCCTCCCCAGGCAACGGCTTTCCCCACCAGTTTTGCTTCTTCTAGAATTTCAGATAAACGCAATCGGACAGACTAAGTAAGGTCTTTCGGGTTTACCCACCTACCCCCACCTGTACCAAGCAATTATTATTATTATTTTTTTTTAGATCCATCCTTGTTGCTGCCCGTATTGATAACTGGGTGCATTTTTACGCTTCGCTGTTTTGGAGAACTTCCTCTCTGTGCTAAACGTCCGGCACTTTACCTGCATTCGCCGTTTGGAACCCTCACAACTACCCTGCTTTACAGCAGAGTAACCCGAGGCTAGGGGCGCCCGGCTGGGGAGCCCGAGGAGGAGGCGCGGGGTAGACACCGGCTAGTCAGATTATTACGCTTGCCCCGGTCGGGAGCCCGATCTGCGGCACCTGCGGCTGGAGAGGGGAACGGTGGGTCTGGCCGTATACAGCCGCGGACCAGACAAACTCCCCGGGACGGAGGCCTTGCCGGGCCGCCCGCGAGGCCGGAGCCATGGAGGGTACTCCATCCTACCGTACCCGGGCCGCCGGCCTCCAGAGCTGCCTGCTCTGGCTACGAGTAGGGGCGGGGCCGCGGTCTGGGGGCGCGCAAGGGCGCGGAGGAGCCGCATTTCCGCGGACGCGTCACGTTGCTGGGCGCTTCACCACGCGCCGTTTCCCTCCGCGCGGACGGCGCTACTTCCCGAGGGGCCCGAGGACCCCAGTCGTCGGTGAGGGGAGCGTGCAATTGGCTGCGGCGGCGTTGTCGCTGCAGAGGAACTAGCGAGAAGAGTGGTGCCAAGTCGCTTTCACCTCCTCCGCGGCCGCCTCTTTACGGTAGTCCGCGGAGGCCTGATTTGACGGACCCGGTGGAAACAAAGATGCCGGTGCTGTGCCCTCCGGCTAGGCGCGGCCTGGTCGCAGTTATTGTCTGGCTGCCTGACGGGAAGCAGCGGCTCTATTTTTCTTCTGCCGAACTTGGTGCTTCGTGGCTGCGGAGGGACTGACGGGGAGCCTTTGTCTGCGGGAGAATAGCTGTGGCGAAGTGGCTCTTCCTGAATGGCCACCGGTCCGCTCTCCGCGGGCTTCGCTGGCGATTTTTTCCGTGTCATTTAAACCCGGGAAAATCTGCTTTTCCTCTTCTGACATTTTCATTCTATTTGGAGTCTTGGCGTCTGAGTCGTAGACGGCTACCCTCTATCTCCTTTAGCGAATCCGAAATTTGAGGGGCCGAGTTCTCTTCGGACCTTAGCACATCTTTTCCTCCCTCAGAAAGTTGAATTGGAAAACCGTGGAGGTGGGCGAGGCTCACACAGACTCAGCCCTGAGATTTGTTTTGCTGAGTCCACGCTGATGCCTCAGACGCAGGCATGAGGAGGGGGTTTAAAGTTATTTGGGGACCCCATTATTCTATGACTTCTTAGTGGATATCCAGAGAAACTGCCCGATCAGAGAAGGTGGAGGCTGTCAAACCTCAGAAAGGGGTTTCCAGTCCGCTGCGAAGGCGTCTGTTGTTTGGTTACACGACCCCCTCGGTGACAAAAGAGGGGAGGAGGGTGTTTTTTGAGAGCACTGCTGATCTCCTGTTCCCTTCGTAGCATTTCTTACTACCTGCTAGATGTTGCATATTTTATATATTTATTGTTTGACTTCTCTTCCCCGACTTGATCTAACCCTGGGTGAGCAGAGGGTTTGTTCACTGTAGTTGCCTGGAGCCTAGCACAGTGCCTGGTGAAGTACTGGGGGCTTCGTAAATATTTACTGACTCTGAAAAACACATGGCAAATTCTTTAAAGGAATCGTGAGAGAAGCACAAAACCGAGAGAAGCACAAAACCGAAAGCCATGTGACACCGGGAAATTGATCTCAAACCCGCTCTTTTGATTTCAGAGCAGTGATTGGTAAGGAATGGCCAAGAGACAGTGTTACTCCACATTTTGTAAAGGAAAATAGTGAAAAGAATGAGCTTTACGTATAGGGTGCTCTCCACTAATCACTAATCACTCTAGGGATTAATTCTCTGAGGTGAACCCACTAAAAATCTTTGAAGAAAATTGAAACCCTTTTTCAATAGTCCTATGTGCCTCTCAGACACGTGCTCAACCCCATCTGAGGATTTAGGCGGCTTGTCTGATGAGCAAGACATGGGTCTTTGGGACATTCAGAACACAAGACGGACACCAATGCGTCACAGAAATACTTTTCTGTGCTGGACCCTTTGTGTCATGTATCATGTTTGAGACACATCTAGGGAGTGTTTCACATGAAAATTAGTTTGCTAAATTCTACCTGAAAGCTCTTTCATAAAGGACCCCAGGGGATGCTGATTCATAAATGATGGATTAATTTTGAAGGAAGTGAAAGTGGGGTGCTTTGAGAGTGAACAGCCAGCTTCTCTAAAGAATTACCCTTGTAACACCTCCATTTCTTTGAAACTTTTGGTTAGGAAACAGCCACACTTTGGCCAGGAAAGTTTATAATACCTGTCAAAGGTTGAAAAGTCTTTCACAAAAAATAAGTTTAAGATTTTATATATTAATTTCTCAACCAATCAGTAATCATCTCATTCTGGTATGCAGAACTGGAGGTATCATGTAAGATCATGCAACAAATATACTGTATTTATTGACATTATTCCTTGTTCTAGGTGTTGCAGATAAAGCAGTGAAAAAAAAATTCCTCTATTTTATATTGTTCTACTTCCAGACCCCTTCCATCTTTTCACTACCTGTTTTTTTCTTATTTTCACCGTTCATCTGCCATCTACTTTACCATATTTCTTTGTTCTGCCCCTCACTTCATCCAAAATATGAACATACAAAAATACATGATGAAATCCATTTAAAAAATCAAGTCCTTTTAAAAACATAGCTTTTTACCAACAAGAATCCATTTCTAAAATGTTCGTTTATGGCTATAATTTTTTCAAGTTTAAAAATGATTTTGCTGTTTCCTTCCTTTCGCTGTTGTATAAGTGAAGATAATTACTGTTCAGTCAGCTTTCACCCTTCCATGAGAATGTTTCCTTCACCCAGACTTTGCCTAACGATACCAATCTTACAAGAAAACACAATGAAATATTTTGTGGAGAATAAGATGCATGTGTGCTCAGTCATGTCTGACTCTTTGGACTGTAGCCCTCCAGGCTCCTCTGTCCATGGGATTCTCCAGGCAAGAATACTTCAGTGAATTGCTGTTCTAGGAGTTGCTGTTCAAACCTGTATCCCTGTATCTCCTGCCTCTTGCACTGGCAATATGCACTGGCAGGCATATTCTTTACCACTATGCCACTGTACCAATATTAAATTTTTTAAAGTAGAGGTGTTCCTTTTCCAGATTTTTAAAAAAGGAATAAACTGAATGTTGGCTTAGAGATTCGGAAGAGAAATGTACAACAAGATTCTAGTGCACAGCACAGTAGCAGAAGGAATTTTCTTAGTTGTACTACCTAGTCTTTCACCATTTTCCTGTAAATTTTTTCCCTTTCATTCAGTCCAAAATTGCTCACTGGCCCAAATGTTCCCTGAAGGTTATGGCTTAACTACAGTACTCCCCTTTCCCCATTTAAATATGTTACATTTCAAACTTGCTTACACATTCTTCTGAACAATCCCTATATTCCTGCTAATTCCCTTCAGCCTGAACTGAGGAAGCAGACAGCCTTTGTCCGCCCTCCCCTCCCCTCCTCCAGCCCTACTCCCAACCCCCAATTGCTCAAACCTAGGGGTTAGAGCTGAATTACCCAACATGCTAGTGATTCTCAACCTTGGTTGGCATATTAGAATCACCCGGGAGACTTTTAAAAAAAAATACTGATTTCATGGGCCTACCCCTGACCAATGAATGACCTTAGAATCTGTGGATTTAGAGTTCCAGCATTGGTATTTTTGTAAAGCTCTCAGGAGATTCTAATGAAAGGTAGTTTGAGAAACAGTGCAGTGGGCAGCTCAAGTATCTGTTTAGGGCAATGATTCTCAAACTTCAGTGCTTCAGAATCACCTGAAAGGGCTTGTTAAAACACAGATTGCTAGGTTCTAGCAATCAGAGGTTCTGATTCAGTAAATTAGGGGTGGGGCCAGAGAATTAGTATTTCTGACAAGTTCTCAGAGGATGGTGCTGCTGCTGGTTTAGGATTACACTTTGGGAACCACTGTCTTAGGACACCTGGATAAATGGACACCTAGAAAAAAAAGAGGGGCGGGGGTGGGCGGGGAACCCAGAAAGATTCATATTTCAAACAAAGCTTATAAGTAACTCTCTGGTGCAAATCAGAAACTTTTTGAGCTTCCTTACCTTTGCCAACAAAGGTCTGTCTAGTCAAGGCTATAGTTTTTCCAGTAGTCATGTATGGATGTGAGAATTGGACTATAAAGGAAGCTGACCACCAAAGAATTGATGCTTTTGAACTGTGGTGTTGGAAAAGACTTGAGAGTCCCTTGGACTACAAGGAGATCCAACCAGTCCATCCTAAAGGAGATTAGTCTTGGGTGTTCATTGGAAGGACTGATGTTGAAGCTGAAACTCCAGTACTTTGGCCACCTCATGTGAAGAGCTGACTCACTTGAAAAGACCCTGATACTGGGAAAGATTGAAGGCAGAAAGAGAAGGGGACAACAGAGGATGAGATGGTTGGATATCATCACCGACTCAATGGACATGAGTTTGGGTAGGCTCCGGGAGTTGGTGATGGACAGGGAGGCCTGGAGTGCTGCAGTCCTTGGGGTCGCAAAGAGTCGGACACGACTGAGCAACTGAACTGAACCTTTATTTTATGGCTAGTTTGATTCTTGATTTAGACTTGTGTTTAGGGAGATGGGACTCCCATAATTCTTTTACTGCTAAAGGTGACTTTTAAAAGTCTTAAGCCCTATGGTTAAGTATCCCACAAGCCAATGCATCTCTTCATGTAAACTGCAGCTTTCACCTTTCTGTGAGAATGTTCCCTTCACTAGATTTTCCCTAACCATAACGGGTCATAGTAGCCCACCATAGAATATTTATGGAGAGTAGCAAAGTAAAATATTAATACACACATATTGCTCACATCTCCCAACAAAAAGCTCTAAGGCAGAAATAGTGTTTATCTTGTCTTCCAGGTGATGGGTGAATGTATCTTGCATGTTGAACCCTGTGACAGAGAACTTGACCCATGGAGGGCATACAAATAAGATTGCAAGAAGACCTGTCAGAGTTATGGAAATGAAAGGTACTTTTGCTCTTGAATAACTTTTCCATATGTTTTTGCAGTTTATCTTTTCCCTAGCAGCACATGAGATTTTCTACTTTATATGTAGAAAATCAGGTGCAGGAAGCTTTCAAACTTGCCCAGAGCCATACAGCTCACTAGGTCTGAAGTGAGAGCTGTTGGCTCCCAAACTCTGCCTCCTTTTCTGTAGAATATGCTATAATTCAAATGCCAGACCACTGGATCTGAAGGGAAAGAGGGAAAGAATTTGAACTTTTTTTTAATCCTGTAGAAGTGAAATCTAAGAAAAACACCCTACATTTTTCAAGTCCATGTAAGTAACAGGGTTAATGTGTGGTTAGATGCAAGTTATGATACCTTAGGGAAGAACAATCTGAAAAGGGAGTAAGCCACAACATGGATAGACCTTGAGGGCAATATATTAAATGAAATAAGTTAGAAAGACAAATACCATATGATTTCACTTATAATTTGGAATTTTTAAAAAACAAAGAAATAAAAACCAAGCTCATGGAGAGAACAAACTGATGGTTGCGATAGGTGAAGGATGGGGCTTGTAAGAAATGGGTTAAGGGGATCAAAGGTACTAACTTCCAGTTATGAAATAATTTGTCAGGGGATGTAATGTACAGCATGGTGACTGTAGTTAATAGTACTATATTATGTATTTATTAGATGCTAAAGAGTAAGTCTTAGAAATTCTCATCAAAAGAAAAAAATTCTGTAACCGTGTGGTGATGGATGTCAACTAGACTTACTGTGGTGATCATTCTACAATATATATAGAATCTACAATATATAGATTCTATACAATATATAGAATCATTCTACAATATATACAAATATAGGATCACTTTAATTAACACTTGAAACTAATGTTGCATGCCAAATATACCACAGTTAAAAAAAAAAAGAAAAGGGAATAAGAGAGTAGAAGAGATTTAAGGTAAAACACTTATATAGTTAGCTAATAGTCTTGACCTGAAGGAAATCCCGTTGGACTTTAAAAGAAAACAAGCAGAAGACTCACCTTTTCAGTTAACTACTGCTGTGTTATAAGCCACCTCCAAATTTTGTACCTTAAACAGACTGTTTTATTATCTCATGATTCTTTGGGTTAGGAATTCAGGCAGGGCTCACTGAGGATGCCTCTTTGTTCCATGTCGTCTTGACGGGGGTGCCTCAGCTGGACGACCCAAAGTGACCTCATCCATTTCCGGGCCTTGGTGCTGTCAGCTGGGTGAGGCACCTTTGTTCCCCTCCAAGTGTTCTCTCTTTCCATGTGGTCACACATCATTCAGTTATCTAGCATTTTTAGATGGTGGCTGTCTTCCAAGGAGTAAAAGGGATTACGTACCATCAGTTTCACTGTATTCTGCTGGTCAAAGCAAGTCCAAGGGCCAGCATGGAGTCAAAGGATTGGAAAATAGATTTCACTCTTTTTGTAAAAATAATTTTATTTATTTTTGGCTGTGCTAGGTGTTCGTCACTGCGCCAGTGTTTCTCTAGTTATGGAAAGCGGAGGTTGCTCTCTAATTGCAGTGCTCGAGCTTCTCATTGTGGTGACTTCTCTTGTTGCAGAGCACAGGCTCTAGGGCATTCAGGCTTCAGTAGTTGCGGCATGTAGGCTCTAGAGCACAGGCTTGGTAGTTGTGACCCTCAGGCTTACTTGCCCTGCGGCATGTGGGATCCTCCCAGACCAAGGATTGAGCTCATGTCTCCTGCATTGGCAGGTGGATTCCTTACCACTGAACCACCAGGTAAGCCCTAGATTTCACTCTTGATGGGAGAATGGTACAAGCACATTGCAAAGGGGATATGGTTCTGCTTTTTTAAAGAAGCCAGATACAAAAGAGTATATTTTGTGTGATTCTATTTATGTGAATTTCTGGAAAAGGTAAACTCATCTAGGGGGTGGAAAAAAGCATATCATTGGCAAAAAGTATGAGCAAACTTTGGGGGATAATAGAAATATTCTGTACCTTGATTGTGGTGGTATATGGGCTTCCCAGGTAGCTCAGGGTTAAAGAATCCGCCTGCCAATGCAGGAGACATGGGTTGGAGCCCTGGGTAAGGAAGATTCCCTGGAAGAGAAAATGGCATCCCACTCCAGTATTCTTGCCTGGAGAATTCCATGGACAGAGGAGCCTGGTGGGCTACAGTCCATGGGGTCCCAAAAGAGTCGGACATGACTTAGTGACTAGAACAACAGTATACACAGGGAACATTTGTCAAAATGTATGCATTTTATTATAACTATGAGGTATATCCAAAAAAAGTAGAATATAGGAGGAACTGTGGAACCATCTTCAGAAATAATCTGCTGTACATAAAGGCTTCGATCTGAACCTTTGAAGATCATCTGGTCCGGTGTCTTTACAGACAAAGAAAGTGAGGCCCAGAAAGAGGAACTTTCTGTATCTTTTCTGCCAAAGGATACTCTGTTAGTGATAAAACCGGGATTGCAATCCAGGCTTCTGACCACAGTCTTCCTCTGAGAAGATTGGGGAAAAGGATGCCCCAAGCCTGGGTTTCACTGACTCACTTAGATGTAAGCATGTCTGGGAGTGAAGGATGGACTATGAGAGCTGTCAGTGTCCCTTTGCATTCTAGAATTTTCCAGGGACCTCCAGTGCTCAGATTTCTGTGCTCTGTTTCTAGTTTTGAGGGACTGTAGACAAGTTCCTGTAACTCCTCTGTTAAGTCAGTGCCTGTAGAAAGGTTAATGGGGCAATATTTATACCTAGATTTGAACACCGTGTGTAAAAAAATAAGAGAAGAGCAGCTATGCCACGTCGCTTTTGTCTACGGTGCTGTCTCTGAGTTTCCTACAAGGGTGCTGGTGGGAAAGAGTAAAGAGGGATGTGGAACTAGAGAAGTAGCATTATTCACTTAGGTTTTACTAAAATTAATAAATCTACCTTTCAGGCTCATAAGAGTTATTGCTAGCTTTCATGAAGTGCTCCATAGAGTAAGATAAGGTTGAAATAGTGAAAAATAGTGTTTCCACTCATAGTAACATGCAAATGTTAGGACATATGTAGGGAATTTGAAAAAATGAGTACAGCTCATTCTCTACCTTTAATATACTATCCTCAGAAAAAAATGATTTCAAACCTCATCCAAAGTGTCTCAGACATTTGTCAGATGTATCCAACTCCTCTGGATGCCAAAGAACCTTTTAAAAATTATCTACAAGAGACGACAGAACACTTTGGGCTGAAATTATTTGTAGCTGATACATCAGAGAGTAACACCATGCTGATCTTGAGCAATTACCTAGAGAATTACAGACTTGAACTGTGGAGGGTATCTGAACTTTTTGCTAACACTAAGTCTCTTTTGAAATCAGTTACCATAGCATTAAACATGAGTAATTCAGCAAGGAAACCTTTTTAAAGAGAGAACATCACTCTGATAGATTCCTGAAGCTTGGAGTTTTCTTCATTTTAGTTTTAGGTTATTGTCATTTCCCCATTTTTCTATTACTGTATAATAAGAATTATTATATAGTAAGCATCTTATTAAGTGAGGGGATGCTAATTTGCATCTTAAACTTGTGGTTTCTGTCTCAAAGCTGCTGTTTGGGAGGAGCCTGTTATTTCACAAACTTGAAGGCCAGTTTCAGTATAACTCCACTGGCCTAACACTAATGCCAGGTGGGAAGTGATGCATTTATGGAAATAATTCAAGCCAAAGAAATCTGCTCTTGTTTGGATTACCCCAGCTGGGCAGTGCTCTGCTCCTGAATGGATTCCTCTTGAATTAATTTGGGTTAAAGAGGGCAGAGCAGTATGGGATATAAGGAAATCAGCCCTGAGCTCTCTTGGAGTCTAACCTTGCAATCTCACAAAACTTAGCTTGGTCTAAGCCAGACAGACATTCCCAGCTAAAGATCTTTTTAAAAGTTATACTTTCACTCCATGGCTGCCATGTTTTGAAATATCTGGATTACCCAACATGTAGTGTTATTCATAAACTTTTACCCTGGTCCACACACATTTTTCCCTAGGTAGTGCTAGTAGTAAAGAACCTGCCTGCCAACGCAGGAGATGTAAGAGACGTGGGTTCAGTCCCTGGGTTGGGAAGATCTCCTGGTGGAGGGCATGGCAACTAACTCCAGTATCCTTGCCTGGAGAATCCCATGGACAGAGGAGCCTGGTGGACTACAGTCCAGGTTGCGAAGAGTTGGACAATTGAGTGACTAACACTACTACTACTACTATGCGCATTTTGGTAAGGACTTTTTCATAGCACTGGGAATGGTGTATAGATCATCAGTACTACCTTAAGAGCTCAGGAACCCAGCATGATAGGAAACTCATGAGGAAGGTGAGCCAAGAGTTCTGGGTTTTCTATATCCCTGCCAACCTGGCTTCTACTTCCCTCCATCACCGCTGTTCCTCTGGAATCAATGGTTGTTTTAATCGCCTCCTATTCAGTGCCATTGGTGAGAGAGATTCTCACCCTAGAGTTACGGGGATGGCCAGACACACAACCCCTGACTCTGGGCAGATGAGATTGACAGCAGTTTATTGGTCGTCTACACTCACAGCCATGGGGAGGAGGACACCACACACAGGGCCTCATAAAGGTTGCACCTGGGGATGGATAAACAACCAGGAGCTGTGCATAGGGTGGGGAGCAGGCTTTTTTGTAGTATCAAGAGGGCAAAGTGCCCTCTGATTTCCCTGAGAGGATGTGACTAGCTTATTTGAATTCTGAGGGCTGGGAGTTAGGGAACTGAAATCCACTGTTTAGGGATTAGCAACTGGTCCAGTTAATGAGGTATGTTGGGCTGGGGGACCTTGTCTTTTGGAGCAGAGTAGGGAAGGGAACTTGTGGTTAGCCATTAGAGGTCTCCCAATTTTTCCCTAGATGTCAAGACATACCTGATACTGGGCCTTAGTTTCAGAGCTCAGTGCCACAATAGCCATATAGGATATTATATCTAGACCACCATCTACAGTGCCCTGTTATAACTGGGCCAGGGGGTGGTGGTGGGTGGGGAGAGGTGGAGTGACACAAAGGATGCAGACCAAGCTTTTCTAATTAATCCTTTCAGGTAGTCACATTGTAAATGCTCACTGAATATCTTTATGTGCCAGCACTCCAGGCCCTAAGGCTTAAAGGTGAATGGAACACAGTCCTATTTTGGAAAAGTCAAATGGAGGAGAAACAGAGGACTTCAACAGATGGTCATAACAGAGTGACAGAAGTAGGAGCCAAGATGTGTACATGTGCTGTGAGAGCACAATGATGAGGGCATGTCATCCAGGGATGAGGGCCAGTGAGCTGGCTTTGAAGGGTGAGTAGGAGTTTGCCAGTTGGAGAAGGGAGAGATGGGAGCATCGTAGCAGAGGGACCAGCATGACCAAAGGAGTAAATGATCATGGCATGTTAAAAATAAGTGATAAATAGTCCAGCAGTCGGGGGTGAAGGGGATGTTGTTAGTGATTAGAGTGGTATTGACACAGTCTCAGAGGGGCAGCCTGGGAGAAACCAGGAGCGTTGTACCTAGAGGGCTGCCCTAGCTTTCTGCTTCTCTCATATTCCTTCCCCCACATTTCCCTCCAGTCCTCTTTCTCCTGCAGGCATCTTCTCATATTGCAGAATCAGATTCTGCCCTTATTGCGAGCCAGGGCAGATAGGAGCAAGATGAGAGGAGATGAGAGGAATGTGCCGAGGGGACCAGAATTAACTGTACTTCCTGACCATTTCACCAAAGGCTGCCTCTGAATACACGTGTAAAATATTGTGCCAGTCTCAGCATGTCAAAGGTCCCAGGCACAGGCCAGGCCAGCTGGGTGCTGCCCAAGCTTTGTCATGAGTGCTCAGATCTCCTGAGCTCTCTCTCCTTCTGCTGCTTTTGGAATCTTTTCCATGTTCTGCTCCTGCTCTCCCTGGCTGCGATGACCAATTCTGTAAAAGACTCCTCTAGAGACTAATTTTCCCAGAGCAGAAATAGGGGAGAGGTAGTTCAAGGTATTTTTATCCAGGTCAGGAGCTCTGCTGTCAGCAGTCCTACCTTAGCAGATAGATCTCTGAGCTGTGTTTATTTCCTTATACAATTTTCTGCTGTCAGATGTGCTGCTATCTTGGATTGGAAATTGCCTTCCCTTCATTTCTCTCTATGTTCTCATCTGGAAAACTCCTACTCATCTTTCAAAACCTAGTTCAAAAGTCACCACCTTAAGCCTCTCTTGGGCAAGCCAGTTGCTTCCTTCTGACATTGCCTTAGCAGCTCTTTTATATTTTTTTTAAACACTGAACACATTGATTATAATTCTGTTTGCATACATTTTCTTCACTCATCTAAATTCCTGAGGCATCTTTGTTTCCATAGCAACCATCAGTAACAGACACATAGTAGGTATTCAGAAAAACTTAATAAAAGAGCAGGAAAGCCAAAGAAAACTTTTTAAAAATCACACATGTGGCTCAAGCTTCCAACTACTAATTTACAGAAAATAGAGAAGAAATTTTCTTTTCCTGCCATCCCAGGAAATATCAGCAAAATCCTGAGAGAGGAAACCCATTAGGACAAACATCCTAGTTTCTTGGAAAATAAATTGCAAGGGGGAAAAAAAGAGTTGGAGGAGGACTGGTAATTTAAGAGAGACTTAGAAGACCCATCAAACAATTGCAAAGCATGGACTTGACTTGGATCTTGATTTTTTAAAAAATTTAGATTATGACATGTATGAGACCTTGGAAATTTGAACATAGGACATTTGATGACTTTAAGGCCTTATTGTTAATCATTTTAGACGTGGTAATTGTGTTATGTTTACTTTGAAAAGAAAGTAATCATTATTTTTAAGAGATGAGTCCTGAAATGTTTATAAGTGAAAGTATATATCTGGAATTCGCTTCAAAATAATATGGGAGGGAGGAAGTGGATGACAGTGTAAATGAGGTAGGTTTGGCCATGGGGTTGACGGTTGTTGGGGCTGAGTGATAAGTGGGCACAGAAAGAATCATCCTCTAGATATTTTTATGTATATCTGAAATTGCTACTGCAGTGTTTAAAAGCAACAAAAAGTCTTTTAAAAGCTTGAATGTTTTGCATTTACACTTTGCAGTACAATAATTATTTTAAAAAATATATTTGTTTGGCTGCAAACAGGTCATAGTTGCAGCATGCAGGATCCTCAATCTTTGTTGTGGCATGCAGGTTCTTTTAGTTGCAGCATATGGAATCTAGTTCCCTGAGTAGAGATTGAACGTGGGCCCCCTGCATTGGGAGTGTGGAGTCTTAGCCATGGGACCACCAGGGAAGTCCGTACAATAGCTATTCTAAACAACAGAATTGAAATGATTACTCCTCACCTCAATGTGAAAAAAATTTTCTTTAATGATGCATGTATGTTTTGTTACGTGTTTATGCTAGAATATTTTCCAAAGGAACATCTTTATTAAAAAAAAATAAGTAAAGGCAATTAGAAAATAGGGGGCTTATATTTGGAAATTCACTTTCTTTTTTCTAAAATTTATTTTATTCAAGTATAGTTGATTTACAATCTTATGTTAATTTCTGCTGTACACCAAAGTGATTTACATACATACATATATGTGTATTTACATATGTATATACTTAATGTACATACACATATACATTCTTTTTCATATTCTTTTTCATTATGGTTTATCACAGAATAATGAATATAGTTCCCTGTGTTATACACAAGACCTTGTTTATCCATTCTGTATATAATGGTTTGCATCTACTAATCCCCAAACTCCCAGTCTATCACTCTTCCACATGCCCTTGTCCTTAGCAACCACAAGTCTCGATGTCTGTGAGTCTGTTTTGTAGATAAGTTCATTTGTGTGGTATATTAGATTCCACATATAAGTGATATTGTATGGTGCTTGTCTCTTTCTTTCTGAATTTCTTCACTTAGATAATCTCTAGGTGATACTGCAAATGGCATTATTCCATTCTTTTTTATGACTGAGTAATATTCCATCATATATGTACCACATCTTCTTTATCCATGCACCTGCTGATGGATGTTTAGGTTGTTTCCTTGTCTTGGCTATTATGAATAGTGCTGCTATGAACAGAGTGCTATATGTATCTTTTTGGATTATAGTTTTGTCTGAACATATGCCCAGGAGTAGGATTGCCGGATCATCTGGTAATTCTATTTTTAGTTTTCTGAGGAACCTCCATACTGTTTTCCATAGTGGCTGTACCAATTTACATTCCCACCAACTGTGTAGGAGGATTCCCTTTAAAAATTCACTTTCTTAGTCAATTTTTAGGAACACATCTGTTTTTTCCATATGTATAGTTGAATCTTTTTGCCTTTTCATACTGTTCATGGGGTTCTCAAGGCAAGAATACTGAAATGATTTGCATTCCCTTCTCCAGTGGACCATGTTTTGTCAGAACTCTCCAGCATGACCATCTATCTTGGGTGGTGCTACATGTCATGGCTCATAGTTTCATTGAGTTAGATAAGGCTGTGATCCATGTGATCAGTTTGTTTAGCTTTCTGTGCTGTGGTTTTCATTCTGTCCTCCCTCTGATGGATAAGGATAAGAGGCTTGTGGAAGCTTCCTGATGGGAGGGACTGGCTGTGGGGGAATCTGGGTCTTGCTCTGTTGGGTGGGACCATGCTCAGTAATCTTTAATCCAATTTGCTGTTGATGGGAGGGGCAGTGTTTCCTCCCTGTAGTTTGGCCTAAGGCCAAAAGGATTTATGCCAGCATGCTGTAGCTCCCAGGACTGTTGTATTCAGTGCCCTTGACTGTTGTATTCAGTGCCCTTGACTGCGCAGCAGGCCACTGTTGACCCACGCCTCCGCTGGAGACTCCTGGACACTCACAGTCAACTCTGGCTCAGTTGCTTATGGGGTCATTGTTCCTTTCTCCTGGGTCCTGGTGGACACAAGGTTTTGTTTGTTCCCTCCAAGAGTCTATTTCCCCAGTCCTGTGGAAGTTCTGTAATCAAATCCCACTGGTCTTCAAAGTCAAATTCCCTGGGGGTTCTCAGTCCCTCTGCCAGATCCCCAGGTTGGGGAATCTGTGGTGGGCCCTAGAACTTTTGCAACAGTGCGAGAATTTCTTTGGTATAATTGTTTTCCAGTTTGTGGGTCGTCTGCTTGGTGACTCTGTGGTGGGGCTTCTCCAAGAGGTGACCTTCTCCAAGAGGACTTGTGCCACACACTGAGCCTCCCAAGTCTGCTTCATTGACTACACTAAAGCCTTTGACTGTGTGGATCACAACAAACTGTGGAAAATTCTGAAAGAGATGGGAATACCAGACCACCTTACCTGCTCCTTGAGAAATTTGTATGCAGGTCAAGAAGCAACAGTTAGAACTGGACATGGAACCACAGACTGGTTCCAAATTGGGAAAGGAGTACATCAAGGCTGTATATTGTCACCTTGCTTATTTAACTTATATGCAGAGTACATCATGCAAAATGCCAGACTGGATGATGCACAAGCTGGAATCAAGATTGCAGGGAGAAATATCAATAACCTCAGATATGCAGATGATACCACCCTTATAGCAGAAAGCAAAGAGGAACTAAAGAGCCTCTTGATGAAGGTAAAAGAGGAGAGTGAAAAAGCTGGCTTAAAACTCAGTATTCCAAAAATGAAGATCATGGCATCTGGTTCCATTACTTCATGGCAAATAGATGGGGAAACAATGGAAACAGTGACAGATTTTATTTTGGGGGGCTCCAAAATCACTGCAGATGGTGACTGCAGCCATGAAATTAAAAGGCGCTTGCTCCTTGGAAGAAAAGCTATGACCAACCTAGACAGCATATTAAAAAGCAAAGGTACCATTTTGCTGACAAAGGTCTGTCTAGTCAAAGCTATGGTTTTTCCAGCAGTCACGTATGGATGTGAGAGTTGGAGTATAAGGAAAGCTGAGTGCCAAAGAATTGATGCTTTTGAACTGTGGTGTTGGAGAAGACTCTTGAGAGTCCCTTGGATAGGGAGGAGATCAAACCAGTCCATCCTAAAGGAAATCAGTCCTGAATATTCATTGGAAGGACTGGTAGTGAAGCTGAAACTTCACTACTTTGGCCACCTGATGCAAAGAACTGAGTCATTGGAAAAGACCCTGATGCTGGGAAAGATTGAAGGCAGGAGGAGAAGGGAATGGCAGAGGATTAGAAGGTTGGATGGCATCACCGACTTGATGAACATGAGTATGAGCAAGCTCCAGGAGTTGGTGATGGACAGGGAGGCCTGGCGTGCTGCAGTCCATGGGGTTGCAAAGAGTCAGACATGACTGAGCAATTGAACTGATAGTTGAATCTACAACTACTAAACTTTAGTATTTTATTGATAGTATTTATTGCCAGTTGCAGACAGTTCTCAGGTGCAAAGCAAATTTAGAAAAACAGTTTCTAAGCATAATTACCAACAGCATTAGCAATAAGTAGATTTTAAAGTTTGTTCACTTCCACAAAGTCCAAAGTTCTATGAGTTTCCAAGAGTGCTTATCGGTGTGAATAAACAAGGTGTGGTAATACTCACATGGGCAGTTTTTGAAAGAAAGAAAGAAAACTTCATTGAATTAGTTTACACAATATTGGTTACTTAGAACATTCTATTACCTGTATCTTCAACATAATATTATTGTCTTCAATGTTTTTATATGATAAATATCTTATGAAACTTAAATATTACATATCAAAACTTGGACTTTTGGGGTCAGATTTGCTCAAAGTAATCTGTGAATATAGGCTATTTTCCTGCCTGGTCTATAACTCTCACCCTGCAAATTACCAACACTTAGTCAGTTGGTCCTTGGAACTAATGATTGCCATTAAGTGTGTGTTTAGTTAACATGGCAATGATACATGTGAAAGTTCAATTTTTAAATTAATTGAAAAATATTCTGCAGTTTTAAACATATCTTGAGATTTTTAAGGTGTGTGCAAGTATTGCTCTATGATTGGGAAGTTTATTGAGTGTCTGCTATGCCATCTAACATGCTTGGTTGCTTTTCCAATGTTGTTTCATTTAATCCTCCCAGTGTGCAATAAAGAAGGGTTTTACTGTTTCCACCTTGCTCATTGGGAAAGTAAGGCTCAGAGAAGATAAAAGGCTTGTCCAAGGTCACACAGCCTGTAAGCAGTAGGGGAAGACAAGTGTTGGTTACCCTGGTTTCACTCTTCTGCCCTTGTATCCTGTTTAATTATTTTCTCCTCATGGTTGTGAGCCCCTCAAGAGCAGTCTTTCAGGTCTTTGGGGCCTTCATGGTTCCTTAATCCAAGTGAATATTAATAAACAAAAGTGAAATTTGCTCAGTCGTGTTCAACTCTTTGCGACCCCACGGACTACAGTCCACCAGGCTCCTCTATCCAAGGGATTCTCCAAGCAAGAATACTGGAGTGGGTAGCCATACCCTTCTCCAGGGGATCTTCCTAACCCAGGAATGGAACCCAGGACTCCTGCATTGCAGGTAGATTCTTTACTGACTCAGCCACCAGGGAATCCCCATATTAATAAATATTTGTTAGATAATTTCAGCAGGTCATCCAAGTGTCAACATCCAGCTGTAACCACCTTAGGCCAGGAGCTGGGCTTCTTGGCCAGTATTTTCCAAGCTTACCTTTGGGACTATGTAGAATTATACAGTAGGGCTTCCCTGTGGCTTAAATGGTAAAGAATCTGCCTGCAGTGCAGGAGACCTGGGTTCGATTCCTGGGTTGAGAAGATCCCCTGGAGAAGGGCATGGCTACCCACTCCAGTAATCTTGCCCAGCGAATCCCTTGGATAGAGGAGCCTGATGGGCTGCAGTCCATGGGGTCACAAAGAGTTGAACATGACTGAGCAACTAACATTTCACTTCATGATTATACAATAACCACTTAAGAAAAGTATTTGAGAATACATCTGGAAACTTAAACTATATAGAGAAGAAGTGGGAAAAATAATGATGTCGAAGAATAGGATCAAGGTTGAGAAAAATTGAGGTTCAAATTTGGAAAATGACAAATCAACCAGAAAGGTTGATGCTGTTTGGTCTTTACTCTATAGTCTTACTTTAGAAGAAGAAGAGAAATTAACAAACTATGGAAGAAAATTCCTAGAACACTGGGATCCAGTCAATACACCTGATGGTTCTGGAAGACAGAATTTTCAGAGATAAAAATACAATAGGTCACTCCTTGAACTCCCTTCCTCAGCCCATAGGTCTATCTGCCTGACTTGCCTTGGCCAAGGAGGAGTATTTCCCTGATGTGGCTTTATCTGTGGTACCAGTGCAGCCTCATCAGAGTTGAGACACTTGACTCAAACTGATGAGTGCTTTGACAAGTGTGATGATTAATTTTATGTGTCAACTTTACTTGCCATGGGGTGCCCAGATATTTGGTTAAAGATTATTCTGGGTATGTCTGTGAAGGTGTTTCTGGATGGGATTGGCATTTGAATTAGTAGACTGAGTAAACAGATGGCCCTTCCAGTGTGAGGGGGCTTCATCCTCCATTGAAGGCTGACTAGAACACAAAGGTGGAGGGAATGGAGAGAACTTTCTCTCTATTTGCTTGTCTTTGAGCTGGGACATTGGTCTTCTGATTTGGACTTGGACTCAGTCTGAAACTATACCATGGTCTCTCCTGGTTGTCCAGCTTGCAGACTGCACACCTTCAGACATTTTAACCTCTATAATTGCATGAGCCAGTTAGTTACAATAAATCTGTCTCTTTTTCTCTATCTCTCTTTGGATAAATACAGCAAGTGAGATGTTAAATAATAACATCTCACTAATAGCTAATAATAGCTAATAATATTATCTACCATTTGTTCTTGCCATTATCTAGTGGGGGCCATATAAACATTTTACACAAGTTATCTCATGTAATCCTTACAGAACCAAATGAAGGAACTAAGGTTCAGGGAGTTGTGATTTTGTAGCTAGAAGTTTTGAACTCCAGAGCCAAGCATTGTTCTCAGAGGTGTGATGCAGGATGATCAGCAGTGTCATGAAATCTGTGTTTAACGAGCTCTTGTGGCAAAAGTCTGTAAACATTTAGAGTTCCTGGAGACCTGGGTTCAATCCCTGGGTTGAGAAGATCCCCTGGAGCTACCCACTCCAGTATTCTGGCCTGGAGAATTCCATGGACTGTATAGTCCATGGGGTCGCAAAGAGTCGGACACGACTGAATGACTTTCACTTTCAAAGTTCCTGGGAAGCTGTGCCCTAGAAAGATGTAAAGAAAACTGTGAAGGTGACTGACAGACCCAGAAATGGGGGCCTGGTCCAAGACCCCCTAGGAGCCCTTAAGCTGAAACTCAGTATTTAACGTTCAGAGTACAAAGCTCAAAAGTAAACTAAGGTGGAGTCTTCATTTTCAAGAAAGGAGCAAACTGAGTAGATGAAGCTATTAGAAAATTTGCCTCATTGTTTCTAGCACCTGCTCCTCTGTATCTGGACTTCTTGCCTCAGTTCCTCCCTGACCTGTTTGCTGTGCCCAGAGTCATGCTTCCAAAGCATCAAGGTTACCATGGGCTCTTTGAGGGCCAGTTCTGAGGTTTTAATGAGACTGCAATCTGGGAGGTGCTCAGCAAATATCTGTGGATTGTTCCAGGAATCAGAGCATGCTAAGTGAGAATTAAGGCCACCTTCTTCTCTTTTTCCCTTCACCATGGAATGTGTGGGGACAGGGTCTGCTGTCATGCTCTGCGGCCCCTTTCTCACCCCTGCTGCAGATGGACAGACCCGGCCTGGTATGAAGGCACACTTAGCTTTCCTCAATATCATATTTCATAAGGTTCTTTATTTTTTTCAAAAAACGTCCAATGGGAGAATGGCTAAAATGAAAAAGGTATATGGGCTTCCCCAATGGCTCAGAGAGTAAAGAAACTGCCTGCAGTGCAGGAGACACAGGAGATGTGGGTTCGATCTCTGGGTTGGGAAGATTCCCTGGAGGAGGAAATGGCCACCCACTACAGTGTTCTTGCCTGAAGAATCCCATGGACAAAGGAGCCTGGCAGACTACAGTCCAAAGAGTTGCAAAGAGTTGGACATGACTGAATGACTGAGCATGTGCACACACACACACACACACACACACACATATATAATATCAAGGATTGGTGAGGATGTGGGACAACTGGAATGATCATACTCTGCTGGTGAGAGTGTAAACTAGTACAACCGCTTTGGAAAACAGAAAGTATCTAGTAAAGCTAAACACACATATACTCTCTACTCTGCTGCTGCTGCTAAGTCGCTTCAGTCGTGTCCGACTCTGTGCGACCCCATAGACGGCAGGCCACCAGGCTCCCCCGTCCCTGGGATTCTCCAGGCAAGAACATTGGAGTGGGTTGCCATTTCCTTCTCCAATGCAGGAAAGTGAAAAGTGAAAGTGAAGTTACTCAGTCATGTCCGACTCCCAGAGACCCCACGGACTGCAGCCTACCAGGCTCCTCCATCCATGGGATTTTCCAGGCAAGAGTACTGGAGTGGGGTGCCATTGCCTTCTCCACTCTCTACTCTAAGGCCTGACAATTCAATTCCTAGATGTGTAGCCCAATAGAAGGCTGTATACAAGTACTAGAATCCTCATGGCAGCACTACTCACAGTAGCCTCAAACTGGAAACAAAGTGTCAATCTCTAGTAGAATGGCTGAGTAAATCATGGTGTATTTATAAAAGGGGATACTACACAGCCATGATAGGAACAAACTACAGTTACGTGCGACTGTATGTGTGAATCTCTCATGTTAGATAAAAGCCAGGTGCAAGAGAATCCACACTCTATGATCCCATTTCTAAAACAGTAAGGTGTTTATATTAAAATACGAAAACACTTTCTAAAGATAAACTAGTCTGTGGCTTTATAAATCAGGATCATAGTTATGTGGTGTGTGGGGGAGGGTACTGGGCGTGGGGGGCAGGGTTCTTGGGTGCTGGTCACATTCTGCTTCTTGATAAAGTTACTCATTACACAGGTTTATACACTTGGTGAAAATTCATCAGGCTGTGCACTTATGATTGGTCCACTTTTCTGTATGTAGGTAATATATCAGTTCAGTTCAGTCGCTCAGTCCGATTTACCAAAAAAAAAAAAAAAATGTATAGTGAATTCTTTGAAACTTCTCTACTAAAAGAAGTCTTTTAAATCATGGGTTTACTCTGACATTGTTTCTTCACAAGAAGTGAACTAAATTCTGAACTCTTGTAGCATTTATCATGTACAAATATCATCATGGTTTACGTGTTACTAGAAAAATGTTCTGTAAAATAATAGTTTTCTATTTAGGAAGAAGCACATTTGCTAGTACTTTTATAGGAATCATTTAATGAGAAGCACATGAGTTTCATCTAGCTTGAAACTGCTTTTACATCATCTGCTTCCATAGAATAAAACTGCTGCTGCTCAGTCACTTCAGTTGTGTCCGACTCTGTGCGACCCCATAGACGGCAGCCCGCCAGGCTCCGCCATCCCTGGGATTCTCCAGGCAAGAACACTGGAGTGGGTTGCCATTTCCTTCTCCAATGCAGGAAAGTGAAAAGTGAAAGTGAAGTCGCTCAGTCATGTCTGACTCTTAGTGACCCCATGGACTGCAGCCTACCAGGCTCCTCCATCCATGGGATTTTCCAGGCAAGAGTACTGGAGTGGGGTGCCATTGCCTTCTCCTGAATAAAACTGACTGCCACTTTATTATGGAGCAGTAAATAAGCCAATTTCCGAGGGTCAATAGCTGATAATTCCTAACTCATCACCTTGCTAACAAAATAAAACACAGGAAATCAAAAAACTCCTTGCATAGAGTGAAATTATAATATAAAACTTCTGAAAATCCCCAGTACACTGATATCAAAAGTGCTCCCTGACACTATGGGCCTAGGGAAGCAAATACATATTTTGACATTCATTTCAGTGTAAGATACCTCACAGGGACTCAAAGAAAGCTGTGACTACAATGTGGTATAGATTCAGTAATGCTTTATTTATTTATTATTATTTTTTAACATATGCCTGTATTTACTTATTTGGCTGCACTGAGTCTTAATTGTGGCATCTGAGATCTTTAGTTGCAGCATGGGAACTCTTACTTGCAGCACGTGTGATTTAGTTACCTGACCAGGGATCGAACCTGGGCCTTCTACACTAGGCGTTCAGAGTCTTAGCCACTGGACCACCAGGGAACTCCCTCAGTAATGCTTTCAATTTGTACTCTGACAATATTCTGTTGCATGTGATTAAAATCGACACAATAAGTGTTAAGTGAAAAACAACCAAATGCTGCAGTAATTTAAAACAAAACAAAAACAGAGATAGCTCTCAAATCCAGCTCATCAAAATGCTCTTCCTTTCCTGAAATTTGAAGCCAAATGTGTTTTCAGAAGCTAGTTTATTTTTCCCAGATCTTGCACTCACATGCCTCTCCTTGGGTACTTTTTTGAGTAAAGAAGTCCCCCTTAATCTCAAGATCCCAAACCAATATTTCAGGAGTATCTTTTAAAGCCCCGTGTTTTCAGAAGTACCCTAGCATGTTCCTTCTTGTTCAGGGCCTCATATAATAGTAACAGTAGTAGTGGTGGCAGTAATGACAACAACAACAACAGTAACAGCTAACATTTATATAGTGATTTGTGTGTACTGTGAACATGTTTTAGTCAGTTAGGGCTGCTGTAACAGAAGACCATAGTGTGGGTGGCTTAAGCCAGAAGCATTTATTTCTCGCAGTTCTGGAGTCTTGGAAGTCCAATATCAAGGTCTAGGGAGATGCCATTTCCTAGTGTGCAGATGGCTGGCTTCTTGTATCCTCATACGTAGGGGAGCAGAGAGAGAGAAAGAAAACTCTCTTATAATACCCCCTTCTAATATCATCACATTAGAGGTTAGAACCCCAGCATATGAATTCTAGGGGAGCTGCAAATGTTTAGTCCATAACAGAAACTGTTATAGGTGTTTTCTATATATTAAACCATTTAATCCTGCCAACAACTCAGTAAGGCAACTATTAAACTATCATCCTTGTCACTCCACTTTGGAGGGGAAAAAATGAGGCACAGAAAGGGGAAGGGTTTTTTTTTTTTTTTTAATATTTATTTATTTTGCTGCGCCATGTCTTAGTTGCAGCACATAGAATCGTCAGTTTTCATTGTGGTGTGTGGGTTCTATAGTTGCCGCATGTGGGATCTAGTTCCCTGACCAAGGATCAAATCCAGGCCCCCTGCATTGGGAACGTGAAGTCTTAGCTGCTGGACCATCAGGGAAATCCCACTGGAGAGGATTTGCAGGAGAAGGCAACGGCACCCCACTCCAGTACTCTTGCCTGGAAAATCCCATGGATAGAGGAGCCTGGTGGGCTGCAGTCCATGGGGTCACTAAGAGTCGGACGCGACTGAGCGACTTCACTTTCACTTTTCACTTTCATGCATTGGAGAAGGAAATGGCAACCCACTCCAGTGTTCTTGCCTGGAGAATCCCAGGGACGGGGGAGCCTGGTGGGCTGCCGTCTATGGGGTCACACAGAGTCAGACGCAACTGAAGTGACTTAGCAGCAGCAGCAGCAGCATGTAGCTAGTAGGGAAAGGGGTCAGGATTCTGGCTCTGGGCAGTGATTCTCAATCTTGACTGCACAGTGGATTTGCCTAGAGACCTTTTTAAACTCTCACGCCTGGGTCTCAGCTGCAATGCCCACGTGCCATGTCCAGCCCCAATTCCAGATTCTAATTTAATTGGTCAGGGAATTAAATATATGTATATTCTTTGGGCAGTTCTAGTGAGTGGCCATGGTTGGGCCTCCAGTCCCTTAGCATCCTTCTATGTAGCCCACAAGAAGCTCTTGAATAGTGTATCTCAGTTCCTGTGGTTTTCCCCACTGGGCACCAACTGGTTAAAGTCAGTGGAAGAACAAGTCTTGTGAATGAAATGATGACAGCACATGGGCATCAGCCAGCCAAAGGTTTTAGGAAAGTGCCTTAGGACTTAGTTTATTCATCTGCAAAGCAAAGGGTTTGACTTGAATAATTTCCTGCTTCCTTCCAGTCCTATGAGTCTATGAATGAAATCAATATATTAAACACTTGATTATCCATGAGTGAATGATCCACAGAAAGTGTTTAATCTGAGGACTAGCTTCCTTCAGTCAGCCTCCTTATCAATTGGTGTACGCCCAGGAATGCACATCAATTTGATTTTTGGCCTAAGCAGAACATAATGAGGAAGGAAAGAATCATGTGTGTTTGCATGTGTGTACATGTGAAAATCATTCAAAAGATAAATTAAATGATTTGGAGGGATTATCTGCTGTTTTGGATTATCCACATCACTGCCCCCTCCAAGAGCGTTGATAATTGAAAGTTGCCTGTAGACTGATTGCTGACAGCTGAAGGATCCATATTGCCAAGGAAGCTATGGCGGGAAGCCAAGTAGCAACCTGATTAATTATCCTTTTATTTGTGATGTCCCAGTTCTCCGTCCTCTTCCCTCACCAGGGTGGTATCTAGTTTCAGGAGCTTGTAAGAGAACAGTAACCCCCTCCAAATGAAAAGCCCGTCTTTCCTGAGGCAGAAAGCTCTATAGAGAGATTTCTCATCCTTCCTCAGGTCCTTTGCTCACTGCCCTGCTTCTGACTCTACCTAAGAGTCATTAAATCAGGGAGGCTGGGTCCATTCATACTGGCTTTCCACATGGAAGCTTTCAGCAAAATGCTCTCTGTTCTTCAATCTGATGCATGCGAGGTTGCCCAAAATAGTATGACAGAGGTTTCCAAGATAAGAACAAACTGCCATGGCTAAGAGGCTAAACCTTATCTCCAGTGGTTCTATGCTGACTGGGCTTAAAGGAGTGATGATCCTCAGTGTTTCAGTTTGGAGTGGCATCTAGAATTCTGACAGTCTTTTCTAAAACCAGTTTTAAATGGCTGACTTTCACAAGGGCATTAAATAGGCATTGATGGCAGGAAGGTGTAGTTTCTGGTCTGTAACACCTGCAGGAATGGCCTGGCAACAGTGAAGAGCCCACATGCATTTCTCCTTGGCTTGGGCTAACATCAGGGCCAATGGATGCTTTGTACCATGGCAATTTGTGGATTCCAAAGACTTTCCCTGACTATGACTCAGTCAGTGGCCTCAGCACAGAGTCCCCACCAGTGAGAGGCCACATTCTGATTTCTACAAGGTGTGCCTGCCAGGAGCCAGTCCTGTGCTGGTCTGCGGGAGTTTTCCAGTGCTAGCCCTCTTGGGCTGGCCTTGGATGGGTCACCTTAACTCTGGGAAACAAGCCCTGGAAAGAGGGAGGTTCTACTCAGCACCAGAGCCTTTCCTGGCTGGCTTTCCGTGTGATGGAGTCAGGTATCTGCGCCATCTGAGGCTCAGTGGTGGTGATTATTCCACTGAGGACCAGTCTGATTTTGCAGAGATTTCAAACAAATCTTTTAAGAGTAAGGTCCTATCCTGGGGGCAGCTGGAGGGGGACAGATTTCCTCTTAGAATGTGGGCTTTGAAGTGGACTCTGCCAGCTCTCTTGCTCTGAGGTTTTCATGAACACAGTTGTAAATCGATTTGTGAACTTGTCCTAATGGGCTGGAAAACACAGCTTTCCTGTGTGGGGTGGCTCAGTGAAGCATCTATTTTAAAACCCGTGGAGGCTGACACAAAGCTCCCTTCCAATGAGATCATTTCAGACAATCCTTGAGGTCAATGAAAAAGAGTTGAGTCTGTTTCTGCTAGTAAAATAGACAAGTTCTCAGATACTTGGACACTGATTTAGGCATAGATTTGTGCTTAAACCACATAAACAGATTACTCTGGTATCTAAGCCATATAGATAACTTGATTTCACTATCTATACTTGTCTATGGATGTAATTTATTAGCTTGTCTTAATGCCTTTCTTCCAAAGAATAACTTATTTAGCTTTTAGAGAACACATTGATTTTTAAAATAATAATATAGTTTTATAAAATAACTTTAGCTTAGTCTAAAATTGTTTGCTTCTTTGCACATTCCATAGATTTACTGGGATAAATTGATATTCTTTTTATCTGTTCACTAAATTACTTTATGACTTTACCTATTGCCCTAAGAATATTTGCTGATAAATATGGAGACCTATTACATTTTTCTAGCCATCAAAGGAATGTAAACTAAAACTTGAAGATAATGATTTTCCCCCATCAAAGAGTCATAGTAGCAAAGGAACTAATATTGCCACATATTGCAAGTGTGACATCTAGGAATGTATGCTGACACAGAATTACTTTTAAATAGGAGGAAAAGTTTTAGGTACAAAACTTAGCACTACTCTACTTTAAAATAATAAAAAAAGGTTAAAAATAATCTATTTGAATTAAAGGGGAATAATGGAATGACTGGCTCTAATGGATGGTATCACTGACTCAGTGGACATGGGTTTGAGCAAACTCTGGGAGATGAAGGACAGGGAAGCCTGGTATGCTGCAGTCCATGGGGTCACACAGAGTTGGACAAGACTGAGCAACTGAACAGCAACAAAATTGCAATGAAAAGTGGCTGTAATAAAGAACATTAAAAATGTTTATGGAGACTTCCCTGATGGTCTAATGGCCAAGACTCCATGCTCCCAATGTGGCGGGGGTGGGAAGGGCAGTGTTCAATCCCTGGTCAGGGAACTGGATTCCACATATTGCAGCTAGGAGTTTGCATGCCACAACTGAAAATCCTACATGCCACAGCTAAAAGATCCCACACGCAACTGAGACCTGGAGCAGCTGCATAAGTAAATAAATGAAAGTGTAGTTAGTCTCTCAGTTGTGTCCAACTCGTTGCAACCCCATGGACTATAGCCCGCCAGGCTCCTCTATCCATGGAATTTTCCAGGCAAGAATACTGGAGTGGGTTGCCATTCCCATCTTCAGGAGATCTTCCCAACCCAGAGATCAAACCCAGGTCTCTACATTACAGATAAATTCTTTACTGTCTGTCTGAGCTACAGGGTTGGCACCTAGGTAAATAAATAAATATTTTTAACAAAGAAAATATTTATGATATACAGGTAAGTGAAAAAGCAAGCAATAACACAGAGTATAGACAATGGCAATTATGTTTTTTTTTTAAAGCCAAAAACTATATATAATATGTATTTCTGGAAACAACTTCCACCTTCTTCTTTCAGTGGTTGCTCAGGGCCTTCAGAAAAGCCCTGAAATTTAGGGCAGTTTCCAACTGGGCCCAGCCTGGCCTCTGCCCCTACATTGCTCTGCTTCTATCATCCCAGTCTGCCCTCTCGTGCATCCTGCCTCCAGGCCTTTGCATGTGCTGTTCTCCTGCTCAGAAAATGCTTCTCTTTTCCCCATGTCAGTGCACCCCCCAGTCCTCCTTGGTAAGTGTTTTCTGTGCTATATGTTCATCTTTTAAGGTCTTGCCTTCTGTTCTAATTTCTCCTGTGCTTTTCATGTTTTGCATGTTCATCCAGGTACTTAAGAAGAGGAAAGCTCTTAGGAAGTATATGATTGTTGTATTTACTAAACATGTGTATGTATTGAAATATATTTCATGAGCAAACCTAAATGTGACAGATAGCCAGATCTTTTTTTTTTAAATTGGAGTATAGTTGATTTTCAATTTTGTGTTAGCTTCAGGTGTACAGCAAAGTGATTCAGCTATACATATGCATCTGTCCATTCTTTTTCAGATTCTTTCCCCTTATAGGTTATTATAGATTATTTAGTAGATTTTCTTGTGCTATATAGTAGGTCTTTGTTGGTTATCTACTTTATATATAGTAATGGGTATATGTTGATCCCTTGGAGAAGGCAATGGCACCCCACTCCAGTATTCTTGCCTGGAAAATCCCATGGACAGAGGAACCTGGCAGGCTGCAGTCCATGGGGTCGCTAAGAGTCGGACACGACTGAGCAACTTCACTTTCACTTTTCACTTTCATGCATTGGAGAAGGAAATGGCAACCCACTCCAGTGTTCTTGCCTGGAGAATCCCAGGGACGGGGGAGCCTGGTGGGTTGCCATCTATGGGGTTGCTAAGAGTCGGACACGACTGAAGCGACTTAGAAGTAGCAGTAGCAGTTGATCCCAACTTCTAATTTATCCCTTCTCCCCCAACCTTTCCCCTTTGGTAACCTTCAGTTTGTGTTCTACGTGAGTCTGTTTCTGTTTTGCAAATAAGTTCATTCATATCATTTTTTTTTAGATTCCACATATAAATGATAAATGATACTTTTCTTTCTCTGTCTGACTTACTTCACTTAGTATGATAATCTCTAGTTCTACCCATGTTGCTGCAAATGGCTTATTTTATTCTTTTTATGGCTGAATGGGGCTTCCCTGGTGGCTCAGATCCCGTGGAAAAGGGCATGGCAACTCACTCCAGTATTCTTGTCTAGAGAATTCCATGGACAGAGGAGCCTGACAGGCTACAGTCTATGGAGTTGCAAAGAGTTGGACACAACTGAGTGACTAACAGACAGACAGACAGACACACACACACACATTCACAGCTGAGTAATGTTCCATTGTATGTATGTACCACATCTTCTTTATGCCTCTGTCAAGGGACATTTAGGTTGCTTCCATGTCTTAGCTATTATGAATAGTGCTGCTGTGGACATAGGGGTACATGTATACATATATATATATATTACAATTAATTTATTTTATTTTTGGTTTTGCTGGATCTTTGTTGCAGCGCCTGGCTTTCTGTGGTTGCAGCGAGCGGGTGCAGGGTAGTAGCGGGAGTGGGGAGGCTATACTCTAGTTGCGATGTACCAGCTTCTCTTGTTCCGGAGCATGGACTCAGTAGTTGTGGCGCTCAGGCTCTAGACACATGGCCTTTAGTAGTTGTGGCGCATGGGTTTGGTTGCTTTACAGGGTTCCCTGGTGGCTCAGACAGTAAAGAATCCGCCTGTAATGCGGGAGACCTGGGTTCGATTCCTGGGTTGGGAAGATCACCTGGAGGAGGACATGGCAACCCACTCCAGTATTCTTGCCTGGAGAATCCCAATGGACAGAGGAGCCTGGTGGACTATGGTCCATGGGGTCGCTGTCAGACACGACTGAGCGACTAAACACACAACACACAGTGGCATGTGGAATCTTCCCGGACAAGGGATTGAACCCATGTCCCCTGTATTGGGAGGCAGATTCCTACCCATTGTACCACCAGGAAAGTCTGCATGTATCCTTCTGAATTATTATTTTCTCTGGTATGTGCCCAGGAGTGGGACTGCAGGATCATGTGGTAGCTATTTTCAGATAGCCAGAGTTCTTGCTTCAGGTCCCAGGGAAACTTGCAGTTAGTGCTTGGTCATCCAGCCAAAAGTGGAATAAAGTTAGGTTTGAAAAGTCTTAACTCATATTGCATGATAAATTCACATTTGTGACTTAGATGCGAGGTCACTGACCTTGATAGTTGCAGAACCAGCGACCATGGGACAGAAGGGACTGGGAAGTGGTGCAGCTGCCTCTGGAGCCCACTCTTGGGATCTCACCTGGGTCTCCCAAGCTCAGCCCTGAGCTTGGTACTCAGTGTTTATCCCGAATGGCCCCTGGTTCATGTTGATCAGACAAGTTCAAGGTTGGTGGGAAGCAAAATATAGCAAGTATCTACTGTAATTCAAGGTAACACATAATAAAAATAAAATGCCAGGGCAGGATGTGAGATAGCGACTATAGAACATCCCTCAATATTCTTTCTGACAACACTTTACATCAAATACACTTAAAATAACCAGTGTACTCAATGTTATTTGGTATTGCTAATGAGAGCTGAAATTGAATCTTAATGTGGTTCATGAGTATATTCAGCAGTTTCTTAAAATGCTTCATATAATCACAGTGCTTTATTGTTGAAATTACCAGGTTTTGTGATACAAATATATCAGATTCATGATTAAAACACTGTTGTCTATTAATGCCACCTCAGCATTTTCCCAAGTAGATACTTAAAATCCTACATGCTTTCAAAGATGAATGAACTTGTCTTTTAGGAGAGATCCCTCCCTATACATCCTTTATTTATTAATATGACCAATCCAAAGAATAAAGTACTAGGAGAATGAGCGATAATGAGGTCTAAGAGCACAAAATTAAAAATAGCCATCACCTTGCCCCAACAGTGAAATAGTTCCTCCAGACTATTCACCTCTTCCATGGTTTGACCATGGTATTAATTCTAAGGCTTACCAAACAATTTGATCAGAGTCATCATAGAAAAAATATGAATCTGTAAGGAAAGAAAGTTTTTTTAACTGAAGGTTCTATTGTGGTCAGAATAGCTTATCCTATGCCCTCCTCTATGGTTTAGGGAGGGATGAGGAGTCTGGTCCCTACCTGCTCACCACAGGGTTCTGGGGCAGGAGAGTATTTCCTCACATGTGCCATCACTAGCCAGGCACAGGGAAGTCAACTGGCAGGCAAGAGCGAGGCAGGAGGGACCTGGGTTTGGTGGGCAGTGAAACAGAGCGGGGGAATATTCATCCAGATGTCTCTGCCTTCCACCGTCTCGCTGGTCAGACATCTAAAAAGGACTTTGGGGTTTGCTGCTCTCGGAGGGCAGCAGTGCATCTCCCCCCAGGATGCTAAGCACGGGTACCCTGGGGCCTCCAGCCTAAAATAAACTAGCTTTTTGGGATTCAGGCAAACCAGGCATTGTCCTTAAAGACTCATAATATTCTCATGTTCTTATATAACCTGTTTTACTCCCTCTGGTGTAATTTTCATGAAAATCAGTAAAATAAAATTGACTACAGCAGAGGCATCCAACCTCTTATCACCAAATACTTTTTAATATCCCCAATCACAGAAGAAAGAAGCAATCATCAATTGGTTTTCCACTTTTGAAGTTCAGAGCACCTGATCAGCAGGCAGAACAAATATTATCCTTGATTGCTGATGGTGTTCCAGCCAAATGCCATGGCTCATGGCATTTTAATCAGGCATGGGGTTCTTACAGCAGGCCCATGTTGAAGACTGTTGGACTTGGGGGAGTATTTTTTAAAAGTCTGAGCACTCCTTTCAGTGTCATGAAGACTCTTGACAAGCTGGGGCCTGTTGCATTGGTGGGGAGCAGAGAGCCTGGAGCAGATGTATCCACTGTTGGGGCCATGGTGGAGCCAGAGGGTGGGGGGCTCCCACAACACTGAGCAGGTCTGTTTCCAGGTCAGGCGGGGCTCTCCAAGAGCAAGTTAGGTGCTCTGGGGACACAGAAGTTCAACAACAACAACATAGATATTTTGAATGCTTTTCAGAAAGCTTTTTTAAGAAAAAGAATAAGAAGAAGGAAAGAAAGAAAAAATGTATAAGGAGAGAATATATAATCAACTGTGCCCTTCAGACCACTGGTGACAGATACATGTGAAAAGAACGGAAGGACCATTTCCACAGGGGAAATCAGCCTTGCTGAGCAGATGCCATGTGCCAGGCACTCTGCTGGGTGCTTTATGGGGCTGGGTTTTTCCAATAACATAGTGTGGGCCATGCAGATCATTTTCTTCCTGTCCCCTGGACTGATGGCCGAATGCCTGCATGAAGAGGACTGTCGTCTGAACAACAGCTACAGCAATAGCAGCTATAGCAACGTGGACAGAAACAGGTCATGTTTACTGAGAGCCTGATCAGGATCAGGCACAGGATTAGCATTTTACATGGATCGATTAGTTTAGCCCTGAGGAAATCCCAGTTACAGAGGCACTATTATGATCATCCCTATTTTACAGCTGGAAAAACTGAGGCTCAGTGGCCACTCTTGTGGACTACAGTGGGCTTTCTCTAGACCATGAAGAGAGAGAGAAGGGTGTCTGGGGCCCAAATTCCAAGTCTGTCTGGCATCAAAACCCTTGCTTATAAAAATTACAGTGGATGATATGTGGCCAGTCGCTCAATCATGTCAAACTCTTTGCTACTCCATGGACTTTAGCCTTCCAGGCTCATATGTTCATGGGATTCCCCAGGCAAGAATACTGGAGTGGGTTGCCATTTCCTCCGCAAGGGGATCTTCCCCACCCAGGGATCAAACCTGAGTCTCCTGCATCTCCAGCATTGGCAGCGGATTCTTTACCATGGAGCCACCTGGGAATCCCTACAGTGGATGATAGGAAGGGATTAAAATGAAGAACTATTTCACTGAAATTTCCAAAGAACAGAGAGAGCAAAAAAGGCAATGTCATCAGTCATGAAGGGGGAGGCAAACTTAACACAGAGCTTCAGGAAGTGGACTCACTTGTGGACTGAGCCGGCCCTGCAGCTCCCAGCCATGCACGCCAGCCATGCGCCACAGCTGCCATGAAGGCAGAAGAGAAGGAAAATTGTACAACTGACATGGCAACCTAGAGAGGCAACTCACAGTCTCCCCAACAGTCCCTCCCCAACCCTGAAGTCTGGAAAACATTTGGGGGGATTCTAGGGATCTGAGGAAATGGCAACCCACTCCAGTGTTCTTGCCTGGAGAATCCCAGGGACGGGGGAGCCTGGTGGGCTGTCATCTCTGGGGTCGCACAGAGTCGGACACGACTGAATCGACTTAGCAGCAGCAGCAGCAGCAGTAGCAGCAGCAGCAGGGATCTGAGGGGAAGACTGGGTCCCTGCTGAGCAAATGATATTGTGTCTGGAGAAATAGGAGGTTTAGACTGTTGATTGGACACCATTTTTACTCCCAAACTGGTGGGTCTGGGATGTAAGTCCTACATTTGCAGTGCGTGAATAGTCTGTTTAGACGATGGGTCTTATATCTTTTTCACACCTCTGTAGGAATTTTTGAGTTGGAGTTCAAACTTCTTTTGTGCAAAGGCTTCCTCTTCTTTGTACAAGATTTTGCAAAGTGTTGCATGAATTTCAGAGTTTTGTCTGTTTTCCATGATGATGGCAAACATGACTAGGAGACAGTGATCTTCTTCACAAAGTTCTTTAATTCCAGATGACCCTCTCCTCAACAAATCCTTGATATATTTTTCCTAGAAATGAGGGAGGTGTTCCACTGCTTTTTTTAAATAATTGGGTTGAGTGTGTTCACAGTGTGTTAGTTCCTTTGTCTAATACTGACACATCTTAGATTTAGATGTGAGCCTGTATAGACCATTATTTGCCATTTGACTGCCCGGCCATCAAGCAGATTACTTTATGATCTGATTGGATTGTTATAGACTTAACCTAAGTCACAAGGAGACCACAAGATGATGGCTCTCAACAGGCTCTCATGTCACTTCTCTAGGACTTAAAGTGGATCCCTGTTGCCCTTTGGATTCACTGGAGACTCTGGTCCACATTCTCCCTCCTGCAGGCTCCCTGCTGTGTGTGCTGCATTTCAGGGCTCAGCCTGTCTCTGCTCAGGGGTCTCTGCCCCATAAGGAGCTCTCAGAAGAATGTGCCTCCCTCCCCATAGCCAGCATTCTGTGGTAACTAAATGAAGACATGCTCAATCAATTTATAATTAACACACCATTCAAAGGCCTGACAAGCATCATGCATTCTGAAAACCAAAGACAGGATTGGGAAGGACCATTTTCAAGAGTGAAAAGAAAAAAAAAAAGAGCTTTGAATGAAGACTGTACTTGTCAGCATTTCTACCTGAAATAATACTAATAATTAAAAAACAGAGAACAGAAGCAGCCTCTTGAAAAACAGCCTGTTCAAAACCATGGAGCAATATTAAAATACACACCAGCACAGACGTTCCATCACTTTAAAAATGTTTTGAATCCCTGATGCCAAGCAGGATGTGGGAGGTTTCTTGCAGCCAGCACCAAGTGTTGGGAAAACATGAAAAAAACAAAAACCAAATCCTCCATGTTGACTCAGCCAAAATAAACATTTCATTACTTCTATAACAAAGATGATTTCTTGATTGTTAATAGATGAAATTCCAGGTAACTAGCTTTCCAGGTTGTACAATGTAGGCAGTTTTCAGAGATGCAGCATAATGGCATGGATGACAAAGTATTGGATTTGATTGGGTGGAGGGGGATTGAAGGAGAAAGACAGCACTGTGAGTTAGTGTGAGAGGCCCTAGCAGGGAAATTGATGGATGATTGAATTCAGAGACTAGTGTGCCATGTATTAGGTGCTTATTAACACCCAGGAACTTAAACTAATTGTTAAAAAGGTGAGGAAACTGTCTCCAAGGAACATGCTAGAAATCTCAGTCTGGTTTGTAGAATTTTTAAGACAGAAAGGGATTTGAAAGGAAGGAGAGAGGGGAGGAAGAAGAGAAGGGGGAAAAAGCAATGATTTAAGTGGCTTTATAATTCTCTCCATTCTCATGAGTGGTAATCATTCATATATTCTTCAGGGCTTTTCTTCATATTTTGAGTTATTTCATTCTCATCACAACCTTGAGGGAACCACAGTGAGGAAATGTACACACAGAGGTAATACAACTTGCCCACGGTTTCTTGCAAACAGATTGAGAGGTGGGGACCTTAGCCAATCTCTCCAAGGAGCAAAGCTGAGGTGGCCTGTTTTGTGTCATGGAATGAACCCTCCTGCTGTTTACCTGGGGTCCCTCTGTCCTCATGTGGCTGTTCAGGTCACACATGGAATGTCACAGAGAAAGTCTTCTGAGGGCAGGGCCATGGACTTAATGATGTCCACAGATCCTGGCCATCTGATGGTTTCCTTGTGACTCTAAAAGTGCACAGTGGGCCTCTGTGGAAAGAGTCCCACCTGTAGGAAGCTGGGATTGGGCTTTGTTTCTTATTGACCCAGTTGCACATGTTGGTAAAGGGCATAAAGGGAAGAAACTGATAGTCTGTCTGTTTTCTTATGAAGAACTTATTGCTTGTCAACTGGCAGCCCTCACCTGAACTATCTCCCCGGTGGCTCAGATGGTAACGTGTCTGCTTACAATGCGGGAGGCCTGGATTCGATCCCTGGGTTGGGAAGATCCCCTGGAGAAGGAAATGGCAACCCACTCCAGTACTCTTGCCTGGAAAAACCCATGGACAG
Source organism: Bos javanicus (assembly GCF_032452875.1). Lineage (NCBI taxonomy): Eukaryota > Metazoa > Chordata > Mammalia > Artiodactyla > Bovidae > Bos > Bos javanicus. The sequence goes on from NC_083880.1 coordinate 23,633,835, forward strand.
AGGAGCCTGGTAGGCTACAGTCCATGGGGTCGAGAAGAATCGGACACAACTGAGTGACTTCACTTTCACCTGAACTACTTCACGTAAAATCTAGTTGACAGATTGAGAATTTAGGTGACTTCTTCTAAGAGTCTGCACCAGGGGCTCCTCATCATCTAATTTTCTGGACTTACAACTCAGTTGACATTTTTTTCCTCAATCCCTTATGGTAGGTGGGAGATGGAGGCTCTTTGAAGGTATGGGGGTGGCTGGGAGGGGTCTTTGGAATGGCTTTCTCTCTCCAATACTCAGATCATCCCCTGGAGAAAGCCTGCTGCCATTTTGACTCTATAATCATTTAATGTGATGAAGAGTTGCCGTAGCAACATGATTCCTGCATCAGGTTGACATAAATTCATGCTTGCCTAGTTTGAAAAGAAAAATTGAACATTCAGTCTCCACCAGAGAATTTATACATAAGAGCAGATAGTAGCTACTGACTTGATTATTTAAAAAAATTTAGTGTTGGTTTGAACATATACAGAAGTAGAGGTAAGTGTAATGAAGACAGAAGTAGAGGTAAGTGTAATGAAGCTTTACATGTCTATTGCCATCTTTAATAGCCATTAACATATGGCCAATCTTGTTTCCCTTCTATCCTCCTTCCTTCTCCAGCTGTAACCCACTGTCTTATTTTTTAAGCAAATCCCAGCTATCATATCATTTCATCCACTAACATCTCAGTTTGAATCTCTAAGAGGCAAGGACCCTTTTTTTTTTTTTTTTTTGACCACACCGTGAGACATGCTAGATCTTAGCTCCTTGACTAGGAGTTGAACCAGACCTGCCTGCAGTGGAAGTGAGGATTCTTAACTGTGGGACCACCAGGATTCTCATGTGAATAATAATAAGTAAATAATTCTCACATGAATAATAAGTAAAAGATAAAAATAAAGGAAATTTAGAACACAAATTCTGCCTTTCTCCCAAATCAAATGGTTTAAATTGCATCTATTCCCTTTTATTAACATCTCTACTTCAGACACTGTTTTTATTTTGGCTTAAAATATAATAGCACTATGTAGCAGGCAATGTTCCAAGTCCTTTACATGAATGATCTCATTTAATCCTCACAGTAACCCTGTGAGGTAGATATTAATAATATCCCATTTTGAAGATGAGGAAAAAGAGGCACAGAGAGGTTAGTAACTTGGCTAATAGCAAATACTTGGAATATGTAAATGAGCAAATACTCATTTTTAATTCAAAGAATGCATATTTAGCTTACAGTTTGTAGCTTGTCCGGTGCCTGCTTTCCTGTACTTTGCACTCCCATACCTTCTCTTAAGACTTGACATTAAAATCTTATTGAGTATTGGGATTAACTTATACACACCACTGTATATGAAGTAGATGGCTGGTAAGGACCTACAGTATAGCACAGGCAACTCTACTCAATATTCTATAATGGCCTACATGGGAAAAGAACCTGAAAAAGAGTGGATTATATGTATATATATGTAACTGATTCTGGACATGAATTTGAGCATACTCTGGTGGGCTCTAGTCCATCCAGCCGCAAAGAATCAGACACGACTGAGTGTGTGCGCATGCACGTGCATGCACACACATACACACGTACCGGGAGATAGTGGAGGATAGAGGAGCCTGGCCTACTACAGTGCATGTGGTCGCAAAGGGTCGGACTCAACTTAGCCACTGAACAACAACAGTGCTGATTCACTTTGCTGTATACCTGAAGCTAACACAACAATGTAAATCAACTATACTCCAGTTAAAAAAAAAAGAAAAGAACTTAGCAGAAACAGATTGCTGTGAGTTTAGACTCATCCTGAAGATGACTACCTATCTTTATCCCCACGAGGTGTATTTTCAACTGTGACATATATTCTGTTGAATCCTGAGCAGTATCCTCCAGTGGAGACTCTTGAAAGGCTTGATCCCTGAGAAGCAGAGCAGTGAGGCAGGCACCATGCTGGGTGCTGTCACTCAGCCACTTATTGGGTGTGCTCCAGAGGGCCAGGGCGAGTTGCTGACCTCAGATCCTGGCACGTCAAAACCGTCCCACCTTGTATTGCCACTGTCCCCTTCCTACTATTCTATTTTCTCAGAGACTTCTTGAGGCCAGTAACTAATCTGCCATAAGGTGATTTGGCTATTTGTTCTTTTTCTGTGTCTGAGTACCAAAGCTTGCACATAGTTAAGTACTCAGTAAATAGATTTTTTCAGGTATTATGATTCTCTGAGTTCTTTTAATATTTCCCTCAAATCAAGCAAATAGTGACATATCTGGCAGTACCTGAAATTCAGAATAAATAAAGTTAGCCACATAATTCAGAGAAAATACAGATTTTTAAATCAAATGGAAAGATGTTCCTATCTGATTTTCCACTATGTCTGCCCACATTGACATTATTCAATACACAGTTTTCCAGTGCCTTTGTAGACATAGTCTTTGGAGTATCTTGGGGAAAAACTAGCAGTATGTTATCTGAAGTTTAACAATTACTATTTTAAGGTTTAAGATTCTTAAGTTGAATTGCCACTACTCATAGTTATTTTAGGTTTCTAAGAAACAGGCAGGTATACGGAACAAGAACTGAAAAGGTACAATTAAAATCAATAGTAATAGAAAGTACAGGCATGTCCAAATTATCCCCAAATACTTTCCTCACGCTTAATAATTCAGTAAAACAACCATCCAAACTTTCTGAGACTGTTCTGGTTTTAAATATTTGCCCTATTTCTCTCATGTGTTTCTACCAGATCAGATGCCAGGCTTTGGTTTAAAAAATATAATTACTGTATATAGTGGACTAATACCAATACTAAAGTTGTGCATTGACTTGGCACTTCCCCTTCTTATGCAAGCTTGTGCTTCTGTCTGTATTTTATTCCAGGTGACAGCAAATCCTGAAAGTGTCTCATGTGATGTTGCTGGGATTATACTGAAAATGATTTTTTAAAAAATGTAATTGTGTAGCTTATATAGTTCAAGCTGTTTCCTAAGAAGTAGAAATAATCCTAGGCAAGCAATTGTGTGAAAAATAAGAAGTCTGATAATTTGCTCTACTCTTTTTGCTTGGTATAAAGCCAGGAAGCAATTTAACATTTAGTATATATGATACCCATCACCTAGTTTCTGCATTTTTGTTGAGAAAGATCCTATAAATGATATTCTTTTTAAATTTATTTTTTCAATTTATTTTATTGAAGTATAGTTGATTTACAGTGTGTTGATTTCTGCTGTACAACAAAGTGATTTTAGTTATACCCATATATATTTTTTTCTAATGTTCTTTTCCATTATGGTTTATCGTAGGATACTGGATATAGTTCTCTATGCTATACAGTAGGACTTTGTTGTTTATCCATTCCATATATAATAGCTTACATCTGCTAACCCAACTTCCCACTCATCCTTCCCCAGCCCCCTCCGCCTGGCAACCACAAGTCTGCTCTCTGTGTCTGTGAGTCTATTTTTGTTTCATAGATAGGTTCATTTGTGTCATATTTTAGATTCTGCATATGAGCGCTATCATATGGCGTTTGTCTTTCTCTTTCTGACTTACTTCACTTAGTATGATAATCTCTAGTTTCATCTGTGTTGCTGCAAATGGCATAATTTCTATTTTTCAATGACTGAATAGTATTCCATTGTATATATTGAATATAAACCACATCTTCTTTATCCATTCATCTGTTGATGGACATTTAGGCTGCTTCCATTTTTGTGGCTATTGTGAGTAGTGCTGCTGTGAACATAGGGGGTGCATGTATCTCTTTGAATTATAGTTTTCTCTGCATATATACCCAGGAGTTGGATTGAAGGATCATATGGCAATTCTATTTTTAGTTTTTTTCGTATTGGCTGCACCAATTTACATTCCCACCAGCAGCGTAGGAGGATTCCCTTTCCTCCACACACTTTCAGCATTTGTTATTTGTAAACTTTTTGATGATGGCTATTCTGACTGGTGTGAGATGGTACCTCACTGTAGTTTTGATTGGCATGTAAATAGTATTCATGATACTGAGTGGTGTGTGTGTGTGTACACAACTCATTATTAAAGAATCTGAAATTCCAGCCCAGAGTGACTTCTTTGCTTAATTTGATGTGACTCACTTTGACCTGTCAAAAATGGGATAATATATGCATCTTCATACATTATCATGCTTAGGAAATAACAGACATGTATCTAGGCAGTGATTCAGTATTCAACAAATATTTATTTGTTATATATTTACTCTTCTGCCTCATGGATGTTATGCCCGATTCCGGCACCCTTTACTTCCTAGCCTCACACCCCTCAGTTTACTCTGGAGTTCTTTTTTAACTCAAGGACAATAACCAGGCAACACAAGATTTGTATACTGAGTTTACAAGAAAAGTTGGGAGCTGCAGAAGACACAGTGTCAGTCTCATGTGAGAAGGAGGGGAAGCTTGTCTGCTGCACCCTCACAGACGCTGCATGATGCATTGCTTCCAAAGAGTTTGAGGACAGAATGCTTGAACTTGAGAATCACACTGCTCCTGGACCCTGCGCCCAGAGTGCTGTCCTGAGCCCTTCTCACACTGGAGAGGCCCTGGCCTCTGATGCAGAGTGGTAGTCCTCCCACCAGGCCCAGCCTCTCACTGGCCTTGTTCCCAGACGTCTTCCCTCCTAGGCATGAGCTGGCAGGGATGTTGGCCATACGTCCTTATTGCCAAATGCCAACTTTAACAAAGTTGTTAATTGTGCTTTCTTTTGAAGCAGAGTTGTGGTGTGTCAGTTTCAGAGCTCAGAGAAGCAGCATTTATACTTGTGTTTAACCAAAGCTCCCAGTGCCGCAGCGAGTCACTGACACGAACACTGGCTTCACTTTCCAGTCTGCAGAGTTCAGCCTTCAGGCCTTTGTCAGAGACGGTGAGAGAGTGGAGGGAAAAGTCAACTAAACCAAAAGTCAGAGAGCATGGTCTTCATCTAACAGGGAAAAAGGCTTTTGTTGCTGTTGCCATGAGAGCTCGGGAGAAGCGTGGAGCATGGTCTCAATTTACCTAAGAAATGATGCCTAAAACTTTATATCTGTTTTTATTGTTGTAAAAGTAAAGTCCCTGTAATCAGTGAGGCCATTCCTTCTAGTATCATTTATTTTAAATGCAGCCACAATTCTATGAACAATAAATAGCAAATCCTAAGATGGCCTGTTGGAAGAAACCAGACTTTGAGAAGTAAATAACCCAAGAGATACCAACTTAGTCTAAATAAAATGTGGCCCCAAGTTAGTTAAGTGGGTCATCCATAATAAATAGCTAAACTTATTGAGACATTCTATGTTGCAGGTATTTGTGCTAAGGCTATGGATGGATTATCTGGTTGAATCTTCATAATAAGTAAGAAAAGCACTAATGTTGTATCCAATATTTAGAGAAAGAAACTAAGGCTTGGAGGTATGACCTTGCCCGCTAGGAAACAGTACTGCCTGCCAGGACTCAGCTTTCCCCTCCCACTCTGATGCCCAAGCTCTCACCTGCCATGTCACATCATCTCTGTTCTAGGCTATGGGTTCCGTCTCCCTCAACACCCACCCTAATCAGGCCATCTGAGTCAGCGAGAGTGATTTCTTTGTTCACAGGTATTAGAACTTCGTACTTTGGCTCTTAATGTTCTAGAATAAGCAAAGAAACTGGCAGGAGTGAAATGTGTTTACTGTAATCCATTTTCACAATTCTTAAAACTCCTTGAGACATTTTATAATAAACATCTTATGCTAAATGAGGGAACTAACTATAATTCTGCACATACTTTGTTTTAGGATTGGAAAATGTGTTCAATTTAGTTATAAAGTGATGTTCTACAGAGTGAATGCTATTTTCCTATAGATGAAAACTGTAAGTCTACTTTTTACAGGAAATTTCCCTGACCTAAGAGGGTTAAGATTATAGGGATGACCATATAGGACACTCTAGAACACCTGGAAATCATGCTTTCATTATGCTTCCAAGTCAGGTATCAGCCAGGTATCCATCTGTAGACTGGACATCTCCAAGTTCATGTCTCCTGGACACCTCAAATTTTTGTACCTGAGATCAGACAAGACATCTTCCTCCTCAAACCTGCTCTTTCTCTGGAGTTACCCTCAATCCACAGCTCTACCATCCATCCAGTCCCCCAAATGGAAAACTGGGGTCTTCCTTTCCCCTCTGCTCTCCCTCACTCCCCATATCCAACTGATGGCCAGGCTTTGTTTCTTCTTCCTCTGGAGCCTCATCCCTTCTCTCCATCCTTCTCAGCTCAACATTCCTTATTACTCACCTGGATCAATGTGATATTTTTCCTCAATACCTACATTAGGTATCTTCCCTGGGCCTTCCTCCCTGTGCCCCTCTGTCTGGGCTCGGGTAAGCTCATTCTCTACTTGTGCCCCCCTCTATCATGGCACTCATCCTGTCTGCTAATTGCATGTTTACTTTAGTATCTTGCCCCAGTGAACTATAAGCTTCTTGAGGGTGGGGACTGTATCTGTTTATGGATAGTCAGCTCCAAACAGAGCTGACACATGGTCATTACCCCTTAAACTGTTGAGAAAGTGGAGGAGACTTTGCAGGTGTCCTTTCTTCAGTGTTCCTGGGGGAATCGTGTCGGGATTGCTGTGTGATCACACAGCTTATCCACTTGGGGCTTGGGGAAGGCATGACAGGAGTTATATTTCCTTTTCATTTGTATCTCTTTTGTGATAATGAAAAAGAACACAGCAAAATCAACAGAATTTAGGACAATCAATATTATAGGCCAGAAATAAGAGCTTGTTAATTACAAGATAGGTCAAACAGGCTCAAACCTAGGGATTCGATCTTCAGGCTTCATGCACTAAGTTATCTGATTTTTACATCACTAACATATCTGATTTTTACATTACTGAAGATTGCAGTATATTACCTGGCTGTGGCACCTATTCAAAAATTAATAACAGTAAAAATAATGATAATATTACTATTAAATGATTCTTATGTGCTCCTTATTTGGAGTGTTATGTTCATATGTCATTTAACCCTCACAACAATTCTATAAAGTTGATATTAATATCCCATTTTATTTTATTTTATTTTATTTTATTTTAACGGTTAATAGTCTTTAATAAATAATTACTGAAATAAGTTGTTGGAACTTATTTCTAGCTAAAATGGGAAACTGTCAGGATTTCACAACTTTCAAATTTTAATGCAATTATTCACTTAACTATTTAACAAAAATGATCAAATGAATATTAAGCACTATTGTTTTTAAATCACATGTCAGTCAATGCCATATATATTTTATTTTATTTTTTTGATGCTTTTTTTTTTAAATTTTTTTCAATTTTAATTAAAAAAAATTATACATGTGTTCCCCATCCTGAACCCTCCTCCCTCCTCCCTCCCCATACCATCCCTCTGGGTCGTCCCAGTGCACCAGCCCCAAGCATCCAGCATCGTGCATTGAACCTGGACTGGCATCTCATTTCATACATGACATTTCACATGTTTCAATGCCATTCTCCCAAATCTTCCCACCCTCTCCCTCTCGCATAGAGTCCATAAGCCTGTTCTATACATCAGTGTCTCTTTTGCTGTCTCGTATACAGGGTTATCGTTACCATCTTTCTAAATTCCATATATATGCGTTAGTATACTGTATTGGTGTTTGTCCTTCTGGCTTACTTCACTCTGTATAATAGGCTCCAGTTTCATCCACCTCATTAGAACTGATTCAAATGTATTCTTTTTAATGGCTGAGTAATACTCCATTGTGTATATGTACCACAGCTTTCTTTATCCATTCATCTGCTGATGGACATCTAGGTTGTTTCCATGTCCTGGCTATTATAAACAGTGCTGCGATGAACATTGGGGTACATGTGTCTCTTTCCCTTCTGGTTTCCTCAGTGTGTATGCCCAGCAGTGGGATTGCTGGATCATAAGGCAGTTCTATTTCCAGTTTTTTAAGGAATCTCCACACTGTTCTCCATAGTGGCTGTACTAGTTTGCATTCCCACCAACAGTGTAAGAGGGTTCCCTTTTCTCCACACCCTCTCCAGCATTTATTATTTGTAGACTTTTGGATCGCAGCCATTCTGACTGGTGTGAAATGGTATCTCATAGTGGTTTTGATTTGCATTTCTCTGATAATGAGTGATGTTGAGCATCTTTTCATGTGTTTGTTAGCCATCTGTATGTCTTCTTTGGAGAAATGTCTATTTAGATCTTTGGCCCATTTTTTGATTGGGTCATTTATTTTTCTGGAGTTGAGCTGTAGGAGTTGCTTGTATATTTTTGAGATTAGTTGTTTGTCGGTTGCTTCATTTGCTATTATTTTCTCCCATTCTGAAGGCTGTCTTTTCACCTTGCTAATAGTTTCCTTTGATGTGCAGAAGCTTTTAAGGTTAATTAGGTCCCATTTGTTTATTTTTGCTTTTATTTCCAATATTCTGGGAGGTGGGTCATAGAGGATCCTGCTGTGATGTATGTCAGAGAGTGTTTTGCCTATGTTCTCCTCTAGGAGTTTTATAGTTTCTCGTCTTACGTTGAGATCTTTAATCCATTTTGAGTTTATTTTTGTATATGGTGTTAGAAAGTGTTCTAGTTTCATTCTTTTACAAGTGGTTGACCAGATTTCCCAGCACCACTTGTTAAAGAGATTGTCTTTAATCCATTGTATATTCTTGCCTCCTTTGTCAAAGATAAGGTGTCCATATGTGCGTGGATTTATCTCTGGGCTTTCTATTTTGTTCCATTGATCTATATTTCTGTCTTTGTGCCAGTACCATACTATCTTGATAACTGTGGCTTTGTAGTAGAGCCTGAAGTCAGGTAGGTTGATTCCTCCAGTTCCATTTTTCTTTCTCAAGATCGCTTTGGCTATTCGAGGTTTTTTGTATTTCCATACAAATTGTGAAATTATTTGTTCTAGCTCTGTGAAGAATACTGTTGGTAGCTTGATAGGGATTGCATTGAATCTATAAATTGCTTTGGGTAGTATACTCATTTTCACTATATTGATTCTTCCAATCCATGAACATGGTATATTTCTCCATCTATTAGTGTCCTCTTTGATTTCTTTCACCAGTGTTTTATAGTTTTCTATATATAGGTCTTTAGTTTCTTTAGGTAGATATATTCCTAAGTATTTTATTCTTTTCATTGCAATGGTGAATGGAATTGTTTCCTTAATTTCTCTTTCTGTTTTCTCATTATTAGTGTATAGGAATGCAAGGGATTTCTGTGTGTTGATTTTATATCCTGCAACTTTACTATAATCATTGATTAGTTCTAGTAATTTTCTGGTGGAGTCTTTAGGGTTTTCTATGTAGAGGATCATGTCATCTGCAAATAGTGAGAGTTTTACTTCTTCTTTTCCAATTTGGATTCCTTTTATTTCTTTTTCTGCTCTGATTGCTGTGGCCAAAACTTCCAAAACTATGTTGAATAGTAATGGTGAAAGTGGACACCCTTGTCTTGTTCCTGACTTTAGAGGAAATGCTTTCAATTTTTCACCATTGAGGATAATGTTTGCTGTGGGTTTGTCATATATAGCTTTTATTATGTTGAGGTATGTTCCTTCTATTCCTGCTTTCTGGAGAGTTTTTATCATAAATGGGTGTTGAATTTTGTCAAAGGCTTTCTCTGCATCTATTGAGATAATCATATGGTTTTTGTTTTTCAATTTGTTAATGTGGTGTATTACATTGATTGATTTGCGGATATTGAAGAATCCTTGCATCCTTGGGATAAAGCCCACTTGGTCATGGTGTATGATCTTTTTAATGTGTTGTTGGATTCTGATTGCTAGAATTTTGTTTAGGATTTTTGCATCTATGTTCATCAGTGATATTGGCCTGTAGTTTTCTTTTTTTGTGGGATCTTTGTCAGGTTTTGGTATTAGGGTGATGGTGGCCTCATAGAATGAGTTTGGAAGTTTACCTTCCTCTGCAATTTTCTGGAAGAGTTTGAGCAGGATAGGTGTTAGCTCTTCTCTAAATTTTTGGTAGAATTCAGCTGTGAAGCCGTCTGGACCTGGGCTTTTGTTTGCTGGAAGATTTTTGATTACAGTTTCAATTTCCGTGCTTGTGATGGGTCTGTTAAGGTTTTCTATTTCTTCCTGGTTGAGTTTTGGAAAGTTGTACTTTTCTAAGAATTTGTCCATTTCTTCCTCGTTGTCCATTTTATTGGCATATAATTGTTGATAATAGTCTCTTATGATCCTTTGTATTTCTGTGTTGTCTGTTGTGATCTCTGCATTTTCGTTTCTAATTTTATTGATTTGATTTTTCTCCCTTTGTTTCTTGATGAGTCTGGCTAATGGTTTATCAATTTTATTTATCCTTTCAAAGAACCAGCTTTTGGCTTTGTTGATTTTTGCTATGGTCTCTTTTGTTTCTTTTGCATTTATTTCTGCTCTAATTTTTAAGATTTCTTTCCTTCTACTAACCCTGGGGTTCTTCATTTCTTCCTTTTCTAGTTGCTTTAGGTGTAGAGTTAGGTTATTTATTTGACTTTTTTCTTGTTTCTTGAGGTGTGCCTGTATTGCTATGAACTTTCCCCTTAGGACTGCTTTTACTGTGTCCCACAGGTTTTGGGTTGTTGTGTTTTCATTTTCATTCGTTTCTATGCAAATTTTGATTTCTTTTTTGATTTCTTCTGTGATTTGTTGGTTATTCAGCAGGGTGTTGTTCATCCTCCATATGTTGGAATTTTTAATAGTTTTTCTCCTGTAATTGAGATCTAATCTTACTGCATTGTGGTCAGAAAAGATGCTGGGAATGATTTCTATTTTTTTGAATTTACCAAGGCTAGCTTTATGGCCCAGGATGTGATCTATCCTGGAGAAGGTTCCATGTGCGCTTGAGAAAAAGGTGAAGTTCATTGTTTTGGGATGAAATGTCCTATAGATATCAATTAGGTCTAACTGGTCTATTGTATCGTTTAAAGTTTGTGTTTCCTTGTTAATTTTCTGTTTAGTTGATCTATCCATAGGTGTGAGTGTTAATATCCCATTTTAGAGTTGAGGGCACAGTTAAGTGACATGCTTAAGGTCACCTGCAGGTCAGTGGTGGCATTAGATATAGACCTGGCTATCTAATCTCAGAGGCCGCATTGGTTAGTCACTGTTGCCTGACCCAGTGCACACAGGATTCCATGGTTATGCTCAGCCAAACACTCAGTCATGAGTGACAGCTGCTGAAATACAATTTGTAAGCATGTAGAAAAACACAGACTATTTCTGACATCCTTTCTGATAGTCACAACTTATCCAAATTCAGGCAAATAACCAAATATCACAGATGCTAACTTGTTTAACATTGTCTTTTCTTAGCTATACATAAAGGTAGGCTTCATTAAAAGGGCATTACTTCTCCAAAAAAATTCATTCTCTTCCTCCCCAGAATTATTTTTCTGGAGGTTATTTGTTGATATTACTTGGTTTGGGTAGGAACTGAGATTTTTTTCTTTAGAATGGGTGGAAAATATATTCATGCTAGTTACACAGATCTTTGCATCTTCTTTTGTCATCTACTTACTGCTACCCATACCTTTTGAACAGTCTTCTGCCCTTGTTGGCTTGGTTTTTACTTGTAGACTGAGAAAGATAACATGGGGCCCGAATTGTGTTGACACAAAATGGCCTGACTCTAAAAGCTATAATATCCAAAAATTGCTTCTCAAAGGCAGCTTCTGGAATTACTGACAGAAGCATCATCTGACACGACCACCTTCAACTAAATGTGGTCAGAGCTCCAACCCTACTGGGGTTCTTAAAAATAGTCCTGCATTAATAGTGAATAGTAATGAGGAGAAGTGAAAAGCAAAGGAGAAAAGGAAAGATATAAGCATCTGAATACAGAGTTCCCAAGAATAGCAAGGAGAGATAAGAAAGCCTTCTTCAGCGATCAATGCAAAGAAATAGAGGAAAACAACAGAATGGGAAAGACCAGAGATCTCTTCAAGAAAATTAGAGATACCAAGGGAACATTTCATGCAAAGATGGGCTTGATAAAGGACAGAAATGGTATGGACCTAACAGAAGCAGAAGATATTAAGAAGAGGTGGCAAGAATACACAGAAGAACTGTACAAAAAGGATCTTCACAACCCAGATAATCACGATGGTGTGATCACTGACCTAGAGCCAGACATCCTGGAATGTGAAGTCAAGTGGGCCTTAGGAAGCATCACTATGAACAAAGCTAGTGGAGGTGATGGAATTCCAGTTGAGCTACTTCAAATCCTGAAAGATGATGCTGTGAAAGTGCTGCACTCAATATGCCAGCAAATTTGGAAGACTCAGCAGTGGACACAGGACTGGAAAAGGTCAGTTTTCATTCCAATCCCAAAGAAAGGCAATGCCAAAGAATGCTCAAACTACCACACAATTGCACTCATCTCACACACTAGTAAAGTAATGCTTAAAATTCTCCAAGCCAGGCTTCAGTAATATGTAAACTGTGAATTTCCTGATGTTCAAGCTGGTTTTAGAAAAAGCAGAAGAACCAGAGATCAAATTGGCAACATCCGCTGGATCGTGGAAAAAGCAAGAGAGTTCCAGAAAAACATCTATTTCTGCTTTATTGACTATGCCAAAGCCTTTGACTGTGTGGATCACAATAAACTGTGGAAAATTCTGAAAGAGATAGGAATACCAGACCACCTGACCTGCCTCTTGAGAAACCTGTATGCAGGTCAGGAAGCAACAGTTACAAATGGACATGGAACAACAGACTGGTTCCAAATAAGAAAAGGAGTACGTCAAGGCTGTATATTGTCACCCTGCTTATTTAACTTCTGTGCAGAGTACATCAGGAGAAACACTGGGCTGGAAGAAACACAAGCTGGAACCAATATTGCTGGGAGAAATATCAATAACCTCAGATATGCAGATGACACCACCCTTATGGCAGAAAGTGAAGAGGAACTAAAAAGCTTCTTGATGAAAGTGAAAGAGGAGAGTGAAAAAGTTGGCTTAAAGCTCAACATTCAGAAAACGAAGATCATGGCACCTGATCCCATCACTTCTTGGGAAATAGATGGGGAAACAGTGGAAACAGTGTCAGACTTTATTTTGGGGGGCTCCAAAATCACCGCAGATGGTGACTGCAGCCATGAAATTAAAAGACGCTTACTCCTTGGAAGGAAAGTTATGACCAACCTAGATAGCATATTCAAAAGCAGAGACATTACTTTGCCAACAAAGGTCCATCTAGTCAAGGCTATGGTTTTTCCTGTGGTCATGTATGGATGTGAGAGTTGGACTGTGAAGAAGGCTGAGCGCCAAAGAATTGATGCTTTTGAACTGTGGTGTTGGAGAAGACTCTTGAGAGTCCCTTGGACTGCAAGGAGATCCAACCAGTCTATTCTGAAGGAGATCAGCCCTGGGATTTCTTTGGAAGGAATCGTGCTAAAGCTGAAACTCCAGTACTTTGGCCACCTCATGCGAAGAGTTGACTCATTGGAAAAGACTCTGATGCTGGGAGGGATTGGGGGCAAGACAAGGGGACGACAGAGGATGAGATGGCTGGATTGCATCACTGACTCGATGGATGTGAGTCTGAGTGAACTCCGGGAGTTGGTGATGGACAGGGAGGCCTGGCGGGCTGCGATTCATGGGGTTGCAAAGAGTCGGATACGACTGAGCGACTGAACTGAACTGAACTGAACTGAATGAGGAGAAACATGGCCTTTAAATTTTACATATTCTCTGATGTCTATTCCTCTATATTACTAGCCATAAAAATATGATCCACTGAACCTGCTAGCATGAAATACCACAGAAATGAGAGGAAATAAGATTCCATTGCAGATGTACCTCAGAGATATTGCAGATTCATTTCTGTACCACTGTAATAGAGCAAATAATGTGATCCAGTGAGTCATACACGTTTTCATTTTCCCAGTGCATATAAAAGTTATATTTACACTATACTTTAGTCTGTTAAGAGTACAATAGCATTATGTTTAAAAAATGTACACACGTAGTTAAAAGTACTTTATTGCTAAAAAATGCTAATCATCATCTGAGCCTCTAGCAGCTCATAGTAGTAAAACATCAAAAATTATTGATCACATATCATCATAACAAATATAATCATGAAAAAGTGAAATATTGTGAGAATTACCAAAATATGACACAGAGACATGAAGTGAGCAAAGGCTTTTGCAAAAGTGGCACAGATAGACTTCTTCAATATAGTGTTGCCACAAACCTTCGATTTATTAAAAAAAAGAAAAAAATGCAATCTGTGAAATGCAATAAAGCAAAGTGCAATGAAATGAGGTATGCCTGTGATTGAGTGCTTCACTCATCTCTGAACGCACCTGTTACACATCCTGGATTATAGTGTCCACGTTCACAAGGGTATAAGACCTTTCTTTCCTTTCCCAGTTATAAGTTACTTCATATCACTTAAAATATATATGTTTGAGGGTTATACCATGTGTCAAATTCTTAAGGACTTAAGGAAGTATGAAGCATTTTTTTAAATATAATTGGGAGAATCAGTGAGCTATGACAAAATTGCTGAAATGTATTTAAAAACAGTTCCCCCAAGAGCTGTACATCAATGAGTGCATTAATCATCACTTCAGTATTAAGAACTTAAAAATGAAGAATCTGCTTTTTAAAATTACTAAGCCATCCCTGTAAGCATCCTCAGACTGACTCATTCCCCAATTTGTCTGGTTTCTTACGGAGCATGCCTGGACTACTCTCCATAGAGAAGAAAATGTTCTAGAATAAAGAATGATGAGTAGTAGCATCAATTAAGATTATTGAACTAAGAGATCAACAGCTCATTAAGATAACAGTAGGTTAATAGCTCTTTAATATCCTTTGGAACTGAAAAATTTAAAATATTAAGTTGGAATTGAAATATTTGGGGAAATTTTTAGTATATTGTGTATCTTTGTGGGAGAAAGCTATACAAATACATGGAAACCATTTTTTTGTGACATTTAAAATATAAGACTGATGTTTTCTATGCAAATGTGGATTAATAAGGTATATGCAGTTATCAAAATTCATAACACTATAACTTGGAGTCTCTGCATTTCTCTATCTGTAAATTATACCACAATTTAAACAGATCCTCAAACTCTCAAGGTCATCAAAAACAAGGACAGTCTGACAACCTGTCACTGCCTAAGGAGACATGAGAATTAAATGTAATGTGATATCATGAATGGGATCTAAGAACAGAAAAAAAAAACAATTTGAATGATATTCCAATGAAGTAGGTAGTTTAGTTTATAATAATACAGTAGCTTTGGTTCATTAGTTGTGACAAAAATACCTCATTAATGCAAGATGTTAACCATAGGGGAAACTGGGACTAAGAACAGGAAAGCTCTGCCACTTTTTGACAAGCCTAAACTATTCTAAAAATTTTTTAACTTATTTTAAAAATAGAAAAAAGCAGGATAAGAAGGGGTAGGGAATGGATAATATGGCAGTCACCCAAGACTCTGCTGGAATGTCAAGAAAACAAAAATAACATTGGTATACATTATTTCAAGCAGTAAGTGTAAATTAGTCACAAAAAAGCAAGTGTTTTTATTTACTGGACATTAACATTGAAGAGATTACCCTTCTATCATATTTATTTTCCCATAATAAAACTGAAGATTATCATCATTACCATTATTGTTTTAAACTGGGCTAACCCATTAAAAAGGTTGCACACATAAAAACGGCAATGGACTGAATAACCAGTATAGCTTTTATTTTTGAAGTAGCAGATTCCTCATTGTAAATTATGTAGTGCCACTGTTCCGTCCTGTTTAACTCCACCACTCGAGTTACACACAGTCTTTATGTGGGTAAATAGAAAAATTCATTTCATGCCTGCCAAAAACGTTTTCTTCTCAGGTGTGTGTGTGTGTATAGAGAGATGGTGTGTGAAGAAAACTCGCTTACAATGCCGTCCACGTCTCTGATAAATTTGTTTTTATGCTACAATCCATTATCATTATAATAAGAGCCTGTTGATATCCTTTTAATACCCAGTGAGTCTTCCTCATTGATTGATATTGGTGCTAACCAGCCCTCAGGGCCGATGAACTGTGAAGCCGTGTCTTGTGTCGCCACATCTGGGCCGGGGTGCAGAGGTGAGGACCGCATCGGTACCCGTAGGATGTAGCAGGTACCTTCCTTTGTGGTGTGCATCTCCATTAGGAGCACCCCCTTGCAACGACAGATTTCTTTTTGCATTTAGCAGTTCTGGGACAGAGACTGGTGGAGAGGCCCAGAGCCGACGTAGACCGAGAGGAAGACGAGGAATACCCGGAGCAGGAAGAGGCTGGCTGCCGCGGCGGCCACAGCGAAGAGCTCCATTTGCAGTGTAGCCTCCAGCAGCCGGGACTCCGGGGCATCTGCGAGGCGCTGCGTTGCCATGGGAACGCGGCGGCGCCGGGGCGGAACCTAGCGTTTATTACCTGAGAATGGGGCGCGGGGACGCCGCGGCCCCTCCCCCCGACCCCGCACCCCGGCGGGTCGACGCGCATCCTCCCGGTCCCCGTCAGCTTTGCGGGGAAAGCAGAAATCAGACGCTGCGCGAAGGACTCTTTGCAAAAGCTTCAGCCTGCTGGCCGAGCCGGACGCCCCGGCTGGAGGCCCCTGCGGGATCGGCCCGCGCAGCCCTTGCTTTGTCGCCACTTCGGCTCGTCGCCCAGGCCCGGGGTGCGACGCGGGGCGCAGAGAGCCCCTTTCGCTTCGCCGACGCCCTAGGACCACGCCAGGAGTAGGAACGCAGCGCGACGTCCCGCAGATGCAGACAGAACCCCGACGTGGGCATTTTTGCAGAACCATCCCAAAGCCAAGCGGCGTTGACTACTACTACTCGCCCCTCAGGCTCTCTAAGAGGAGGGAGGGAGCATAAAAGACATTTACCCCGAGTCCTAGTTATTGGAACATGTTTCTAACACCCTGGGTGTCCTAGTGGCTAGAAGCTTATTGCAGGAAGGTATTGTTTGCGTAATTAATTAATAGAAACAATAACTGGGCTCCTGAAACCCGCGCGGCCGGATGCCGGGCGGAGGGCTGGACGGGAGGCGTTGCGAGGTGCTGGCCTGGCCGCTTCGGGAAGCACCGGCAGCGGTACCCGCGGGGCGCATCCATACCCAGGCTCACTCAACTTCCACGGTTTACTTAATTAGGAGAAACGCAGAAAGCGGACGAGCTCTATTTTACACACCGCACTTTCTCCTGTTGGGTCACTGGCGGAGCCCCTGTCTGCGGAGACATCCGGGCTCCATGCCTGGGGTTGAAAAATCCGCCTCCAGGGAGCGAAGGTCTTGTCGCTCCAGGCTATAAATATTAATAAGCTGAGAGGCCGGGGCATAATTATCTCTCTTTAATTGCAACTCAACCAAAAAATCCAGTCTCCTGCCACTCAGGCCCCACGAAGTCGGGAATGCTAGGTTTTGGTGTCAGGAGACTCCCTCGGTGCAAAGTCGTTCTTTGTATCCTCCGCCCAACATATAAACCATATGCTGCGCCTCTCGGCGTGTTAAAATCACCCATGGAGAGATTTGAGCTGACGGCCCTTCGCTCGCCTCATCCTCGGCCGCCTAGTGCGCCCTATTTGTCCCCCAGCTACCAGGGGACTTGGCCTCTATCCCCCCTCACCCCACCCCCGACCTCCTGCTACTTAAGCAATAGTGTGAAGAATTGAAAGAACTGGGGGCAGCTGCTCCGGGTTTGACCCGAAGGCACCTGTGGCGGCCTCGGCCGAGGTCCTGGGCGAGACCTGCGAGCTGCGGAAGGGCTCGGCTCCGCGGCGCCCGGGAGAGCAGTCCCAGCGTCCCGGGCGCTCCCGATCGTAGTCCCGGCCATCCGGTGCCCCGCCAGCCCGCTGCGCTCCTCCCTGTATCCCTAAGAAGCCGCACGCGCGGTGAAGCGGTGCAGGCCTGCTGAGGAGCCGCTGCTCCGTGGCTCAGCTAGCGCTCCCCAGGGTTGGAGGCTGGGGTGAATGCGTGGACTGGTACATGTGCCGTGCACACTCCCAGAGCGCCCCGGATGCTGAGAACTGGGGTTTCTGCGCGAAGCCCGGGAAGTCCAGCCCCTAGCTGGCTGCGCCCATTGCTCAGGCCTACAGGCGGCGAGCTCGCGGATGGCCGGGCCCTGGGAGTCGCCAAAAGGCTGGGGGTGAGGGCTCCCGCTTCCCGGCCCGCGGACTTCGACGGCGCAGCCCTACACTCAGGCCCGCGCCTCCCCTGAGTGTCCCCAGGGCTGGCAGAGCCGAAAGAAGGCCTCGTCATTCCCCAGGGGCGGGAACCATCAGCCGGGGAAGGCCCTGCGGAACCCAAGCGCCCAGGGCGCGGGAAGGATCTCTACCGCGCTCCTCTCGGAAAAGCGGTGGAGGCCCGACACCCTGTCGCGAGGAGGCCCGGTCCGTCGGAGGCTCGAGGAGGTTTGGCCATCTGCGCGTCGACCTAATCAGTCATTCAGGTTTCTAAGGCACTATCGAAGGCCAAGAGGAGCTGCCTCATTGTTTCTTGTCTTCTCATTGCCGCTTATTCGAATAGTTGTGTGCCAGCAAAGAGCTGCCCATGACAGAGGTGCTGTCCACTTCCTAGCGAGTTTATGAACATTTAAAATTATTAATGGTCATTTACTCGGTTCATTCCCACTTAAATTGCATCAAGAGAAAAGTTCAAAATGCAAAATAAGGATTTAGGTAAAACAACCGCAACAGTTAAGCTGCTGCTGCTAAGTCATGTCAGTCGTGTCCAACTCTGTGCGACCCCATAGACGGCAGCCCACCAGGCTCCCCCGTCCCTGGGATTCTTCAGGCAAGAACACTGGAGTGGGTTGCCATTTCCTTCAAGCTAGTACCCATTTTATTTTAATTAAAAATGCAAACCCATCGGGGAGGCCCAGTTAAAAGACACTCACTATTCAACCGGAAGTGTCGATTAGATTAGGGTGACCTCTGGTTGTCACCAAGTTTCGTGTCCACTGCAATGATAAAAAATAATAAGAGGTTGGATGCTTGTGCATGCTAAGTCTATTTGAAGAGTAGGCAGTTTCTCCAAGTCACTCCAGAGGCAAGATTGGGTTTTTGCTGATCAAATCAATTTCCTGTAGCAGGAACATGGGCTCCAGAGTCTACAGCAAGTGGTTAACTGAGGCTCGGAGTTGGGGAGGGTCCAGTTTTGGTGGTCAGGGCAGGGCATCAATGCTAGCACCATTAACACTGTGGTTTTGCATTTTCCCCTCTGCTTTCACCAGTTGGCACCCAGGTCACCTGTTTGGGAGAGTGACCCTGAGGGAGGAGGTAATGATGAGGGCACTGAGCTTCCAGACAAAGACAGGGGGCAGCAGTGGGCATCTGGACTGGCATGGATTTTTTTTTTATTATTCCTGCATCCAGCCAGTGTCGAGTTAAAAAAGACAGAGCTCTATGAAGACAGCATGCAGTTGGCCTTCTCTAAAGAGAAATTTGGCTTGAGTTCCCTGTTTAGAATCAGGCTTAGAGGTTGCAAGGAGTAACATTCATTCTGTTGAACTCTTCTTTCTGCCATGGTGGGTGGAGACAGGCAGTGGTGGCAGGTGGGCAGCTGTTAAGGGCCTCCTGTCCCTAGAGCCCAGGAAGCATCTGGAAATCTGATAGTAGCAGTATTTCTCTGATTGTCTTGAAAACTCTTTCATCTCCACCAAGAAGGGTTTCACCAGGCTTAGCTGGTTGTTGGGACATTGTTCTTTGCTAATGGAATCTCTCTCCTCTCTCACCCCTGCTCCCCTACCCGCCCCCCCACCCCACACACATCTGCCCTTTTTGTATTTTGTGTTAAACTTTGTAGCTTGCTAAAGATCAAAGTCATGTACCAACTTGTCTCTCTGAAACCCTACCCACAAATCTAAGTCCTCTCTGGCAGTACAAGTCTGGAAGAACTTTTTAAATTGTGCTGGCTCAGCCTTACCCGGTTCCTCCTGGGGTGATGCAACACTAGAGTAGGGCCCAGAACGCTGCTGGATCTGTCACCACCGGCTGAGCCACTCTGAGGTGCCAGACTGGACAAGAGCTCTGTGGCATGATCTTCCCTCAACCCCTGCAGCTTTGAGGGGAGTCACAATATAACACCTTCCTCTTTGTAGGGCTTTAGAGCCAATAATGTTCTTGCCACTTCCTTGTAACAACTTCTTGTTATTTGTAGTCACAGACGAAGGAGAGACTGAAGCCCAGGGAGGTTAAGCACTTAGGCCATGGCCATGGAGAGGATCAGGTTCTTGTGAGTCTGATCTTGGGCTCTTGCTACCAGACCTGTCACTTTGAAGTCAGCAATAGACACTGTGAACTCTAACCAGTATTTCGTCCTGGAATTGGAACTGGATCTCCTCTCTGGCAAACACAATTTGGCTTCAGTATATCAGTATATTCTTGGGCTTCCCTGGTGGCTCAGCTGGTAAAGAATCTGCCCGCAATGCGGGAGACCTGGGTTTGATTCCTGGGTTGGGAAGATCCCCTGGAGAAGGGAATGGCAACCCACTCCAGTATTCTGGCCTGGAGAATTCCATGGACTGTATAGTCCATGGGGTTGCAAAGAGTCGGATATGGCTGAGCGACTTTCACTTTCACTTCTGTTTGGCAAACACACCATCTTATAAGTAGAGAATCTAGCAGGTTCCTCATAAGAACCAGGGTGCAGTCCAGGCACCAGTGCCAAAGACAAAGGGGATCCCGGCCTTTCACAGGATGTGGCCTTCCAGTTGGAAGATGTTCCCCAAGTAAGAAGAAGCCTCTTTTCACAAAGACAGGGGGTTTTGCCCAGGTAGTAATAAGTCCCGCCTTTTCTCCTCTTCCCTCCCCTCCACACTTGCTTGACTCAGTGGACACTAGGCCCAGCAGCTTGCCTTGTTCATCAGTGAAGGCCAAGGACTGGGACTTTTTTTTCTCCTCAGAAGCTGCAGGGTGTGATGTTTAATAGCATTAGACATTCAACAACCTCAGACCTTAATGTCTCCTGAATTTTATATACCTGGGCACACCCACCATTCCCAGTCCTGAACAGCCAATCTGATCTACAGCTTTCACCTGGTTAGGTTTCAAGAAAATGAGACTGGGATCTAAAAGAATTGAATTTTTCTCTTTTTTGCTTGGATTTTCAGATTTGCTACTTAGGATTCCTCATGTCCTCAGTCCACTGGCATGAAGAATACTGGCATGAGGTAGGAAGGTGTATTGGAAGAAAGAAAATAGCAGTCTTTGATGGATAGGGCTGAGGTTAATGAAGCATTTGAAGATGTTTGTAAAACTACTTACAAATGTATGAAAATTACAACTCAGCTGCTGTTCACCAAAGCAGTGAGTCAAATTACTTGGCAACTGTGTTAAGCACTTAACATGTACTGACTCTTCACCTCCACAACCACCCTACAGTCATGACTATGGCTCTACCCACTTTACAGGTGAGAAAACTGAGGCACAGAGTTGTTCTGTAACAGTGCTGGTAAAAGTTCAGAGTCGGGATCTGACTAAATCTTGTTCCCCTGTGAATTAATGCTGAGTCATCAATCAGACAGGTTTAGCTGGTTTCACAGAAGCTGTGGTCACTAATGCCAAGTGGCTTCATTTGGGAAGTGAATTCTTCACTCTCTTAGCAAGAATACATTTTAAATTTTCTTTCTCCTCTTTCCTCCCTGCCCCTTCGCCCTTGGAGCTGAGATTCCTGTGGCTGAGCCACAGGCTGAGGAAGGTGGCAAGTGGTTAAATGCGATGATTTGCTGCTATTCATTCCTCTTGTAACCTACGTCCCAAATGACTCTGAATCCAGCTGAGCCGAAGTGTTCAAAGAAAATACATGTTACCAGCCATCCAACATCCACGGCGCCTTGAGTCAGTAATGACAGTCAGTGCCTTTTACACAATTGCATGTATTTAGTCTACAAAGCATATTCACACACAGTCTCTCATTTTAGGTATTTCCTCTTGGCACTTGGGGCCTTATCTCGAAATATGGAATGCAAGGCTGGCTCCCTTGTTAGAAAGATCCCAGGCTGGGCCAGCTGCCCCAGATAGAACCCAGTGACTCACTGTGCCCTCTCGTGCCCTTAGAAGGAGAAAAATGTAAACATGCCTGCCAGCTTCACAATCGAAAGGAGGCAGCCTTACCCAGACACTTTTCCCCAGGGTTTTCCCTTCATGACACCTTGTACTATTTGTTCACATTTCAGTGCATTTCCTCTAAATTGTTCTCATCCTCTCCTGGCAAATCGGAGTTTAGAAACCCTTCCATCCATGAGCTAAACCTCAGCGTGGCACAAAGACGCTTTTTTGCCTCACCTTCTGTCCTAACAAATCCAAATCCTAAATTCAGTCAAGAGACTGAATTTAGGACATCGAGTGGATTTCTCTCGAAAGGGATGTGTGTTTTTTTTTTTAATTTCAGACATCTTTTTTCTCTTTTGCTCTTTCTCTTTGGCAAGACAGAAAGTAGAATGGTCCACATGCAGGTTTCTTCCTGAGTAGAAGAATCAAGTGAGGTTCCCCTGTGTATATGCATTTGGCTACTGCATCTATTCTATTTGGACAACTTGTAGGATTCTGACCTCCCTTTGCCATTTTTGCAGGCCTGGGATGAGGGCAAGGTGAATGAGCTATGTGCCTTGTGCACAGAATTTCAGGAGATACCAAAAAACTCAGTGGTCAAGATAAATATTTTAACGCAATATTTAAAGAAAAATCAACATCAACACAAAAAAATCCACAATGAACAAATGATAAAAATTTTCAATAAAAACAGTATGATTGACATTTCCTTTTGCCTCAAGCTTCAGTCTGGCTTGTCACAGCACTGCCTTCTTATTTATCTTTCCCTTAAATCAGAGGAAATGAGAGCGGCAGCAGGGATAAAGCTAACTGAAATCGATGTAATAAAGCAGAGAAATGAGACGTGAACAGAATAAAACCAAACGTAAAATAATGCGTTGAAAAGAATAAAAAGAGAATGAAAAGGAATGCTTAGATTAATATACACACAGCTTTTTATCAATGCCAGTGAAAGATTTTCAGAGAAAATTATTTGACCCTCAAGCTATTGTTTCAGTGATTATTAAACGCTTTGCTGTAGTTCAAAACATTTTTAGACACGTGTATTTTCCCTAATCCTACAGACATTTTTTTTTTTTAAATAAAGTATTCTGTGTTTTTAGAGTGCTTTATTTTTCAGAGCACTTTTTTGGGGGCATATTATTTCATTTATTCTCACATAGAGTTAGATAGGGCATGTTATCTTTTCTCAGAAAAAATGAATAGGTAGGATTGGGGAAGATAAGGAAAAGCTGTTTTCTGAGTGCCAGGCATGGTGCTACATTCTTTACATATGTTGTTTTATTTATCCTGATGTATGGATATGACCAGCTCCTTTTTACAGATCAATAAGCTGAAATCCAGGGGGACTGGTTAATTAACTAATAATATTCTCAGAATATTTATTTGCCAAAAAACTTATGGTATCATTCTCGTGCTTTTGGTTATTAGTATAATAAAATTTTTGAAAGACTAATTAGACCAAGAAGTTACTAATAACTCCAAACAATGTATAACTCCAGAAGTTTTTCTATGACTCTGTATTTAGTCAGAATACCTCTTAAGATTTTCTCTTTGCTTCTTCTGAATAATCTTATCTGTATCTATGCCAGAGTGAGTCAACTTCTAAAGCCCTAGTTTAATAGAAATACAGAAATTCTCTTAAAAGTGGAAATATTTTGATCTAAGTAGATGTAAATGACTGGTTAGGAAAGTGATTTAGTATTTTTTCTTCTCTGCAAAGTACATTTGGTTGGTTTAATATGCTAAAATGAAAGTGAAGTGAAAGTGTTAAGTCATCTTCTCCAGGGGATCTTCCCGACCCAGGGATCAAACCCAGGTCTCCTGCATTGCAGGCAGACGCTTTAACCTCTGAGCCACCAGGGAAGCCCCTTAAAGTCATTAGTCACGTCCAACTATGTGACCCCATGGATGGTAACCCACCAGGCTCCTCTGTCCATGGGATTTTCCAGGCAAGAAGACTGGAGTGGTTTGCCATTCCCTTCTCCAGGGGATCTTCCTGACCCAGGGATCAAACCTGGGTCTCCCACATAGCAGGCAGATTACTGTCCGAGCCACCAGGGAAGCTCTAAGTATATGCCAAAGTGTAGAATTGTTCTCCTATGTGCCCTGATTGTAGTACATAGTTTAATTTTATAAATAGAAACATGACAACATTAAAATCATGTTTAGGTGATGGCAGAGCCTGGTGGGCTGCCGTCTGTGGGGTTGCACAGAGTCGGATACGACTGAAGCGACTTAGCAGTAGCAACCCTACCCTTATACATCTTTTTTATTTTTGAACACTGCATTCACATGAAGAATTTCAATAAGAGTAAACAATATTATTTTATATATTATTTAATATATTATTTTATAAACATCTCATGATTTCTATAGACTTCATACTAAGAAAATATGCACTTTAAAAATAAATATGAGGGACTTCCCTGGCTGTCCAGTGGTTAGGACTTCCACAGCCGGGGGCACGAGTTTGATTCCTGGACTGGAAATTAAGATCCTGAATCCCTCACAACATGGCCAACAAATAAATAAAATCTATGATCCTTTAAAAAAAAGTTTATATGATATCACTTCAGGCTTACAGAAGCCTCGGAAGATAGGTTTTGTTAGTCTTCTTCCACAGACGTGGAATCTGAGGCAGCAGACACAGGAAGGGGCTGAGCTAGGATTCAGAGTCAGCTTAGGACACCCTCCTCCAATGGGTGCTCAGTCACTGTGACAATCAGGCTGCCGGGCATCTATCTGTAGTCTTTTGTTGATCAGTTTCCAGGGAAGAAAAGAATCCTTAGGGCTCTTCGAAGGCCCAGTCATATTGCTCTCTGAAGGGGTTGCAGGAGTGTATAATCCTTCCAGCAAAGAAGAAAGAGAACCACCCTCAACTTCACCTGGTTAACCTTGGATGTTGTTAATTACTTTAAAAAGATGCTCCCATGCAGGTGTAAAGTCAGACTGTGGGGTTGTTTTAATGTGTATTTCTTTGATTATAAAATGAGGGCAGAAATATTTTTGAAACATTTGCTAATTTGTCTTTCCTCTTGCATGTAAATTGTGGTTAATATACTTTGCCCATTTATTTACAGGGGTCAATTTTTTAAATGAACTTGAATGATGTTTTTTATTTTATCCATAATAATCCTCGTCTTTCAGAGGTGATTAAAATATTATCCAAGCCTGTGGCTGATTTTGTGATTTTTTTTTTTTTTTGTAGACTACATTTAAAGAGAATAATTCCATGATTTAAATGATCAATTTTGCAGCACTGCCAGATGACTCGGTGGTGATTTGACTATACAGTAGTATTTATCAAAACTAATTGAAGTTGATCATTTGAAGATAATTAGGGCTGAGCTTCCTCAACTCTAACAGATTAAGCTCAAGCTTCGGGGGGAAATGAAACATACTTCTGCATTTTCTGTCCCTGAAATCAGAAGTTCTTAAATAGAATCATGTAACAAGTAAGCTTATGTAGCCTCTGTTTTTCTTTAAAAATAAT
Organism: Bos javanicus; assembly: GCF_032452875.1. Classification (NCBI taxonomy): domain Eukaryota; kingdom Metazoa; phylum Chordata; class Mammalia; order Artiodactyla; family Bovidae; genus Bos; species Bos javanicus. The sequence continues at coordinate 23,659,389 of NC_083880.1, forward strand.
AAACTTATATTTATTTTAATAGAAACCAGCATAGACATCTCTGATTTTTATGTTTTTTAGTTCTAAAAACATTTTAAAGCAAAGAACAGGAACAATATTTCATTTGGATCAACATGAGCAATCTGAAAGAGTAGATAGTATTAACACAGATTGAGTCCTCACTTCCCTCTCCCTGTACTTTCCCGAAATGGAAAATAAAAATTTTTTGTAATCTTACTAGGTAGTCAGACAGCCTCCGGGGACTACACATGACTGTTCTCTCCTAATCATAAAGGCTTTCTGAGGTGGAAATACCATGTATATCAGAGTTATTTTTCCTAATTTAATATGATATCTGCCTATATGCCTTAAATATGTGCATTTTAGCAAGCAACCTCTCTCCCCTCCCCCAACACTGAATCTTTTAAGACTCATTCATAGAGATTTTTAATTTTTCTTTCTTTCTTTCTTTTTTTTTTTTTTTAACAAATCTGCTCAAAGGTAGTTACTAGGGCCCAAGTACACACCCATGGGATGGAAAGAAGTGGCCTGACTAGAAGGTGTTACTCTTCCCTGCCAAATTCCCCCACCCCCACTGCACACAAAGCCCCTGTTTTGTAAAGGTTCACCCCTGGATTATTCTCACTTCTCCAGAGTCCTGAAGAGTGACTCTAACAACTGGGTTGTAACCAGGGCCAGCACCAGGAATGAATTATAATCCCTCTCTTCTTTCTTTTTAATATAGGAGAATCTGTATCTGTGGCCATCGTGAAAGGTTGGTTTTTTGTTGTTGTTTGCTGCCAATTAGGAAGGCAACACATCTAAGTATAAAAAGAAGTCAGGAAATAAAACGTTTCTAGAGCAGTGCCTGCACTTGATGGGCCGTCTGGCAGTTCTGGCCATTGACTTCATTGCCACCATTAACATTTGCCCAGCCACTCTTCCTTTCCAGAAAAGTGGCCAGAAGCAGGGGCCTCTCATTTCTCTTGGAGACCATCAGCTTTCATCAAAGCTCTGCCCCCAACAATGGGTTACATACTCTTAGAACATCTGAAGGGCTTTGCTGAGGCAAAGTTAAAAAAAATTTCAAATGAGTTGGTACAGGTTATATTTTACTTCCAACAGATGCTACAAAATTGTTCAAAGCACAGTAGCTTCAGAAAACAGGATATCCTTGAACCATGAAGTTAATTTGACCCAGGTGGTGTCCAAAATACCAAGGAATCATACTGAGACGGGTTCACTGTCAGTGTTCCTTGATCCCACCCCCTCTCATTCTGATACGCTGCACTCTACCATCTATTTATCCTTTGGCTTTCCTTTTTCAACTTTGACATCACTACAGGTACTTTTCTTTTTGAAATGTGTCAATGAGCCGACTGTATACCTAAGGCTTGAAATGTCTCCTTAAAAATCTCAACATGCACCTATCAAAGCAGCTTACAAAGCCCTTTTTTGAGAAATAGGAGTTGGAAACTGTGTCCTCTGGTGGATGGTACATCTTCCTTTTAAAGAAAGCCAATTTACTTTCAACCAATGGATTGTTTATATTTAAAAAAAAAAACTCACCTAATCTTCTTCCTATGTGAAGAGAGAGGTAGCCATTTATTGTAAAGACCCAGAAAAACCCAATGAGAGGGTCTTCCTTGGCGAAAGACCATTTTCCAATGCAGGGGCTGTGGATTTGATCCCTGGTCAGGGACCTAAGATCCACATGCCTCTCGACCAAAAAACCAAGACAGAAAACAGAAACAACATTGTAATAAATTTAATACATTAAAAAAAAAAAAACCAATGAGAGGATAAAGGGAGTAACTCATAATTCTTCAGGTTTGAATTTGGCAGCCAAATACTTATTTCAATATAGTTGTTGCATTCTAGATTCTTATGCTCATCAGCAGTGCTTGGCAATTTGGGTAGAAGACCAGAACTATTTACTTCTCTGAGGTCAAGTATTAGATAAGAGCATTTTCTGTCACAGGTGCTCTTCAAAACAAGCTCAGGTGTCACTGGGATATGAAAATGAGTGGCACGTTGATCTAATTGTTAGTAGCTTTTAATGGAATGCAAGGACCTTCGTTTCATGAGTTCAGTTACTCATTCAGTAAACATTTAGTACATGCCTGTTGCACACCCTCACTGAAAGAAACACCTGACATAGATACTAGAGGAATCAAACCATGCCATTGTGGCTGCAATTTCGTTATTAAGTAAAATGCAATTTTATTAAGTATTCTGAACACTCTGTCCAGCTAAGTGTTATGACCCTGATTTTAAACACCAGAGAGCTGGCTCAGAGAGCTGAGCCTTGCATGGCTTATCTGTCTCAAGCTGGTAGCAGTGGAGCCAGGGTTGGTCCCACTTGGCCTAAATCCAGGTTTGAACCTGAAATCCCTTTAGGTCTCTGACAAGTTCTCGTTCAAAAGAATACTGAGAATGAAATAAAGGTAAGACGGTTGAAATTGGGGAAGTCAAGGCAAGTGTCAACTAAAGTCACTTGATGGCCTTTCCTGTCTCTGACTGAGGCTGTGGATCTATTTTTAGATCATATTATTCCATACTGTTGTTGCCTGTTTCCTTACTAAGCCATCACTCTTTAATTTAAAATTGTAGTAAGTGTATTTTTCTAGGCCTCTGGTCATCAGTCCCCACTGGTCTCTAAAACCTTGCAGCTTCCCAGGGCTCAAAGAAACCTGACCCACCTCCTCTAGGGAGCCCTCCTGGATCACCCAGGCTTTCTCCACATGCTCCTCCTGAACTATTTTCCCCTTCATGACCAGGGCAGGCCCTCTCTCCTCCACTGCTTTTGTATTCTTTCTGGTTCCTAATAAATATTTGCTGAATGTAGGAACACCACTTACTGTTTTTGAGCAACCACAAAGGTGAAAAGGGCTGAATGTGTGTCAAGTTCCCTGAAAAAAGCAAGACCTTGGCAGGTGGGAAGGATCTACCAAAAATCACTGTTAGTTTGTTAATCCCCCAAAGGGGCTGGTCCGATAGAAGCAAAGTCCATGGTTCATAAAGACTGGATAAATGTTTTATATGGAAAATAAATTAGCAAATTCACTGTCAAATTCCAAATAGCCAGCAAGCATGGAAAGTCAAAGTTTAACTTCCTTAAAAAAAAACCTGTCACCAGTAGCCAGATGACAGAGCCTGTCAGAAAAACCATGTGTCACTTTGGAAACAGATTGCTAACTGACACACGGCATTCTTTCCCGGGCCCATCCCTGCAGACTGGAAGAAGAGTGAAATCTTGCAACACCATTTGTCATTTGACTGTACAAAAGTTTCCCTTTAATTTTGAGGGTATTTTGAAGTTACATAGATTTCCACCTATGAGAAGGAGTGTCTGTCATGAGAGTCTTTTATGGGAAGTAAAATATATTTGAGAATTAACTCCGATTACATCATTTCATGTAATTTGGGGTTTGGCTCATGGCAGACATGTTATGAGTCAGCTAAGGCAGATGCGGCTCATTTCTTTGTCATACAGACTTCCCAAATCTGGCCCTAAGTGCTAAGCATATCATCATTTAATCAACCTAATGGGGAAGTAAGAATTGCCAGGCTAAAAATATGTCAAAATATTCCAAGAGACTGATAGAACAGTGATGAGAGAAAGAAAAGAGTATGCTGGTGGAATAAATGAACCTTGCTCACAACCCATCTGTTTAAGAACAGGCATTTATTTGTTCGTTTGCCAGGTGCGGTGGTAGGTGTGGAAGAAACAACATGAAGTTGACAGAACTGCCATTCCCAAGAAAGTGGTGGTGAGCAGAGCGTGCCCTGCATTGTTAGAAGCACTGTGATGAATATAAGTGCCCCACGGCCCTCGAAGGATTCCCCGAATTCACTTCTGGAAAGTCAAACTTCCTCAGGTCCCCCATTCATGACATCTTACACTTAAAAATCACACACAAATAGAATACTGATCCTCTTAATGCCGAAGAGATGGGACCTGGTGTCTCAGGGCAGGCCTATTTACTAAGCACAGCCCTACATTTTTTTTTTTTTTTTTGCTCAAAAGAAACATCAGCTTACTATGGCTCATGGGTGAAATTCAAGCATGACAAATGTCCAATTTAAAAATAAAGCCTTACTAATACAAAAGGCATGACAGAAAGAATACAGGCATTAGAGGCTGACAGATCCAGGCTCCAATCCTTCTTCAGTTGCATGGTAGAGGGTGGGTTTCTCAGCCGGGCACACAGTAATTGGTAGCTAATGCTATGGATGATTATAAATATCAGTCATGAAAGCACTTAATTTGTAGGAACAACTGCCCCCAAAAGGAAAAGGCTCAAACTGCTCTGATGGTGTGACTGGGGCTCTTAGGGAAGCAATCAGCACTAAGAGTGACTTGGAAGAAAGGATTTATGATGGGAATTAGCTGATTGCTGTCCATGAGGTGGGCAGGGATGGCAATAGGGAAGATGATCTGGAGGCAAATGGAGGAGAGTGGGGACTGACTGGAATCCACAGGGTTCTGGAATCTGCATTTTCTCTCACTGAATGAAACCTTGAGTCCCAGGAGGCCTGCAGAGGAGCTGGTACCGAGGACCCAGGTCTCAGGAATGAGGCAGGAGTGGCTGGAGCTCAGTGGGAGCTGCAGAGGCCGCAGGCCAGGGGCTGCTCCACCCCGACGGGTGAGCCAGCAGGTCATGGGCAGGCGTTGCAGCACCCCTGCTGTCCTGTCCTGACCTTCAGCATGTCCTGCCACCTCCCTTCTGCTTCCAAATCCAGTGCAAATTTCTCCTGGCTGAATCTCCCTGGGAACCTTTCTGGGCAGAGCGCTTAGAGGAACAGTTTCAGCTTAATTCAGTGACGCAAAACAAACCTCTCCAGCTGGGAAATGTGCACTGCCCTGCAGCTTCAGAACAGGCTTCTCTGCCTCTCTCCAGTTTCCTGTCCCTCCTCACTCTGCCCCTACGCCACCCAACCCTTCACACTTTCACAGATCTCTGTGGAGGACTCACATTGTTCCAGGCACTACATTAGATTCAGAGGATAAGATCGTGAGAGAAAACAGCCGTGATATCTACCCTCGTGACTTGTACATCGACAGAGTGAGAGACATTAATTAAATAACCACACACATAAGTGTAAATTTTCAACATGGTAGCGCCAAGGAAGCCAGGTGGCTCAGTGGTAAAGAATCCGCCTGCTAATGCAGGAGATATAAGAGATAAGGGTTCGATCCCTGGGTCCAGAAGATCCCTTGGAGGAGGAAATGGCAATCCACTCCAGTATTCTTGCCTGGGAAATCCCATGGACAGAGGGGCTTGGAGGGCTCCAACCCTTGGGGTCACCAAGAGTTGTACACAACTGAGCACGCATGAGGCAAATGCCATGGAAGAAAGGGTATCTGGTCTCTTGAAAAAGCACAAAGGGAGGATTTCACCTAACCTTGAAAACCTGGTGATTAGAGTATCACTTCTCTAAAATCTCCAGATGTATCTAGAAGCATTGGTAATGCTATTGGTTTTCATTGACTCCTAAGGTGAGTCTCAGACCATCACCATCACTGATACACAACTGTCACAGTGGACCAGAATGAGGGAGGCCAAATTATATTAAAATCTGGAGAGATTTCTCCAAGCTGTGTTATTTGACAAGCTAATTTTTAGGAAATTCCAGTTCATGTACTGACAGAACACTGAGTCACAGATAAGGGGACTGGAATGAAAATTTCATGTGGTGCTCCCCCTCCTCCCAGGTTGCTTACCCAGAATGCCAGTAGAACATCCCATTGACTGAGTCCTTTTCCAACAGTAAGACCTGGTACCACTTAGATTTTCTATAAATGCGGCTTCTCCTTTGGTAAATGCAAAATTTAAATATGCTCCAACTGTTTGAAAACGGTGACTTACTTTTTCCAAGGTAGCATCCAAGTACTGACATAAAATGTCAGCAGCTTCTTTTTCTTGTTCTCTATCTGCAGCACCAGCCAGGGTCCTTGCCACATGATAGGTGCTCAGTAAGCATCCTGATATTGTCAGGCTGCTATCACAAATACCATATTCCTGGTGACTTATAAACAACAGGAGTTTATTTCTTACACTTTTGGAGGCTGGCAAGTCCAAGATCAAGGTGTTGGCAGATTTGGTGTCTGCTGAGAGCCCACTTCCAGGTTCTTACTGTAACCTAATTAGGAGGAAGGGGTGAGGAAGCTTTCTGGGGTCTCTAAGGGCACTAAACCCATCCATGAGGGCTCCACCCTCATGACCTAATCATTCCTAAAGACCTCACCTTCAAATACCATCACAGTGGGGATTAGGTTTCAATATATGAATTTTAGCTGAGATACAAGCATTCAGTCCACAGCAGTAAGTATTAGTTGAATGAATGACTCCATCAAAATGATTGGTTAGATGTCAAGATCTGCTTGGCAACTTAGATTGCTAAACTGTAGCAAGTATTTCACCTTCTCCCAACAGTAGAAGATTATAAAAGGTTTTATGGGACTTCCCTGGTAGTCCAGTCATTAAGACTCTGAGCTCCCAGTGCAGGGGTCATGGGTTCTATTCCTGACTGGGGAACTAAGATCCCACATGCCTCGAGGTGTAGCCGATAAAAAGAGTATAAAAGGTTTCATATTTGAATCAGTGTAGTGTTAGTCTCTCAGTTGTGTCCAACTCTTTGGGACTCTGTGGACTATAGCCCATAGACTCCTCTGTCCATGGAATTTTCCAGGCAAGAATACTGGAGTGGGTTGCCATTCCCTTCTCCAGGGGAATCAAATCCAGGTCTCCTGCATTGCAGGCAGATTCTTTACAGTCTGAGCCACCAGGGAAGCCCATATTTGAATCAGGATTTGCCCAGATTAAGGTGTTTCTGTGCCCCTGATTACTAATTTGTCTTTGACCTTCAGCTCTGTAATGACCTTTGGGTTCTCCAGACCTGGGTGGGAAGAGTTGTCTGGTGTTGACTCACTCCTTAGTCACCATCTCTGACTCTTGTAAGCCCCCCAACCCACCTTGTCCCTGTGGTTTGCTCTGCGCTCAGTTTGCACAGATTCAGCTTTCTGTTTCTTGATTTTTGTTTTATGTCTGATTTTACTGCCACTGCCCATTGCCCACTTGACCACAGTTGCCAAACCTCCAGCATATGAGGACCAGTATGCCAGCTGAGGGCCAGCAGGCTGAAACGCCACGTGAGTAGGTTGCCCGATGTCCACAAGGCAGCTGCCAGCATGCTGGGTGCTGCCAAATGGTGCTATCACAGACATCCCAGGAGTGATTTTCCAGAGCTCCACTGTCTAGGTGTAGAGTGAGTGATGGGGCTAGTCCTAGTCCTTAACATTCCTTTGAAATTTGATGCTGCCAAGTCACTTCAGTTGTGTCCAACTCTGTGCGACCCCATAGACAGCAGCCCACCAGGCTCCCCGTCCCTGGGATTCTCCAGGCAAGAACACTGGAGTGGGTTGCCATTTCCTTCTCCAATGCATCAAAGTGAAAAGTGAAAGTGAAGTCATTCAGTCGTGTCCAACTCCTAGCGACCCCATGGACTGCAGCCTACCAGGCTCCTCCATCCATGGGATTTTCCAGGCAAGAGTACTGGAGTGGGATGCCATTGCCTTCTCCAGAAATTTGATGCTAGTCTCATCTTTTTGGTAATATTTTTGCTTTAAAAAGAGAACTTTTCTGAGTATAAAAGGAAAACATGCTCATTATAGATAATTCTGCCACAAGGTAGGAGCCTTGCCTTTTGGTGTATGTGTTGTCGAAGCCACAGGGACCACTTCCTTCCTAGTGGAGGGCACTGCACACAGCCCCAGCACTAGACATTACAGTCCCCGATGCTGCCAGAGCATCTTCCTGGAGCACAAATCTCATCTTGTTACTCAGGGCTTAGGTCAGCTGGTTCTTGAAAGGAGGACTTGGGCAAAGTTCTGCTCAGTAGCTCACAGATACCTCAGTAGAAGTAGGGTGAAGGCCCAGGGGCTGGAGCAGGAGTCAATCCCCATGAGAAAACAAATGGTAACCTCTGCATCATTGGATTTAAACAAATAATTATTTATTTATTTATTTATTATTTTTGGCTACGCTAGGTCTTCATTGCTGCTCAGGCTTTTTCTCTAGTTGTGGCAAGTGAGGGCTGCTCTCCAACTGTGGTACATGGGCTTTTCATTGTGGTGGCTTCTCTTGTTGCAGAGCACAGGCTCTCAGGTGCATAGGCTTCAGTAGCTGTGGCACATGGGCTCAGCAGTTGCGGCTCCCAGGCTCTACGACACCAGCCGAAAAATTGTGTCACATGGACTTAGTTGCTCTGAGGCATGTGGGATCCTCCCGAACCAGAGATCAAACCCGCAGATCTCCCTGCATCAGCAGGCAGATTCCTTACCACTGGACCACCAGAGAAGCCCCGTCATTGCATTTTTGATCTGTCCTCACAGGACACAGGCTTCCTCTCCCAACTTGCATATTCTCAGGGAACAACCACCTTCACATCTCACACTAAGAAATCCCCACCTGAAAGTCCCATGTGTGGAAGGTTCTATGATGACTCCTCCCACCTTGTAAAGCAGTGTGGGCTTTATTGCTTGTTCAGACATCTGGAAACAGTGCCTGGCTGGTGTGACTGAGGGACCAGAGCTGCCAGCCAGAGCAGCATATTCTCTCATTCTGACGGCTGTCACCATTGCCTTTTGTTTATAAACTGTTAGAGCAATTAGAAAACGCTGTAAATTCAAATCAACTGGAGAGGAGTCCTAGTCTGGGCAGGGGTTCAGAGTCCTTGCGTGGAACCCTTCGTCCAGAGGGGCCTCATCTGGTCCTTGTAGTTTCCAAGCCAGGCAGTCCAGCCTCAAGCCTGGACCTGGGTTTCCTGGCAAGTCTGTCCTTTTCTCAACGTCACTAGCTCAGCTTCTCTCTCTCTCCCCGCTCTGGCCTCACTCAATGGAAAACAGCTGGCCAATCTCCTTCTCTGCCTTGAAGGTGGTTATTGAAGTGCTTTCGCATTTTCCCTCTGCAGCCTGTAGCACTTCGTCACTTACTGGGCATCTGAGGTTCCGTGTCAGCATGAAAACTCATTACCTGCCTGCCTGGTTCTGCTGGCTCAGCTCCTTCTTGGAAGCAGGTGGCATTTCCATAATGAATATATTAAAAAGAAAGAAAGAAAACATTCCTGGTTTGTTGTTAGACTGGTTTCTTATTAGACACCCAGTCCTCATTCGAGGTAAGTATATTCTTAAACCATATGAAGGAATTTCCTAGGTAGAAAACAGTTTTCCTTGTAAGACTGTCACAGACAGAGATTGAAAAGATGTCCGCTGCAGGATTAATTAGGCAACTAAGGGATATGTAAACGTTGCTTAGTTATGCAGAGGCAGAGGCATTTCTTTTTCCTGGATGTAAAGAGCTGCATTGCGGAGACCTGTACCTTTCTTCCCACCCCCAGCCGTTGGCAGTGCTGGGGAAGGGTGTGCGTGAATAGTGATGGCCAGTAACTCAGGAAAACACCACCAGCAATTAGTGGTATAGGAGTGATCATGGCAACACAAGGGCCTGGCAGAGATGTCTGAGGGGTTTAGGGTGAAGAAAGAGCATTTCCAAATGTGGTCTCCAAATTAAAATATTGATTTCAATGCCTTTCAATTAATCGCTATTACTTCCCTTGGGTCAGAAAGAGGATAGATTAAGAGCGAAAGGAGTACAGAGGACGGAGGAGAAGTGAGGAGAGAGAGAAAGGATAAAAGGACTCAGACATTTACAAAGTAAATGAAAAATTGCCTGGTGAAGTTAGACCAGGCCTGCAAGGTCTCTGACTGCTGGGAAACTCCAGTTCGTACCAGGTCATTTAGGTTGTTAAACCAACTGTCATTGGATAGGAAAGAAAGAGCTGTTTAAATTTTGGCAGCTTGATAGACTTTTAAAAAACCTCTTTGGCAAGGTTGATTTTAACATAAATCTTGAGCAGACAGAACATGTAAAACACCACTCAGGCCATTACAGTTATGTTAAAGTTTTATTTTCTCCTGCCAGTGGGATCTCTCTCTCTGCTGATATTATACGTGTCTGCCAAAACCATATAAAAGTCATTCATGGAGAAAAGTTTCCAGTGCCAGCAGCCAATCCAGTCCTTTCCTGAATCTGAAGACTGGCCTGGGGACTGGGAGGAAATAGATGTTAGGAAAGATGCTGAGTGAGGAAACCTTGAAGGGAAGATGAATACATGCAGTGTCTAGTGGTCCCAGCCTCGGGGAAGGATGGCTCTTCAGTGCATCACAGCTAAAGCTGAAAAGAGACAGAGTTGTTTGTGGTGTTTCTCAGTGATGTTTATCTCCTCTGTCAGGCGTTGCTTTCTGCCAACTAGAAAAAGTTGCTTAAAAAACCCAACCCAGGTCAACCCTGCAGTTTGCAATAATCAATACATACATTTGCACTTTCCCCACTTTTCTGCCTACACCAGTCTTTCTGTTTCTCCTCCTTTTAAAATCAGGAATTATAGAGAGGGTCATAAGGAAAAAAGGTTGGTCTATGGACGGAGAAGCCTGGTAGGCTGCAGTCCTGGGTCGCACAGTCGGACATGACTGAAGCGACTTAGCAGCGGCAGCAGCAGCATAGTAAGTAATGGCTTTGATGAGACACATACACACAGATGCTTCCTGTGGCATTTAGAGTAACACAAACTTGCCTTGAGCTGACAGTCGTATTTTTATACTGTGACGTGGGCCATATATTCAGGACCGTGGAGACAGATAAGAATTCTGAAGTTCCCTCGTGATTACCCTTCGAAAGGAAGCCTTTGTTTAGCTCGTGGCAGTATTCACAGGACAATGGACTGCCAGTGATATATGCAAATGTGTCCTTTTCCCATTACTGAAAATGACCTTTATGATTAGATTGGAATAGCAACATCAATTCCTGGGTTACTATGACCTATTGGCTTAAAGAGAGGGAGAAAGTTCACCTACAAGATGTAAAAACTCAGAATCAGAGCCATCAAATTCTAAATTCTAACCTTCTATTGTAGCCCCAGGATTCTTGAGTGGCTGGAGACTATTCACGCATACCCTTCCCCAGCACTGCCAGTGGGTGGAGGTGGGAAGAAAGGTACAGGTCTTCTGTGTCTTGTTTGTTCTTTGCAAATCAGGGGGAACCACCTTTCCAGGGGGTGTTAGGAGCCTTTATTAAGAGTTTCAAGTAAAAGTCAGAAGAGCTGGCTTAAGTACTATCATGACATATCAGATCCCCCTACATATCAGGACCCTTTTCAGATTATTTCTGAAATCAGTCCCAGTGCCACAGGCTGATTCAGGCCAGATGTAGAAACATGCATGTCAATAGTTGGCAGTCCCATTGCAATTAAATGCAAAAAATGCTAGAATGTGGGACTTCTGTCGTGGTTCAGTGGTTAAGACTCATCTACTGCAAGAGATATGTGTTCTATCCCTGATTGGAGAACTAAGATCACACATGCCATGTTGTGTGGCCAAAAAAACAAAATCGAGAAGGTGATTTTCCTGAAGGAGTTGTATGGCCTCACCAAGCACCTTGCCCCTCACCTCCAGTCACCCCCAACCCGTCTTTCCTCTCACATCAGGGCAATGGACTCAGCGGTAAACATCACCACTCTTTCCATACTCATCATGCTTTATTTGCCCTATGATGGCATGTTACATTTTTGAAATGCCTTAAAATAACTTGACCAGTTTCTCCAACTAACTTAAAGATACAAAGTAGAGCCAGTGTGTGTTGACAAGCACCTGCAGTCCTGGCAAAGCAAGGGGAGATGAATGTGGATGCATTTTTTCTGATTAAAAAAAATTAAAAAATAGTGTTATCATTTAGAGAAGGAAGCATCAGCTGCTGTTAGAAAGAGGAGATTCCTGACAAAGTTTAAAAAAAAATAAGTAAAGACAAGGTTTGTAACTGTGTGAACATTTATACAGGTTACACTTACTATTTGCAAATAAAGAGCTATGTTAAAGCTCTACTAAAGCGTACTCATCAAAAGAAGTTGCCCTCACCTTGTTAAAACATTGTTCTGTGTGAAAGAGACATCTGGCTGGGTTTCACATCCACAGGGTGAAAACATGGTTAAGTATTTAATTGCTTAGAAGGTAATCCTATTATTTCAGATTTTCTCCATAATGAATTCTTTTTTTCCCCTAATTTGAGGATTTATGAAGGGAAAGTGAAATTCTCTGGTAAATTTATTTTTGAAAAGGTACTTGAAAGAGTTGTAATATCTAAGCAGCCTCTGTCTCAGGAACAGGCTCTGAGCAGCAGGGTGATGATTGGGTACCAGAGGGTGAATGTATGAGACCCACGTGACAGTCAAATGAGGTGATGTCTGCCTTTGGTTCTGAGCATGAAATCACCATAAAAACAAGACTTTTGAGAAGCGGGGCATAAATGAACACTTTGTTTCATTAAAGCCTCGATATGTCTCGAAGAAAGTCATGCGTTTGAGGACAGGTCTCAGTCCTGAGTGTTTAACAGTCAATTTGTGCACCTATGAGAAGTTTGGGGAAAACAAATTGTAAAATTGGCTTTATTTTACAATTTCTGGCACAAATGACTGGACCAGCAGGTGAATGGAAACAGAGGAGAAGGAGAAAAGGACAAATGGGTCAGTGGAGGTGTTGGGTGGATCAAGGAATTATCGGCACCCCAGAGCTCCTGGGCCGTGATGCAGGTATCAGTAGGGATTTGTTTTCCTGGATGGGATGGATGGAGTGAAAGGTTTTGTGATCACAAAGAAGGTCAATCAGTGCTTATCCTTGTAGATCTCCCCTCCCCACCACACCACCTTGGATCATTGGGAAATGGGGACTTCTGATTAAGTTGATTAATATGTCCTAAATGAACCACTTAATTTCAAAAAAGTGTTCAGAGGCCCTGATAATACTCACACCACACAAACCAGTCCAGCCGTGATTGATGCGACTCTCCGTAAAGCTCTTTAGGACAGAGTGGTCTCTGGTCATCATTTATCATCTCACAGTCCAGCAAAGGCATCCTGCCAACCCTTGTTTTCAGATAACTTTGATTCTTGATAAATAGGAATTAAGTTTACTTACATTTTTATTCTTGCTTTTAGATTATGAAACATGCTATTATCCAAGTTTTGACAGAATTTTGCTAGAGGGGCCACCACAGTGTTGACCTTGGTTGATGGGTTTGACCTTTGCTAAGTGGGATTCCTCAGTGGCTGCTGGAAGCTCTGAGAATGGGACCATCTGGAAATGAGAAGAATCGTCTGATTTAAGCCACAGACAACAACTTAGATTTGGGGATTTATGTCATTTTCTCTTTGTGACTTTGCCTGTATTCACAATTTAATGAGCTGGACATCTTTTTTTTTTTCCCCCTTATACTTTTAAAACATTTTCATTGCTCTTCAAAAACATTTTGGAAAGTTTTCATTATTTAGCCTTTAAATTTAGTAAAGCATCTAAGGTTAACTTAGTTACAACAACCAAGAAGCGAAGAATTATTCTCACTTACCAACACCATCCTTCTGACTTCTCAAGATGAAAACATCCCCATCAACATGCTTTATCCAAATTTCTACTCCAATAAAGCTTTTTTTTTCTTTCTGAGTTGCATCATAGATCCTCTAAAGAACCCCCTGACAGAGGGTCTGTGTACATTTTACCTGTAGAGAAAAATCAGACTGGAAATCAGACTGGAAGCCATTAGACAAAAAGGAAGTTTTCAGGAGGACTTGAGCAAGGAGCTAGGTGATGATGAGGCAAAGTGAAGGTGAAGAAAAACACGTCTAACATGTTATCACGATGCCTTCAGATAAAATTCTCATCCCAGCAGAAAACCCATCAGAGCCGTGTGGACACCAGGTCTTGCAAAAGGTGTTTTTCTGTTGTTGCAGGTGAGAGTCTGTCATGCCATCTTGGGAGGAAATTCTCATAGATTGGGGTGAAGAGTCAGTCTCCTTCCTCACCTTTGTTTCCCCTTCCTTCCCCCCAGAGCCTGGGCTCTGAGGCAGGTACCCAGCTCCATACACTTATAACCCTCTCATCACTGCATTGCCTTTTAAAAATATATATGTATTTATTTATTTACTTGGCTGTATCGGGTCGTAGTGGTGGTACTGGGCCTCTCTAGTTGTGGCACATGGGCTCTGGAGTATGTGGGCTCAGTAGTGTAGTGTGCAGGCTAAGTTGCTCAGTGGCATGTGGGATCTTAGTTCCCCAACCAGGGATCAAACCCACAGCCCGTGCATTGCAAGGCAGATTCTTAGCCACTGGATCACCAGGGAAGTCCCTCACTGTGTTGCTTTCTATAGCTGCCTGAAAAGATATCACTTCATTTAGGGCAAAATCTGATCCTGTTTGGTGACCAATTTGTTCCTACTACCTTGAAACCTACTTTACCGTACCTACACATCAAATCATAACTCTCAAACATTATCCTTGCTCTGACATGTTAGACATGGGTGACCTCGCTCTGAGACAGCATAAAAATACCTAAGGAATAAAGTTTGAAAGGAAGGAAAAATAGAGGGAAGAGCCATTTTCTGATAACTTGATTCAGAAATAAAAAGGAATGAAAACCATGGATGAGGACAGGATGCAGACAGATCTCTTCCAACCATCCACCCATATGGTACTCATTTTGTGGTGTTAGATGACTATATGGAAGTGGATTCCATTAATTCCTTCTAATTAATAAACTAGGAATATCTGATGAATACCCAGAGTCCTGAGTGATGTGGGGAACACATACATCTACTATGTGCTAGGTCCTAAAACTAGTGCATAATGTAGGTTATCTCCCTTCATCACAGAGCAGCCTTGTGAGCTGCAGATCATCCACTTTCTATAAATGTGGCAATGGAAGCTCAGAAGCCTGCCTGGGGTCATGCTGTAGAGCTGAGATTTCATCTCAAATCTGAGTGATTTTAAAGTCTGTGCTCTTCTCATGATGGGATACGAAAGAACATTGAGCTGTCCACTCACAGAGTGTTCAAGGGAGACACACTTGCAGAGTGTGCAAGGGAGATACAGATCTACCCACAGGCAGAGAGCAAAGAACAGGGGCCCAGACCCTTAGCACAATGGCACCCAGCACACAGTCCGATCTCCTGGGGAGCCCTAGCCCTCCAGTGCTGGCAGAACATTGAAGTTATCGTTTATGCTAGCCTGAAAGCCTTTTGATTTAGTTCACTTACTTTTACATCATCAGTGGCTCACATGAAGCTTAGCACATAGCAGGAGCTCCATACAATTTGTTAGATGAGAGTTTATGATGCCAATTCTGTATCATCAAATCCTGGAGGCCTTTTCCATTCATCCAGAGATCTTGTTTCTTGGCAGCACTTTCTAAGTCTCAGGCCTGATTTTATAAGCGTCTGGGAACTTGTCTGCCCACACAGACCTCTCCCTTCCTTTGCTGACTGTTAAGGCTGGTCCCTGCACAAACTCAGGGCTTATTGTTGACATCTGATTCACATGTCTCAATTGTTTTTGCCTCTGTGAGAATTCTGACTGGGGAATGACAAATACATGAAAATAAGTGAGGAAATAAAAAAGGAGAAAGGAGCAGGATGGGGATTCACATCCTATTTTTCACAAGAAAAGTTATAAATGCTGAACTGACATTCATTCAAAGAATAACGAGGAGGTGAATCTACATCTGGTACCATCCCTGACATGTGTGATTTAATTCAGCCCCAATAAGGCCCAGCTAATCAGCACCTAGGTATTACCAGACTTATAAAATCTACTTGAGAGTGTGGAGAATGTGGATGTGAGAACTTAGCTCTAGGTAAATCCACAACTTTCTCTGTAAACAAAAGTGCTTTAAAAGCTGCCATGCATCACCCTATCTGCTTAGAGCACAAGCAGATATATCTAGGCTTACAGCCACCAGGAGAAAGGAGAATTAACCGTGTGCTTGGACTGCTGTGTGGACAGCTCTGGTCCCACCGTCTTCTCTGAGAGCCCTTTGAAGCACAGACACCTGACCACAGCCTCACTCCAGAGGAGGCTCAGAGAAATCAAACCTTAAATCAGTCTGAGAACAAATTGCTGGTGACTAAAGTTAATCATAGGCTTCCCTGGAGGCTCAGTGGTAAAGAATGTGCCTGCCAAGCAGGAGACAGGGGTTTGAATCCTGGTTCAGAAAGATCCCCAGGAGAAGGAAATGGCAACCCACTCCAGTATTCTTGCTTGGGAAATCCCATGGACAAAGGAGCCTGGAGGGCTACAGACAATGGGATTGCAAAGAGTCGGACATGACTTAGTGACTAAACAACAACGAAGTTATTCATACTTTACTGTATATTTGAAAACTGGGAAGAGAGTAGATCTTAAAAGTTCTCACCACAAGAAAAAAAGAATTTGTAACTATGTAAGGAGATGGATTGGAGAAGGCAATGGCACCCCACTCCAGTACTCTTGCCTGGAAAATCCCATGGATGGAGGAGCCTGGTAGGCTGCTGTCCATGGGGTCGCGAAGAGTTGGACACGACCGAGCGACTTCACTTTCACTTTTCACTTAGATGCATTGGAGAAGGAAATGGCAACCCACTCCAGTGTTCTTGCCTGGAGTATCCCAGGGACAGGGGAGCCTGGTGGGCTGCCGTCTATGGGGTTGCACAGAGTTGGACACGACTGAAGCGACTTAGCAGCAGCAGCAGCAGCAAGGAGATGGATGGTAGCTAGATTTACTGTAGTGATCATTTCAGGGTGTATACATGTATTGAATATAGTGTATAGAATATTGATACAGTGTATACGAGTATCAAAACATTTTGTACACCTGAAATCAAATTAATGTTATATGTCAATTATACTTTAATAATAAATCATTCTTTTGAAGAAATAAGACAATAATAAGTTTTAAGGAAAAATAGCAAAAAACCCAGGCAGGGGGAATATGATCTAAGGCATGGCAGGCCATGTCAGGAGGGCATATTATTCTAAGTACAATAAGAGCCACTGAAAGTTTTTATATATGTGAATGACATGCTTCAATTTACCATTTAGGAAGAAGAGAATATAACTTAGCAAAAGGATGTTCAGGGAGGGATGATGGGTAACAGTGGAAACAGAAAAGTTGATGGAATGAGAGATTGTGAAGGAAAAGCCAGCAGGATCTGCTAATTAGTGGAATATGGTAGTAAGGGAAAGAAATAACAGAGGTTACCAGATTTGTGGATTGAACAACTGGATGAAGCCTGGAACTTAAACAGGGTGGATGGATTTGGAGGAAGTAGGTGAATTTGAGGGACATTAAGGAGGGAGAATGAGGAGGATGTGGTATTCCTGGATGTGGTAGGGATGATGGAACTGGGGTTGGGAAGGAATGACTCCTAAGACATTGGCTTATATGCCAAAACGGAGGGAGTAAGATAGGAAACACCAAAAGAAGCCTGGGTTTGGGGAAGATAATAGCATGACTTTAGTTTGGTACTTTCAAAATCTGTAAATTAAGGGCTTTTGACAAGTTCAGATGTAGAGGATGATTAGGCAATTGGCTAAAGTTTTGGGTAGGAGATTGTATGTGGGAGTTAATGATGTACAATTGATAAAATTGTACTGGAGTCATGAAAGTAGCCGAGGTTGACTAGAAGTGGTTTTACACAGTGAGCAGAGGACTCAGGTCCAGCCTCCAAAGGAAACCATTTAAAGCTCAGTTAGAACTTTCAGGTTTGGAGGACAATGGTGGCTGCTTAATTCTGAATCTTCCCACTTTCCCTCCCCAAATATCTATAAATCCAATGAGGAGAGCAGATAAAACCACACATGACCCACCTCTTCAGCAGTATGAAGAGACAGAGACTATCATCATGCTCAAATGACCTACAGAAAATTCCAAATTCCAGTAGCTCCCATCATCACCTCATCCACTCACTACTGCAAACCTTTGGGTGTGGACAGTGGAGGAAAGGAAGCTTAAGAGACTCAATTAAAAAAGGAGAGAGGGCAGAGGGGTACATCAGACAGAAAAGTTACCTCTATAAAAAAAAGTCCAATGCAAAATACTGAATGCAAGTCAGGACTCGGAAATTCATAGCACTGGCTACAGGAAAGCAGCTTGAAAGTGTGTAGGAAAGGAAGTCGCCTCTTGGAGAAGCACTGCTTCTGGGGGAGACTTAACTACATAGGGAAGGAAGGTACTTATTGGAGATGTGGTAGTGAGGAAAAGAAAGAAACAAGAGGAGAAAATTAAGGATCCTGCAGAAACAAAAGGCATGCCAATGCCTCCTCCCACCCTGTTAAAGAAATGCAAGAAAATAAACAAGGCCAGACCACATCCATACAAAACTATTGTAAAATTACAAAACATACAGTAGTCTGACAGTGAAAATTCTCTCCAGAACAACGACTGTGAAGCTGAAGAAAACTATAATGTAATACTTCAAAATATGTTCAAATAGCATTTGGGGATTTGATGAAACATCTTGAACCAGAAATATAAAAATGAAGAGCAAAAATGAAAAGAACAAAGGTAAGAAATAAGACAAGGGAATATAGAACTCAGAAAAGCAATAGGAAAAGAAAAATTCTTCTCAGAAATGAAGGTTCAATTACAAAATACCCAAGGAAGAATAGCTTCTAGTGAAATTTTAATAAAGGATATTGAAGAAAAACATGGAGAAAAAAAAATCAAGAGATAGAAAACTAGGTAAATATAGATGTGAAATGGATTACAGAAAAAGTGGTTGAAATGGAGGGCTAAGGTGGTCCAGTATTTTTATACTTGGAGACCCTGCATAAGATCAAAGCAGTGGAACTAAACTGATATTTAAAATTAAAATGGATGAAAACTTCCTGGGAAAAACCAACAAACCCCAAATCTATTAAAAGGAGCTACTGCCACCCACGTTCATAGCATTATTTACAGTAGCCAGAGATGGAAGTCTGTCAATGAATGAATGAATAAATAAAATATGGTATATACATACAGTGGAATACTCTATTTAAAAGGGAAGAAAATTCTGACATATGCTAAAACATGGGTGAACGTGAGGACATTATGTTAAGTGAGATAGGCCAGTCAACAGAAAAAGAAATACTTTATGATCCCACTAATATGAAGAATCCAGAGTAGTCAAATTCCTAGAAAGTGAAAGGGTAGTTGCCAGGGAGGGGAGGGATATGCCAGCTGCTGCTTCATAGGTAGAGAGTTTCAGTTTTGTGAGATGAAAAGAGTCTGGAGGGTATACACAGTGTGAATGTGAATTTACTTAACACTACTGAACTCTACACTTAAAAATGATTAAGATGGAAAATTTTATGTTATGTATATTTTACCACATTTTAAAAAAAGGGAACAGGGCACACTCAAAATGAACCTGGTATGATCAATTTTGAGATATCCTGGGGTATTTGGTATCTATTGTTGTAGAACAAATTACTCCCAAATTTAGCAGCTTAAAATAGCAATTCTGTGGGACCTCACAGATTCTGTGGGTCGGGAATCCAGCAGCAGTTTATCTGGGTACTTCTGCCTAAAGGTCTCTCATGAAGCTGCAATTAAGTTGTCAGCCCTGGGTCTCACCTGAGGCTCAATGCGATGAGATTCACCTAATTAGAGATGATTGAGAAAACGTGTGTAAAAGGACTGACGGTGAGCATGTTCTATATTTAGTTGCAAATCCATGGGTAGAAGTTATGGGTATAAGAATAATATAGAAACATATGTATGGTCTGAGAAAGTAGAGTGCAACTCAAAATGAGAAGAGAAGACAGGAAAGCAGAGAAAGCTTGTATGTTGCTGTGTAAGTAACAGGAGTCAAAAGATGCCTATTAAATGATAGAGTGAGCATGCGTGGGCACTGATGCAATGGCACGCCAGGTCAAAGGTCAGTCCAGGGAGATGGCGGCCTGGTGGGGAACTGCCAGCCGCCGGGCTGGAAGCTCCGTGCCGCCCTGAGCCTCCTCCAGAGCACAAACTGTTTAGGAGTCATGCACACTCGCCAGGATTGTGGCCTTAAAGACTACAGGAAATTCGAATTGTAAGTCATCAGAAAGAGGTGAGTGAAAACTTTGCCACTGATTTAATAGCAGAGCCAATCTGACTGAAGCTAAGGGTGATCGTGTGGGATGGCGGTGGGGGCTACTGGTCATCTGAAAGTGTTTGTAAACTTGAGCAAAGTAACAAAAACTGAGACCTGCAGTTATTGTGGACTACAATTCGGACAGTACCCCCGAAAGAATGGATTGTGCATGCCGAGTTTTAGCATCCTTTAGATGTATATCAGACACTTTATTGTTGTTTAGTCGCCAAGCCCTATTCAACTCATTCGCGATTGCATGGACTGTAGTCCGCCAGTCATCTCTGTCCATAGGATTTCCCAGGCAAGAATACTGGAGCGGGTTGCCATTTGCTATTACAGGGGATCTTCGGGACCTAGGGATAGAACCCACATCTCTTGCATTGGCAGGTGGATTCTTTACCACTGAGCCACCAGGCAAGCCCATATCAAACACTACTCCTTGTTAATGTAGAATATCAGTTCAGTCGCTCAGTCTGTCCGACTCTTTGTGACCCCATGGACTGCAGCACGCCAGGGTTCCCTGTCCCATCACCATCTCCTGGAGCTTACTCAAACTCCTGTGCATCGAGTCAGTGATGCCATCCAACTGTCTCATTCTCTGTCCTCCCCTTCTCCTCCCGCCTTCAATCTTTCCCAGCATCAGGGTCTTTTCAAAAGAGTCAGCTCTTCGCATCAGGTGGCCAAAGTTGGAGTTTCAGCTTTAGCATCATTCCTTCCAAAGTAATCCCAGGGCTGATCTCCTTCAGAATGGACCGGTTGGATCTCCTTGCAGTCCAAGGGACTCTCAAGAGTCTTCTCCAGTACCACAGTTCAAAAGCATTAATTCTTCGGTGCTCCGCTTTCTTTATAGTCCAACTCTCACATCCATACATGACTACTGGAAAAACCATAGTTTTGACTAGATGGACCACCTGCTTTTAAAGTACTTATTAACATTCCTGAAAAAATATCATATATTAGGGCATAAAGAAATCATAGATAGGCTTCATCAAACTTAAATATTAGTAACAGTTTCTGAACCCAGCACAAGAAAGCTAGAAATTAAAAATGAAACTAAAAACAACAGCAAAAACTTTTCCACCTGAAAATTAAAAAAAAATTCTATTAGACAACTTTTGGGTTAATGAGGAAATAGGAAAAACACTACAGAAGTTCTGAAAAATTATGATAATGAAAAGGCTATAAATCGAGAGCATATATTTCTGTTTTAAGAAGCAAGCAGTGATCAGAAAAAAATTCATAGCCCTAAACACCTATATCAAGTAAACATTTTGAATGAAAATAAATGAATTAGATCCCAATTCAGAAATCTAGGGAAAAAGTAACAATAAAATAAGCTAAGTGAAAGCACAAAAGATAAATGCAGAGATTATGTTGAGAGTGAAAACAAAAATAGTAGATCAAATCTGTTAATCAAAATTCTGGTCCTTTGGGAAAAAAGTACAGAAGGGATCACTAATAAAGGAGATTTGATGACAGAATCAGAGTCAGAGAGAGAGAGAGGGAAGGAGGGGAAGAGAAGGAGAGAGGAAGGAGAGTGAGAGATTAATTTGAAGATGCTACCCTGCTGGCTTTGAAGATGAAGAGGCCATAAGCCCACTATGCAGGCAGCCTCTAGACACTGGAAAAGCAGGAAATGGATTCTTCCCTGGGGCTTCCAGAAGAAATGCAGCCCTTCTCCTGGGTCAGTCAGTCAGTCAATTCAGTTGCTCAGTTGTGTCCAACTCTTTGCAACCCCATGAATCGCAGCACGCCAGGCCTCCTTGTCCATTACCAACTCCCAGAGTTCACTCAAACTCACATCCATCGAGTCGGTGATGCCATCCAGCCATCTCATCCTCTGTCGTCCCCTTCTCCTCCTGCCCCCAATCCCTCCCAGCATCAGAGTCTTTTCCAATGAGTCAACTCTCACATGAGGTGGCCAAAG
The DNA here is from genome assembly GCF_032452875.1 of Bos javanicus. Taxonomy (NCBI): domain Eukaryota; kingdom Metazoa; phylum Chordata; class Mammalia; order Artiodactyla; family Bovidae; genus Bos; species Bos javanicus. The sequence continues at coordinate 23,681,272 of NC_083880.1, forward strand.
TTTCAGCTTTAGCATCATTCCTTCCAGAGAATACCCAGGACTGATCTCCTTTAGAATGAAGTGAAGTGAAGTGAAGTCGCTCAGTCATGCCCGACTCTTTGCGACCCCATGGACTATAGCTTACAAGTCTCCTCTGTCCATGGAATTTTCCAGGCAAGAGTACTGGAGTGGGTTGCCGTTTCTTTCTCCAGGACTGGTACAATTACTGAGTCACATGGTAACCTATGCTTAACCATTTGAGGAACCGTGCCTAAGACTGTTTTCCAAGGTGGCTGCACCATTTTACATCTCCACCAGCAGTGTTTTGAGTGTTCCAGTTCCTCCACATCTTCACCAATGCTTGCTGTTGTCTGTCTTGTTTTATTATATCCATCCTAGTCAGGGGTGAAGTGATAACTAATGATATTGAGCATCTTTTAAAGTGCTTGTTGACCATTTGTGTATCTTCTCTGAAGAAATGCCTGTTCTAATTCTTTCCTCATTTAAAAATTTGTCTCTTTTATTAATAAGTTGAGTTATAAGAGTTCTTGATGAATTCTTGATACAAGTCTTGTTCCTTTGTTTTGAACGTTTTTGCCTGATTGTTCATTTTTATTGACTTTTTGTGTTGGTATCTGTACATTGGACAAAACAGGCACCTCTTCCAGTCTTCATGGGCTAGTCTTGTAAAGGAGAAAACTCCCATCAGTCAGCCCAGTTAGAGATTCTGGAGGGTCTCTACCAACTCTTTCCCTCCTCAGGGGGAAGCAGCTTGCTGCTGTTTTTGCCAGCTGAGTGGGAGGTGGTGGTGTGCTACGGCATCTGTCAGTCCAAACCATTGTCTCTGTTCTCTGCCAGGCAGCTAGACTGTGTGCACCTGTCAGAGATCAAGACTGATGCTAATGCTTTGGGCAGTCCTGGAGAAGTTGGGTCTGTGGACACACAGATCAACTCTTTCCCTCCCTAGAGGGTGCTGACCTCTGGGGTTTCTCATCTACTCATTCTCTGCTAGGCAGAGGGCAGGTCTGTGGCATCTGCCAGCCCAAGCCCCCATGTCTGTTTTTCCCCAGGCAGCTAAACTGTTCCAGATGTGTCAGAGCTCCAGGACTGGCAAACAGAGCTAGTCAGGAGTTTGCTGTTGGTCCAGTGGTTAGGACTGGAGGCTTTCACTGCTGTGGGCCTGATTCAGCCTCTGATGGGGGAACTAAGATCCTGCAAGCCTCATGGCCAAAAAAAAAAAAAAAAAAAAAAAGCAGCAGCTAGTCCTCTGAGGAGGTTGCTTGTAAAAGCTGAGGTGTTGAATGTGTAAGCCAAGCCCTTCCTTCCCTGCAGTAAGCAGGGGGTGAGGGGGTCTCTTCCTGATCTCTCGGTGCTGTGCCGGATGCAGGGACTTCAGCGAGAGGGAGCCCTGAATTTCCCTGCTGACTTCTGTTGCATCTAGTTTTGGGTTCTCCCAGGTGTGGGAGCTTTTTGGTTAGTTTCTGAATTATACATAAAGCAACTTTGTCTGTGAACTGCTGATGAATTGGTGTGTTTGTTGGGGAGGAAGTTCTAGGGCTTCCTCTGCCACCATTTTGCTGACTTCACTCTCAATTCAGCTCAAAGAACCTCGTTTAATGTTTATATAAACCAAGATGAAACTCAAAAAGTTCACTGTTCTTTCCAAAATTCAATTATTTTCTTGAATAAAGACTCTTCAGATTGCTGCATGCTTTTTGGCTAATGTCCAGAAAAAGAGTATGGCTGTTTCTGCTAGTCCTGATGCTTTCCTGGAGGAGTAGATTTTCAGAGGTTTTCATCCCACCATTCCAGAAGTGCTTCTTCCCTTTGTTATTGAAAAAGCTCTGGAAGATCTGTATCAGATCTGATCTTCCATTAGAAAAAATATATAGTAGGAGCTATATATTAAATTTATTGCAAGCATTGGTTATTGCGATTGTGGAAACTGTTTAGCTAAGTCCACAACTCACAGGGCAGAGTCTCAGGCAGGATGGGCTAGAGTTCTTCGGCATGAGCAGAAGCTGCTGTCCACAGATACAATTTCTTCTTCTGGGAAACTTAAGTTCTGCCCTTAAGGTCTTTCACCTTAATTGAATCAGGCCCACCCAGGTTGTCTATGATAATCTTTCTTGAAGTAAATTGATTATAGACTTAAATCCCATCTACAAATTACCTTCACAGCAACACCTGGATTAGTGTTTGATTGTTTTTATCTGATCTCTGGGGAAGCCATGGGAGTGAGTCTCAGAAGGCCACAGGTTTCAAGAGCTATTAATACAAACAAGGCAAGCCGACCATGACTGCCCGAATCAGATGAAGTATAAAGGTATAGGAAGCAGTGAATCCACATGCACTGAATGGAAGGAAATTGAACAGGACTTCTAAAAGTCTGGGAAACTTGAAAGTAGCAGTGATGGGATGCAGTGCAGAGAACGCAAAGACCACCTGGCTCTGTGACTCAGTACCTCAGAGCTTCCCAACCTGCCTGAGCTTCAGTGTTCTCAGCTGTGAAAGGAGAATAGTAATAATAGCAAAACCCTGGGTATGAGCTTTAAATGAGAGAAAGTGAAGGAAAATGCTTTATGAACTGTAAAGCATAATGTAAACACCTGATTCATAATGTAAACACCAAATTCATCAGAATTACTAAGTTTCAGCACACTGATGATGTAAACACCATTTTACATAACATTATTTAGAATAGTCAAGAAGACTGGACAAAACTGATAGCATCTACACAGTGATGGCATAGATATCCTCCACCCACATGGAAACAGTGGATGTGAGGCCCATCAGTGAATCCCAGATGCCCCTGAGGTTGGTCTCTAGAGCTGTGATCAGTTTTGACAATTCACTTGTGTATTTTTAGCATTGTTTGCTGCTGCTTGTTTTTGGTTGAAAGAGGCAGTGCTTAGTTTATGGCATTTTGTTTAGTTAAAAACTAAGTAAAGTTCATGTAGGAAAATATTAAAGAAAAAAATTATTTCAGTGTTAAACACTCAGTGTTTGATTTGGGGGACTTTGTGTTTGACAGTGTGAGGATATTTTGGTTTCCGTGCCCAGCACTGCATCTGCATTCACTGCAGAAACATGTTCTATTCACTCTGATTATTCATTTATTTCAGAGACTTAGAAAGACGTGCTCATTTTCAGGAAATCAACTCCACAGTCAAGGGTGGGGAGAGGAGGGTATGGTGGGAGAAGAATGAGTTGTTGTTCAGTCACTAAATCATGTCTGACTCTTTGCGACCTTGTAGACTGCAGCATGCCAGGTACCTCTGTTCTCTACTATCTCCCAGAGTTTGCTCAAATTCCTGTCCATTGGGTTGGTCATGCTATCTAACCATCTGATCCTCTGCTGTCCACTTCACCTTTTGCCTTCAATCTTTCCCAGCATCAGGGTCTTTTCCAATGAGTCAGCTCGTCACATCAGGTGGCCATAGTATTGGAGCTTCAGCAACAGTCCTGCCAATGAATATTCAGGGTTGATTTCCTTAGGATTGACTGATTTTATCTCCTTGCGGACCAAGGAACTCTCAAGAGTCTTCTACAGCACCAAATTTTGAAGGCATCAGTCTTCAGCATTCAGCCTTCTTTATAGTCCATCTCTCACATCTGTATATGACCACTGGAAAAACCATAGCTTTGACGAGGCAGATCTTTGTCAGCAAAGTAATGTCTCTGCTTTTTAAAATGTTGTCTAGGTTTGTCATAGCTTTTCTTCCAAGAAGAAAGCGTCTTTTAATTTCATGGCTGTAGTCACCATCTGCAGTGATTTTGGAGCCCAAGGAAATAAAGTCTCTCACTTTTGCATTGTTTCTGCATCTATTTGCCATGAAGTGGTGGAACCGGATGCCATGATCTTAGTTTTTTGAATGTTGAGTTTCAAGCCAGCTCTTTCACTCTCCTCTTTCACCCTCATCAAGAAGCTCTTTAGTTCCTCTTCTTTTTCTGCCATCAGAGTGATATCATCTGCATATCTAGAGGTTGTTGATATTTCTCTCAGCACTCTTGAATCCAGCTTGTGATTTATCCTGTCTGGCATTTCACAAGGTGTTTTCTGTGTATAAGTTAAATATGTTGTGTCTGATTCTTTGTGACTCCATGGAATGGAGCCTGCCAGGACCCTCTGTCCGTGGGATTTCCCAGGCAAGAATGCTGGAGTGGGTTTTCATTTCCTTCTCCAGGGAATCTTCCCAGCCCAGTTATTGAATCTGCATATCCTGCATTGGCAGGTGGGTTCTTTACCGTTGAGCTACCAGGGAAGCCCATGGGTTCATTTATTAGAATTGAAATGGAAAACTCCCTTATTTTGTCTGGTCAAATCCTGTATAAGTACAACCAAAGCAAGAAGAAGATCCTTTCTGGAATTTTGGGGGAAACTATCTGAGGTCATTTAAGGAACTTACCCCAAGCCACCAAGAAGCTTAAGGGGAAAAAACAATTAGGTAAACAGAGTCCAACCAAATTCTTATAATTGAGTACTATCAGGTTTAGTAAAATTAAGTAAAAATAGCACATATTTGTTGCCACAGAACCTTTATCTAATACTGTGTGAGACCAAAAAACACTTTTAAGTATATATACAGATATTAAAGTTGTTTTTTATGAAAATATCACGTATGTTGAAGAACTTAGGCCTCTTTTTTCACAAGACTTTAACAAACTGATTGAATGACTTAAAGTTATAACCCTTTTATAAATGGGTTTCTCAGCTCCACCGGTAACTGTGATGTTAATTTAAATAACCACAGCAATTTACTAAAAAACAAAGTCAGAATGCAGTATCAGTCAGTCAGTTCAGTCACTGAGTCATGTCCATTCTTTGCGACCCCATGTACTGCAGCATGCCAGGCCTCCCTGTCCATCACCAACTCCTGGAGTTTACCCAGACTTATGTCCATTGATTTGGTGATGCCATCTAACCATCTCATCCTCTGTCATCCCCTTCTCCTCCCACCTTCAGTCTTTCCCAGAATCAGGGTCTTTTTAAATGAATCAGCTCTTCACATCAGGCGGCCAAAGTATTGGAGTTTCAGCTTGAACATCAGTCCTTCCAATGAACATTCAGGACTGATCTCCTTTAGGATGGATTGGTTTGATCTCCTTGCAGTCCAAGGGACTCTAAGAGTCTTCTCCAACAGCACAGTTCAAAAGCATCAATTCTTCGGTGCTAAGCTTTCTTTATAGTCCACTCCCATATCCATAAATGACTACTGGAAAAACCATAGCCTTGACTAGACAGACCTTTGTTGGCAAAGTAATGTCTCTGCTTTTTAATATGCTGTCTAGGTTGGTCATAACTTTCCTTCCAAGGAGCAAGCGTCTTTTAACTTCATGGCTGCAGTCACCATCTGCAGTGATTTTGGAGCCCCCCAAAATAAAGTCTGACACTGTTTCCCCATCTATTTCCCATGAAGTGATGGGACCAGATGCCATGATCTTCGTTTTCTGAATGTTGAGCGTTAAGCCAACTTTTTCACTTTTCTCTTTCACTTTCATCAAGAGGCTCTTTAGTTCTTCTTCACTTTCTGCCATAAGGGTGGTGTCATCTGCATATCTGAGGTTATTGATATTCTCCTGGCAATCTTGATTCCAGCTTGTGCTTCATCCAGCCCAGTGTTTCTCATGATGTACTCTGCATTTAAATTAAATAAGCAGGGTGACAATATACAGCCTTGACGTACTCCTTGTCCTTTTTGGAACCAGTCTGTTGTTCCATGTCCTGTTCTAACTGTTGCTTTCTGAGCTGCGTACAGGTTTCTCAAGAGGCAGGTCAGGTGGTCTGGTATTCCCATCTCCTTCAGAATTTTCCACAGTTTCTTGTGATCCACACAGTCAAAGGCTTTGGCATAGTCAAGAAAGCAGAAATAGATGTTTTTCTGGAACTCTCTTGCTTTTTCGATGATCCAGTTGATGTTGGCCATTTGATCTCTGGTTCCTCTGCCTTTTCTAAAACCAGCTCGAACATCTGGAAATTCACAGTTCACGTATTGCTGAAGCATGGCTTGGAGAATTTTGAGCATTACTTTACTAGTGTGTGAAATGAGTGCAATTGCGTGTTACTTTGAGCGTTCTTTGGCATTGCCTTTCTTTGGGATTGGAATGAAAACTGACCTTTTCCAGTCCTGTGGCCACTGCTGAGTTTTCCAAATTTGCTGGCATAGTGAGTGCAGCACTTTCACAGCATCATCTTTCAGGATTTGAAATAGCTCAACTGGAATTCCATCACCTCCACTAGCTTTGTTCGTAGTGATGCTTCCTAAGGCCCACTTGACTTCACATTCCAGGATGTCTGGCTCTAGGTGAGTGATCACACCATCGTGATTATCTGGGTCATGACGATCTTTTTTGTATGGTTCTTCTGTGTATTCTTGCCACCTCTTCTTAATATTTTCTGCTTCTGTTAGGTCCATACCATTTCTGTCCTTTATCGAGCCCATCTTTGCATGAAATGTTCCCTTGGTATCTCTAATTTTCTTGAAGAGATCTCTAGTCTTTCCCATTCTATTGTTTTCCTCTATTTCTTTGCAATGATGACTGAGGCTGCTGCTGCTGCTGCTACTAAGTCACTTCAGTTCATTTCAGTTCAGTCACCCAGTTGTGTCCGACTCTTTGCGACCCCCGTAAATTGCAGCACGCCAGGCCTCCCTGACAATCACCAACTCCCGGAGTTCACTCAGACTCACATCCATCGAGTCAGTGATGCCGTCCAGCCATCTCATCCTCTGTTGTCCCCTTCTCCTCCTGCCCCCAATCCCTCCCAGCATCAGAGTCTTTTCCAATGAGTCAACTCTTTGCATGAGGTGGCCAAAGTACTGGAGTTTCCACTTTAGCATCATTCCTTCCAAAGAAATCCCAGGGCTGATCTCCTTCAGAATGGACTGGTTGGATCTCCTTGCAGTCCAAGGGACTCTCAAGAGTCTTCTCCAACACCACAGTTCAAAAGCATCAATTCTTCAGCACTCAGCCTTCTTCACAGTCCAACTCTCACATCCATACATGACCATAGGAAAAACCATAGCCTTGACTAGACGGACCTATGTTGGCAAAGTAATGTCTCTGCTTTTGAATATGCTATCTAGGTTGGTCATAACTTTCCTTCCAAGGAGTAAGGGTCTTTTAATTTCATGGCTGCAGTCACCATCTGCAGTGATTTTGGAGCCCCCCAAAATAAAGTCTGACACTGTTTCCACTGTTTCCCCATCTATTTCCCATGAAGTGATGGGACCAGATGCCATGATCTTCGTTTTCTGAATGTTGAGTTTTAAGTCAACTTTTTCATTCTCCTCTTTCACCTTCATCAAGAGGCTTTTTAGTTCCTCTTCACTTTCTGCCATAAGGGTGGTGTCATCTGCATATCTGAGGTTATTGATATTCTCCCGGCAGTCTTGATTCCAGCTTGTGCTTCTTCCAGCCCAGCATTTCTCATGATGTACTCTGCATATAAGTTAAATAAACAGGGTGACTTCAGTCATGTCCAACTCTGTGGGACCCCATAGACAGCGGCCCACCAGGCTTCCCCGTCCCTGGGATTCTCCAAGCAAGGATACTGGAGTGGGTTGCCATTTCCTTCTCCAGTGGGTAAAAGTGAAAAGTGAAAGTGAAGTTGTGTCTGACTCATAGCGACCCCATGGACTGTAGCCTACCCTACTCCTCTGTCCATGGGATTTTTCAGGCAGGAGTACTGGAGTGGCTTGCCATTGCCTTCTCCAGATTACTGAGGAAGGTATTCTTATCTCTCCTTGCTATTCTCTGCATTCAAATGAGTATATCTTTCCTTTTATCCTTTGCTTTTCACTTCTCTTCCTTTCACAGCTATTTGTAAGGCCTTCTTAGACAGCCGTTTTACCTTTTTTGCATTTCTTTTTCTTGGGGATGGTCTTGATCCCTGTCTCCTGTACAATGTCACGAACCTCTGTCCATAGTTCATCAGGCACTCTATCAGATCTAGTCCCTTAAATCTATTTCTCACTTCCACTGTATAATCGTAAGGGATTTGATTTAAGTCATACCTGAATGGTCTGCATTTCAGACTCTCTTGTTGACCATGATGGCTACTCCATTTCTTCTAAGGGATTCCTGCCCACAGTAGTAGATATAATGGTCATCTGAGTTAAATTCACCCATTCCAGTCCATTTTAGTTCCTTGATTCCTAGAATGTTGGCGTGCACTCTTGCCATCTCCTGTTTGACCACTTCCAATTTGCCTTGATTCATGGACCTAACATTCCAGGTTCCTATACAATATTGCTCTTTACAGCATCGGACCTTCTATCACCAGTCACATCTACAACTGGGTATTGTTTTTGCTTTGGCTCCATCCCTTCATTCTTTTTGGAGTTATTTCTCCACTGATCTCCAGTAGCATATTGGGTGCTTACCAACCTGGGGAGTTCCTCTTTCAGTATCCTATCATTTTGCCTTTTCATACTGTTCATGGGGTTCTCAAGGCAAGAATACTGAAGTGGTTTGCCATTCCCTTCTCCAGCGGACCACATTTTGTCAGACTTCTCCACCATGTCCCATCCGTCTTGGGTAGCCCCACACGGCATGGCTTAGTTTCATTGAGTTACTGTGGGCAGAACTCCCTTAGAAGAAATGGAGTAGCCATCATGGTCAACAAAAGAGTTTGAAATGCAGTACTTGGATGCAATCTCAAAAATAACAGAATGATCTCCATTCGTTTCCAAGGCAAACCATTTAATATCACGGTATCCAAGCCTATGACCCAACCAGTAATGCTGAAGAAGCTGAAGTTGAATGGTTCTATGAAGACTTACAAGACCTTTTAGAACTAACACCCCAAAAAGATGTCCTTTTCATTATAGGGGGCTGGAATGCAAAAGTAGGAAGTCAAGAAACACCTGGAGTAACAGGCAAATTTGGCCTTGGAGTACGGAATGAAGCAGGGCAAATGCTAATAGAGTTTTGCCAAGAGAATGCACTGATCATAGCAAACACCCTCTTCCAACAACATAAGACTCTATACATGGACATCACCAGATGGTCAAGACCGATTTCAGATTGATTATGTTCTTTCCAACCAAAGATGGAGAAGCTCTATACAGTCAGCGAAAACAAGACCAGGATCTGACTATGGTTCAGATCATGAACTCCTTATTGCCAAATTCAGACTTAATGTGAAGAAAGTAGGGAAAACCAGTAGACCATTCAGGTATGACCTAAATCAAATCCCTTATGATTATACAGTGGAAGTGAGAAATTAAGGGAATAGATTGAATAGATAGAGTTCCTGATGAACTGTGGATGGAGGTTTGTGACATTGTATAGGAGACAGGGATCAAAACCATCCCCATGGAAAAGAAATGCAAAAAAACAAAATGGCTGTCTGAGGAGACATTATAAATAGCTGTGAAAAGAAGGGAAGTGAAAAGCATAGGAAAAAAGGAAAGATATAAGCATCTGAATGCAGAGTTCCAAAGAATAGCAAGAAGAGATAAGAAAGCCTTCCTCAGCGATGAATGCAAAGAAATAGAGGAAAACAACAGAACGGGAAAGACTAGAGATCTCTTCAAGAAAATTAGAGATACCAAGGGAACATTTCATGCAAAGATGGGCTCGATAAAGGACAGAAATGGTATGGACCTAACAGAAGCAGAAGCAAGAACACACAGAAAAACTGTACAAAAAAGATCTTCATGACCCAGATAATCACAATGGTGTGATCACTCACCTAGAGCCAGACATTCTGGGATGTGAAGTCAAGTGGGCCTTAGAAAGCATCACTACGAACAAAGCTAGTGGAGGTAATGGAATAGCAGTTGAGCTATTTCAATCCTGAAAGATGATGCTGTGAAAGTGCTACACTCACTATGCCAGCAAATTTGGAAAACTCAGCAGTGGCCACAGGACTGGAAAAGGTCAGTTTTCGTTCCAATCCCAAAGAAAGGCAATGCCAAAGAATGCTCAAAGTAACACACAATTGCACTCATCTCACACGCTAGTAAAGTAATGCTCAAAATTCTCCAAGCCAGGCTTCAGCAGTTCATGAACCGTGAACTTCCAGATGTTCAAGCTGGTTTTAGAAAAGGCAGAGGAACCGAAGATCAAATGGCCAACATCCACTGGATCATCAAAAAAGCAAGAGAGTTCCAGAAAAGCATCTATTTCTGCTTTATTGACTATGCCAAAGCCTTTGACTGGATCACAATAAACTGGAAAATTCTGAAAGAATGGTTTCTCTGCCTCTTGAGAAACCTGTACGCAAGTCAGGAAGCAATAGTTAGAACTGGACATGGAACAACAGACTGGTTCCAAATAGGAAAAGGAGTACATCAAGGCTGTATATTGTCACCCTGCTTATTTAACTTAAATGTAGAATACATGATGAGAAATGCTGGGCTGGATGAAGCACAAGCTGGAATCAAGATTGCCAGGAGAAATATCAATAACCTCAGATATGCAGATGACACCACCCTTATGGCAGAAAGTGAAGAACTAAAGAGCCTCTTGATGAAGGTGAAAGAGGAGAGTGAAAAAGTTGGCTTAAAACTCAACATTCAGAAAACGAAGATCATGGCATCTGGTCCCATCACTTCATGGGAAATAGATGGGGAAACAGTGTCAGACTTTATTTTGGGGGGCTCCAAAATCACTGCAGATGGTGACTGCAGCCATGAAGTTAAAAGACGCTTGCTCCTTGGAAGGAAAGTTATGACCAACCTAGACAGCATATTAAAAAGCAGAGACATTACTTTGCCAACAAAGGTCCGTCTAGTCAAGGCTATGGTTTTTCCAGTGGTCATGTATGGATGTGAGAGTTGGACTGTGAAGAAAGCTTAGCACCGAAGAATTGATGCTTTTGGACTGTGGTGTTGGAGAAAACTCCTAAGAGTCCCTTGGACTACAAGGAGATCAAACCTGTCCATTCTAAAGGAGATCAGTCCTGGGTGTTCATTGGAAGGACTGATGTTGAAGCTGAAACTCCAGTACTTTGGCCACCTCATGAGAAGAGTTGACTCATTGGAAAAGACCCTGATGCTGGAGGGACTGGGGGCAGGAGGAGAAAGGGATGACAGAGGATGGGATGGCTGGATGGCATCACTGACTCGATGGACATGAGTTTGGGTGAACTCCGGGAGTTGGTGATGGACAGGGAGGCCTGGAGTGCTGCGATTCATGGGGTCGTAGAGTTGGACCCGACTGAGCAATTGAACTGAACTGAATGGTCTAGTGGTTTTCCCTACTTTCTTCAATTTGTGTGCCTTCAGTAAAAACCAAGGGCAGTGATCACAGCTTTTAGTAAAAGAATGAAAGAAATCTCATTGTCTCCAGATGGGAGGTGAAAGCTTTCTGTAGATAAAACAGCAATCCTGAAGTCCATTGCAGAAACTACTTTGTGATACTGAAATGAGGCTCTCTTTCAGGGGTCGGTGAACTTTCTTGAAAAGGGCTACATAGTAACATTTTAGGCCTAGTAGGTCATCAGTCTTAATCACAACTCTACAAACTGCCACCATGATTTGTGAATGGAAATATGGCAAATATGTGAATGAATGGGCGTGGCTGTGTTTCAATAAAATTTTATTTATAAAAGTCATGTGGTGGCCTGGATTTGACCCTTAGGCTGTGGTTGGTGGACTGCTGCTCTGATCAGTAAGAAGCTGCCTTGTTCATATATTACAGGAACGGAAAAAGGGGGAAGAGGAGAGGTAGGAAGGAGGCGGGAGGGAAGCATGTTATGAAAAATATTTAAAATTCATGCTCAGTTTAGTGGGAGGGGTTGATCGCTTAAGACAGTGTTTTCCAAATGGGGGCCATTCATCAGAAGCACCTGGGAAGCATTTAAGTTATAGATGCAGAGACTGCCATTCAGTAGCCTAGGGATATTTTTATATTTTCTAGTGAGATCCTTTGATTTAAAAAGTCTATTGACAATATAAAATGCTGTAGAACTAGGAGGAAATGATAGGAAAATGGAATAATATAGGTTGACTCTCATAAAATGAAATATGTGGATCATTTGCTCTAAAATTCTGGAGGGTGCATACCCAGCAGGCCTTTCCAGAAGCAGCAGAACAGATGGGTCAAGAAGTTTGACGGAGGAGTGGCTGTGAGGTTGAGCCCCAGGGGTACCAGGTCCCTCACTCATGCTTTCAGCTTTTAGCCGAGTTGCCAGAGCCAGGCCCCAGCCCTGGCTTTGCCATGAACTGTCACATGACCTTGGACAAGCCCCTTTGTTTCTCCGGGCCAAGGTTTGCTCTTCTGGGACCCCTCCCCCAGCAGCACGGGTAGGATTCTATAAAACACAGACATCTCACAGTGGCTTTGGAGAAATTCTAACCTTTGCCCCTCTCTTATGAAATTGAACTAAATACAAGTGTTTAAGAGTGGGAAAATCACTGACTATGGCATGTTAACAGCCCTTTGGCAGGATTTTTCATAGAATCACAAAAACAGGACTGAACTCCTGAAGGACATTTGGTTTAGATGATGGGGTTTCCGTTTATGAAGGAACTTTCAATAATAACTCAGGAGAACCTGTCAACTCGATTTTTCCAGACACTCCGCCGGTCTTCTGGGCCACTTCACTGTGCCAGGCTGGTTACAGGGCCATGCCAGTTGTGTGTGAGGAGGGGAGTTGGGTAACGCTTGTGTATGGGAATCCAAAAGGAGCAGCAGGTTTCTGCCCTTCAGAGGGTAACTTTTCTGTTTTTAACATAGCAGTCACATGACTGGAGCTGAATAAAGTGCTGTTTGAAATAGGGAGAGAGGAAGAGACGGGGCGTGATTTTGAGAGCTGGAAGGCTGTACACACGCACAACACGCACTGTAACCATTGTTTTTGCGCTGATTACAGAATTTCTGGAGAGGCCGTGTGCAGCGGTCCTGGGGCCTCAAGTCCACAGATGCTAAGAACTCTGGACTTGAACCTCTCAGCCTTGCCTTCTTCCCACTCCCCGACTTCGTTTTATACACTTATATATTATATGCATTACCACTTCATTATTATTACATACAGTTCCTAATCTCTTGCATTTAACCTTAACCACTATTTCCAAAAGTGCTGCACGAAGGATTAATGCTTCAGACCAACTCTGGTCTTTCTGTGAATTAGCAATAACCAATTTTCTGGGACTAATGTGAATTCTGCCCATGAAATTAAATAACCAAAATGAAAATGAATGTCTCTGTTCCACAAAGAAAATGGAATTTAAGCTCCCTGCTGACCACAGTCAGCTCTGCTGTAATGTAGCATATACGTTCCTAAAAATCCCTGCTCTGTGCAAAATCACACAGTAAAAACCACGGAGCTCATGGGAATAATGAGATTGGGGGCACAACACCCAAAAGTGTCATTACTGATACACTGGTGAAAAAGGAGCCTATCAATACAAACAGTAGCACAGTTTTACATACTAAATGGTCAGGAAATACATAAATACTACAATAAATGCGGCACATTATCTTGAAAAATACATGGAGGATGCCTGTGGTCATGGGTAGTGGGCATCAGAAGGGCTGCAGCTGCTGGGTTGTTGAAAGTAAGGGAAGGAGAGTGATGTGAGGTCAGCAGGCCCTGGCCCGTGTGCCCCCAGCATGTTGAGCTCACCCTCATCGTGTGAGGGTATGCCTGGCATGTTCCTACTGGTGCAGTTAATTGGGGTGCAGTCTTCTGTTTTCAGCTGATGTTCCATGAGAAGCAGTGTGCACACAGCAGATGTGAAAAGTGCGTGATGCTCAAATGATCCCCTGACATCTCTCCCATTAGAACCATCACACATTTTCAAAACAAGTGCTACTCTAGCTTAACTGTGTTTGCTCACCTGGCACAATGACAAGGGAATGCTTTAAAAAGCCTTCTAGCTTTCTAGAAGCCACCAATGGCATTCCAGTAAAGTCTCAAAAAATGCTGAGTGAGCCACAGAACTATGGTTGGTAGATATAAAGAATAAAAGTGTGTAACTTTAAAGGGTATTCACTGAAGAGGTTCCTTTCTCTGCCCATCTTTCAACAAGCCAATTTTGCCATGTGTGTCATGGCGCGTTTCTGTTATTTACTAGTGAAATAGTTCACAGGTTGAAGGCAAAGTTTCTGTTTGTGAAAAGATTCAATTTTAGTCTTCTTCAGGATCAGCTAAAGACACTCTTAGTACTATTTAAATTTTGTTTGCAATAAAGAGACACACAATTGAGAGAGAAGCACGAAGACTGCACCTTGTGAGTCATCAAAGTGCTTTATTTTGTAAAGCCCGGCTCGTAACTGGAGTGTACTGTTAGCACTAGAAGATACAAGGCAAACTTCCTCACTCTGTCTGAAGATTTGATAACAGGATGGATGACACAGACTGTTACAGACAAAAATAAAGCATTTTGTAAACTTCTAAAAGCATACACAGATGGGCCACAAAGGAACAGTTACTCAAATAATGTGTGGGTACCTTCTCTTTACTTCAGGGTCTCACATTTGTAATCCTGGATTAAAGAAACTGCAGCCTAACTTCAGAGCACTGAAAGGGACTCGATGCCAGAATGAATGGCGGGGTGGGGGTGGGGGCATATTAAATCACCATTTCAATTAGACACAAGAAATACAGATTTGGACAGTCAGATCACAGTGCTGTCAACGTCGTCTGCTGAGGATAACAATTCTGAGTGAAGTCAGTAGATGGGGTAGAATGGCCTTGCTCCCCAGATTCCAGCTGCCGTCACCTTGTATTTTCTGAAGTAAACCTATATACTTTGGGCACAGTTGCAGACTTGATAAGCCCTGAAGTAAAGTTACTGGAAGAGGCAGTGTGGCGGGACTGTGTGTTGAGTTGCAAGTGATTATTAAAGGGTGGATTTTTTTCTTCTTTCCTGAACCTGCCTACAAAAATCATCTCACATTTTAAACAAAGAATTTCAAAGGCACAGCTTTAGCACAGTGTATAAGTTGATAACGTATTCCTAAGCAAGTCTAATATTTTAGCTTGACGCCTTTCAGAAAATGCCAGGAAGTTGGTAAATACATGATCGATGTTGGAAATTTATAACTTGATTAGACACAGTCAGCACAGTTTAGGGCAATGAACTTACATAACCAGATCTGGGTTAAACATTTTCTTTAAAAATAAAAAAATCATTAGACTGATAATGTACATCTGGAGGAAAACAACCCTTTTCCTTTAACTGTAAAAGACTGTCTACCTGGTACTTTGAATAAAACATTCACTCCAAAACGTGACTGCAGGATACATTTCAAAATATGACAAACATTATTTCACCTACACTGTAAAATGACTTTACATGTAAACTTCAAAAATCACGTGCTGTACATTAAATTTTTAGATTCAAAAATATCCCTGTTTTCCTAATAATGTAAACAGTAATATTGAGGATTTCAGTTAAAGGGCAAATTTATAACAAAATACCACTGTTGAGCAGGAGAATTGAGAGTTCTAAATGCTTTGCTCACCTTCCCACCACGGGAGATGGAGATACCATTGCCCAAAACTATGCACTTTGCAGATAAGCTTTTATTTTTATTTTGTAGCATTAATTGCTGTATTGCAACGAAAGAGTGTTATCAGTGAAGAAGCTCCAGGCAAGAAAAGAGAAGTAAGCAGTTTTCCTGGACATATTTACTGAGGTGAAAATGTACAGAGAGAGTCACTAGGGGCATCAGCTTCTTGCTGGAGGAGGGGCGCCTGTCGGGACACGGGGAGTCCCGACACCCAAACCAGGAGGCACGGGAGACGCCAGCCTCCTTCGTCCAGCGCCCAGGTACAACTATTAAGGAGTGTCAGCGTGCGTGGTAGAAGTGTAACATCTGCAGTAAGTTTTTTTTTTCCCTCTTAATCACCATCATTATTATTATCATCATTATTATTATCTTCATTATTATTACGAATACTGTCTCACATCTTTCAACTCCAGAAAATAAACTGATCCACAGTTTATCGTGTGGTGCCAACCTGGTTGGTCTGACATGCATTGCCTTCTCCCCCTCCCCCCTCTTGGGTTTGTTCACTCACTCACTCACTCACTCACTCATTCATTTGTCCACAGCTGGAATCAGAGGTTTGTTACCCCAAACACACACTGACCAAAGCTGGTCGGTGTCCATTAATCAATCAATTTTTAAGATGCACACACGCACAGACACACACACGTCAGAAATAGCTAGAATGATGCTGGGAAATATCAGGTAGCCATTAAAGCGAGTAGCCCCCAAGTCAGTCATCTTGGCCTGAAGATGTAAACGAGGAGGTGTGCTTCACTGAGTTTGGTGTTCGTTTTTCCTGCGCTGAAGCCACCTCTATCCTTCCCGTGCTCACGTCCATCCACAGTTGTGCAGGACGTTACGTCAAGATGTGGCCAATAAAGTCCAAAAAGCGCTTGGAATACTGTTCTGGGTTCACGGTGGAGATCTCCGCGCCAGCCTGGGCAGTGTGGGAGAAGAGGAACAGTGATACTGTTAGAACTACTTGATCAGCACCAACAGCAGCTTCCACTGCAGCTGAATATGAAGCCAGTCACTTTCAAACCTGTGCAGCCTCTACTCGTAACTCAGAATATCTTGGATATGGGTCTGAATAACCAAGACTTAAGAATCTGGGTGTGAAAATGAGGCAGTCTCAGGAAAAACAGAGGCTGGTGTCATATACATTGTGACTGCTGCCACCAAAAAAAAAAAAAAAATCCAACCACGTTTGAGATGTTCCTGTCAAATGTGGCGTCTGTGTGGCCTCCATTCAGAAGCCACGGGGACAACACTTCTGTTTCTCAGGAGAGCAGATGGGAGACACCTTGAGAATGACACAAACAGCAACGTCTGGCCAAAGGGAAACTCCGATGACAAGGACACAAGGGCCGTGTTCATTTTTTAGGACCAAAAAAGCGGCTGGGTGCTCAGCAGTAAGGAGCGGCAGTGGCAGGGGTGGCATCAGCTGTGATGCACTTGCCCTGAGGGGCCAGGGCTGGTCCTCGCAGCGCAGGCACAGGGGTGCCACTGTCCCCGTTCAGAGGCCTGCCTGGCGCTGGGAAGCCACCCCTCGAAGAGGCTCAGCGGGGTTTCCTGTGACGAGCACAGTGCAGACCAGAAGACCCTCGGTAGTTACTGGCCAGCTTTCAGAGCTGCAAAGGGCAGGACCAGCGTTTTTACCAAGTCACCAGGTGCTATTTTGATACCAGCAGCTCACAGAGGAAGCTGTAATTTCCATGCCTGGCCTGGGCCGCCGGGATCTCCACGGAGGAGCCCCGGTTTTGAAGGCAGAGAATGGTTCCCAGCAGCAGGTTGACACAACGTTCCTTTGCAGAGAGTAATGTCTTGCTCTTGCAAACTGCACCCGATTTTAGGCTGGGTGCCATACCATGGAGCTGAGCTGGTGACGTGCAGGGGAGGCACATGTGGAGCCGTGTTTGCCCTGGCACATTTCCAGTTTCACCTGGTCTAGAATATCATACAGGTTTGAGGAAGGCTGGGAACAAACAGAGCCTCTCCCCACTCACCACAAAGCCTCATCAGCAAGGCGTTAGGGCCCTGTCAGCAGCTGGGGGAACTGGGGCACCAGGGCGTTTCCTCCAGGTCACACAACTAGAGAGGTGAGGTAGGGACTCGGGCCCAGTGCAATACAGCCAGGCTTTTCAACCAGAGATGAGCATCGGAGTTACCAGAGCCTTTCAGAGTCAACCTCCCCCACTAGCCTCCTGAACTGGACTCAGAATCCGGGGAAGGGCTGGTGCATCTGGCTGGCACAGACTTTAAAATGGTTCTCAGAAGGCTGCAGTGCCCACCCTTGTGTGAGAACTGCTGTGTACCCTCCTCTCTGACAGATGATTTCCCGTGTGTTCAAGGGTAGGGCGAGGTCCTGGTTTGGGCACTGCACAAAGCTGGAACACCGTAACTAGTTGGCAATGTGACGGAAACATTTCTGTGGCAAATGGGATATGGTGTTGGGCTGGTTCCATCGCTGGAATGACAGCCTGTTCGATTTTAAAATAAAAAGACGTTGATGTTCTGGTGGATCTTGGTTGACTCCACACTGGGGCAGTGTGAACGAGCCAGAGCACAAGTCCATCCGCGTGTGGTGGGCTCTGCGGCCTTCTCAGCACACCTGCAAAGCCAAATGGAGTCCTACAACGCAGGCCCAGTGGGGATTCACAACTGGTGAAGTCCAACCGGCAAATGAGCCTCACTGGTTTATTGGGGGCTGGGGCTGGGTCCCGGGGAGCACTCCTCTCTACCCTGCCTAGTGACCTGATCCTGGCAAGTTACTCCGTAAATGCTCATCCTCAGCTCCTTCACCTGATAAGGAGCACACTAGTTATCCTTATCAAGGCTTGTCATGGGATTCCCCAAGTTAACGTATGCCGGGAACAGTGAGAATTCTGGGTAAGGACAATAAAAGCGAGGGACTCGTATCACTAAACTTTGATCTTGCACTCAAAATCTTCTGTAATAGAAAAAAATACAGTCCACTGTGTGGAAAGAGATACTGTGTATCTTAGAAGCATCTTAAGCAGAGACTAAGTGCTTCAGTTCTAAGCACTTCATATTAAAACAGCTGTCATTCAGCGCTTTAGTCTTTGAAGCATTTTTCAAACAAATAATTTGTGTAATATTCTCATGATGCGTGTGTCTGTTAATAACCCCAGTGGGTAACAGAAGAGCCATGCAGGGTCTAAGTGACTTGCCAGAGGCCTTGGGAGCTCTGACTCTGCGTTGGAGTGCAGCCCTTGCAGAGACCTCGAGCCATGGAAGGGACTGGGCAGCTCCCAGGAAAAGGAGTGGACCTGTGCTGGCCCCTGCATGACAGGAAGCAGGGAGCAGAGAGGGAAACCAAACGGAGATACTTACGCCATGTTTAACAGTTTTTGCAGCGTGGGCAGCTTTCTTTTTCGCATCATAATGAGTCAGAATGTCAATAATTGCCATAAAGTACACCTCCTTCCGAGGCGAATCTGCAAAGGGATGGGAGACAGGATTGTGGGACAGATGGTGACAACGCCTGGGACAGTTTGAGCTGCTGTGGGGGAGGGGTGAGGGGTTCAAGGTCTGAAAACAAAGGCAGCAGGGGCTGTGAGAAAGTCTTGTGCATCCCCAAGAAACAGCTTAACTTTCTGTTCCCAATTCTCTCTCAATTTAAAAAGTAAAAAAGAATGTAACCTCAGGATATTACCAGCAGAGGTCCAAGGGTGAGACTGTATGTTTTTTATTAATCTGCACTTTCTTTAGTGATTGTATATTACTTTGGTAGAAAGAAAAGTGCTTTTTAAAGAAATACTGTTTAAAACAAGAATTGGGTTGGCCAAAAAGTTCATTCCGGTTTTTCCATGAGATGCTATGGAAAAATCTGAACTAACTTTTGGGCCAACCCAATTGAAGTAAATATGCTTACACTTTCTACTGTTACCTGTAACTGTTCGTAATGCTCATTGGCTCTAGTATGAGAACTGGATAAAGGCATACGTCATCTACAATACCCGTCTTCTACATATTTCCACAAATAAGCTGCTGTTTCAATTATGAACTGTTGTTCAAGTATACTTGACTCTAATTTTCTGTGTTGAAGAAACCATTTTGGTGAGCAAAATAAAAAGCAGAACTCAAACTCAACCTGGCTGTTTTGCCATGACATGTTTTTTTTTTTTTAACAATGCTGAACCACTAATTTTTATTACTAAAAAAAACCCCAGAGGCCTGTGTTTATCTCAAATTTTTTCATGTATAAGTAGCTAACATAGCATGTAATATTCCTATAAATATCCAATCACCCGGCTATTGAGGATTAAAATCAATCTCACTTTCGTGAAGAGCGAGCCACAGACCCCTTAATGGGGGAAGAGCAGAGGACAGATACGCAGCAGCAAATTGGAGATGTTCTTCCCACACCTGGGCTAGCTTCAGCTTCCTTTCTTGAGAAGGAAGGATACCTGCCCTACACAGTGTCCATAGGAGGTCTGGCGTGGACCATGTATGTGGCTAGCTCAGGACAGACTTGTGATTTGCGATCCACATAAAAGAGAGTTGGCTAAGAAAAAAAGTATTTAAAAATATTTCTTATATGTGGTACGGACATTTACACAAGCAGATGCATATGGGTGTTATATACACAGAACACACTGCTGTGTGGTTTCACCTGTTCCCTCAACATCCCACAATTCAAGGATTTCATCACATTGCATTTCAAAACCAGAGATTACAATTACCTTTAATATACTCTGTCCCGGAATCAACTGATTAGGACTCTTGAGAAGGAGTCTTACAGGACAGCATGCTTTTAACTGGGTTCATGTTTACCAGTAGACTAACAGTGCAAAAAAAAAAAAAAATCAAACCAATGGTAAAAAAAAAGTGGATGGTATCGCCACTTACTTTCATGGCATTTAATTCCGTAGACATCAATGTTTGGATCAAACTCGCCCGGAGCCAAGGGTGGCGAGCTGTTGAGCGTGTTCCCAGGGCTGTCGGGAGGGGTCCCCACAGGGTGGGCGCCATCGCTCTCTCCCTCCTCCTCTCCGTCCTCCTCACACTCCACCTCTTCCTGCTCGGCTCTCTCCACGTCGTGGATTCCCACCAACAGGCTGTAGTCCATGAGCTTCAGCTGGGCAAGAAACTGGAGGGGCGGAAACGACACGATCGTTTATGCCTTAAATACAGCCCCAGATTTAAAGACGGCAAGCTCACAGAAGCACACGTAGAAGGCTGTGAGCCCTGGGGCGGCAGAGGCGAGAAGGGGACTTCCTGTAGAGTGGCCAGGAGCCTCTCGAATGGGGCAGTCTCCTCCCAGGCAGCTTCTCGGGCAGAGCTGCAGCCTCCCACTCGGGGCTGGCTCAGAGCCAGGACCGCTTCCCTGAACTGCAGGGCTGGAAGCTGAGAGGGATGTGTGCATCACATCAATGACTGCACCAAAGTGCAGAGAGCACGACTGGCAAGGAGGACACAGGGAAGAAAAGATTTCTCCCAACGATGAAGACTGGCTTAATGGGGAACCCAGGGACCTCCCACGTCGCTGCCAAGGGAGCCTCTCAGATCTGGCTTGTGAAAGCACTTGGAAACAGCACTCAGTGAAGCTGAGTATTATGCTGTCCATCACAAATAAGTAAAAACACCAATGTCCCAATCAACCAGCAAATGCCTCTGTCACTGCTCTTGTGAACAACACCCTCCTTCATTCCTGCTTGGGGGTGTCCTGATGGAAGCGGGAGCTGGGGAGGCTCCTCCGTCGCCCCCTCCCGTGCCCTTTTATCCAGGAGCTCTCTCTGGCCTGTTCCCCTTGCCCCCAGTGCCCACCCTGGATGCCCTCCAGAGGTGTGGGCACACCTGGAGATGTGGGTTGCCCGGTGGCAACATCTCCTACCCAAAAGTGTGTAGTGGGTGCAGGGTGAGTGGGGCTTGGCCGGGCCTGGTCCTGCTCAGCTTGTAGGGTGACAAGGCACAAGCCCCCTTCTCCCTCTCCCTGCTTCCTCTGGCCCTTGGAAGGTCCCTGAGAAGTGGCAAGGACTGCATGTTGTCGGAACTTCCCCTTCTGGTCCTCTGGCGGGGGAAGCATTTCATCTTGTCACGCCTTTCGATGGGGTCTCATTTCTCAAAGGGTAGAAACAACATCTCACGTGGTCCATGGGACCTAGATTGGTCTCATCACCCCTCAGGCCGTCTTGCATCCTGTTCTGGCCTCTGGTCCTTTACCTCCCACAGAACCGTGAGGTCACGGCTGCAGGGCCCTTGCTCTCCGAAGCCTGTCACAACTCCTGCCTGGGCACGTGTGCCCTGCACATATGTGTGCCCTAAGGACCCCTGGCTTAGCTGCACACGTGAACTCCATGAACAGAGGAGTCTGGAGGGCTACAGTCCATGGAATCCAGAATCGGACAACACTGAGTGACTAACACTTTCACTTTTTTTTTTTTTCATTTTATTAAATTATTTGAGAAACTTCTCTATCTTCCCCAAACACTGCAGGCCCCCAGGGGCAGGGGCTCTGGCAGGTTTTGCCCTTGAAACTGCATTATGATTAGCCAGATCATCTCACCTGCTTTCACTAATCAAGGTCGTTTAAGACTCACAGGCCCCCCAAGGGGCATGTAGCCCGAACAATGTTGTCTGCCTGTTCTTTTCTAGGAACTCGGAATCAGCTCTGTCGAGTTCCAGCTGAGCGGGTTAAGGCTGGATAGACTCGCGGACCCTCCAACTGGGCATGCGTGAGGGTCTTTCACACGTGCGAGGATGGCCAGCCCCACCCATGGATCGTGCAGAGGTCAGTAGCCTAGTTTACGCCTGTGCCGAACGAGGATTCGCGCACCTTTTCCCAATCTTTTTTCCCTACGCTCCATGCCTCAGACCGCCCTGCCGCTAGAGCGAGCCCCTAGCTTGGGGAGGCGGACTGGAGATTTGCTCTTCCTGCTTGGCTGCCCCGCGAATAAACCTTCTGCTGCTAGACCTCGGCGTCTGGCTGGCTCCAGGTTGGGCACAAACGAACCTGGTTTGGTGACGCCATCACTGCCCTCCTGACTCCCAGGTAAGTGATGTAGCTACTCGATATTTACTGAACAAGTGAATGGACTGCCTGCTGCTACTTCCCCTGTACCCCTTTCCTCTAACTTCCCCTGACCCCTTCCTCTAAGAAAAAGAACCCCCTAAACCAAATAAAAAGAATAAAGCAACAACAAAAAACCTTTCTATGAGCCTGCAAGAGGCAGCACCCATTGGAAGAAAATGAGGTCATTTACAACATATCTTTGCTCTGCAGAGCAGAGTCTCTCTGTACATATAGGTCCCTTTGACTTTCAGATGGATGAGGTACAAATCCACTTTCAAGTGTTTTGGAAAGTACAAAAGGGGCTGCCTGTAATTAACGTGCCAAAGGTCAGGCAGGGAAAGGGTAACAGCCTGGGCTTTACTGCCGTTGGAAGTAGAGTGAGTCTGCAGGCCCATATCTTCCCCTGGCACCTGTGCTACTCACAATGTCAGCCCCGCCCAGAGCTCCTTTCCTGGGTCTCTGATCTGTGGTCTGACCACTGCTTGGACTCCTTACCCAGAAAGGAAACATTTGTATTCAATAATAAAAGCGAAGTTAGCTCCCGGCATCACCCACTAAAGTATCAGTGAGATGAAAAATGCATCTCCTGGTAAGAAGTTGTTCTGACATACCCAAGACTAAGGAGGTGAGTTGCAGCCCCAAGTGGGGATTATGTAAGTCTTCAAATCCGTGTGACTGAGACCAATGAAGAAGACCAAGGACAGCACCGGGATTAAACGTATAGCTTTAGCTGATCACGGTGACCCACTGAAGTATCAGATTATCTTAAATAAAACTTAAGTTTTGGAGTCAGATGGGCAATTAAATCTTAGGTTACTTGCTCCATCTTTTATGGAATTTTTTTTAATGGCCTATCATTGCTTTACAATGTTGTGTTAGTTTCTGCTGTACAGCATCATGAATCAGCCACATGCATACATGTATCTCCTCCCTCGTGAGCCTCGCTCCCTCTCACGCCCCATCCCACCAACCTGAGCGCCCTGTGCTCTACAGCTGCTTCCCACTAGCTGTCTGTTTTACACATGGCAGTGTATATATGTCAGTGCGGCGCTCTCAGTTCCTCCCACCCTGTCTGTTCCCATCTGTGTCCACAAGTCTGATCTCCACATCCTCGCCTCTCTTCCATGAAAGATGGTGTTGATGAACCTATTTGCTCTGTGTCTTGATGATGAATTCACTACTCTGAACCTCAGTTATTCTAATTATAAAATGGGACCGCACCAGTAAACTCACAGTGGTGGAGAAAGGATTAGAGAGAACGTAGTGGGGGCAATGAGAAGTGCCTGGCATGTAGCAGTGGAAGTGGTTTTTACAACTGTCCCTGTTGTTGCTGTGGTAAAAGACTTTTTTCCATCAAGTATGTAACTTAAACAGACATGCGCCAAGAGGGGAGACGTGTTGAACAGCCTGTACTGATGCCCCAGCTCTTATCACAAAACGTCGTTTAAAATCTCTTCTAAAGTAGAGGGAAACACAGTAGGCAGTAGACCTGAGATTCCTGCTGGAGAAAGTCGCTGTAGGGCATCTCTACTACTGTGGGCTGAAGATGACAGGCCCAAGAAGAAGAGGGATTCAGGGCTGCCCGGAGGGTCTGTCTCCAGCTAATATTTGGAACTTAAACACATTTACTGTTTTCTGCTCATTCCTTTAAACTTCTAACTCAAATTAGTGTTTTTAAATATATAAAATTTCAAACCATGAAGATTTAAAAATCTTTAGGTTCCCCTGCTTTCCAACTTCTTAATAACTGTCCGCCGGACCTTGATCAGCTTCTTTGTCCCTCAGAATATCCCACCTAACCTGCTTCCCTCATAATTCATTCTTCATTATGCCAAATCTGAGCTAGTATTCCCTTTACGAGCCCTGTTACAAACACTTACTGAAAACTGTATGGCCAAAGAGCTGTTAATAAACTCTGTATGTTTTCTCTGGAGAAGTGTCTATTTAGATCTTCTGCCCATTTTTCGATTGGGTTGTTTGTGTTTTTGTTGTTGTATGAACTGATTATGTATTTTGGAAATACATAATCCCTTGTTTTGGAAATACATAAGCCCTTGTTCGCATCATTTGCAAATATTGTCTTTCATTCTGTAGGCTGTCTTTTCATTTTGTTTATGGTTTCCTTGGTTGTGCAAAAGCTTGTAAGTTTGATTAGGTCTCATTTGTTTTTTTATTTCTATTGCCTTGGGAGGCTGACTAAGAAAACATTGGTACTATTTATGTCAGAGAATGTTTTGCCTATGATCTCTTCTAGGAGTTTTATGGTCATATCTTTAAGTTGTTAAGCCATTTTGAGTTTATTTTTAGGCATGGCTTGATGGTGTGTTCTAACTTCAGTGATTTATATGTGGCTGTCCAACTTTCCCAGCACCGCTTGCTGAACAGATGATCTTTTTCGCATTTTGTATTCTTGTCTTTGACCGTAGGTGTGCTGGTTTTTCCCCTGGGCTCTCTGTTCTATTCCATTGATTCGTATGTCTGTTTTTGTGCCAGCCCCACACTGTTTGGATTACTGTAGCTTTGGATTCAATGGACATGAACTTGAGCAAACTCCGGGAGATGATGAGGGACAGGGAAGTCTGACGTTCTGCTGTCCATGGGGTCGTGAAGAGTCGAACACGACTTGGTGACTGAACAACAAGCTTTGTAGTATTGTGCTTTTTCCTCAGGATTACTTTGGCAATTCTGAGTCTTTAAAGGTTCTATATAGATTTTAGAGGGTTATTTGGTCTAGTTCTGTGGAAAATGTCATGGGTGATTTGATAGCTGCTCCCTCCCCTCCACGCCACCCCCCCAAAAAAATGTGAGGCATGAGATGGCCTGTGATGGGGTGGATGCCATGGGACACAAGGTGTAGTCTCGTGTGTGAAACTTGGATCCCAGTGTGAGGCCATGAGAGACGAGGACCAGCCCTCCATGGCCACGGTCAAAGCTGACAGGAAGAGAGTCAGAGGGCAAAAGTGACCTTCCATTCTCCATCAAGTGCTTTCTTTGGGGAAAAGGGCTCACATATGCTCACGTGTGAAGCTATCAGGACTAACGTACTTTGCTACTTTGCCCAGCATATAAATAGAACAGAATTTCAAATGCAGAGAAAAGCTGGCTAGGTTCTTATTTTCCTACAGAAATATTTGAGCTGTAATGAATTCATTTTTTACTTAAAACATTAAGTCACCACCCCCATTCCCCACCCCATCCTGTACTTAAACAGGCCAGCCAGCTAAATTAGCAAGCATGGAACTGATGGAAAATGAAACTAGATTACATTCTATCAGATGTCAAGCTACTTTACCATAATTACCTGCTTAAAAATTAATAATGCTTCTGCATGATTTTCAAAACTAGACACTTACCAACCATTGAGAATTTTATTAAAATGAAAGACTGCTTTATGGCCTGCCTCCATTTAAACAAAACAGCTAAGTGGGAGAGCCATGGATGGGATTAAAATTAACCAAATCTTCTCATCAACAACACTATTAGAGACAATGAAAAGGCAAAGAGAATTCTTGTGTAATTCAACTGTAAATTTGAATGGCTTCAGTTACATAATTTCTGGAGTCTAAAAATCAGAGTGATATACAGCTGAGAGGAAAAAAAGATAAAAAACATTTTTGCAAGCAGATGAGATATCCCTAAGGGCTATTTACTATAACTGCTAAAGCAGTATTACTTCTCAGGATCAAAGCCTTTCAGGATAATGAATAAAACTCCCAAATAGTATGTCTACCTATGGCACTTAGTTATCAGATCAAGTTGCTGCTGCTGCTGCGTCGCTTCAGTCGTGTCCGACTCTGTGTGACCCTGTAGACGGCAGCCCACCAGGGTCCACCATCCATGGGATTCTCCAGGCAAGAACACTGGAGCGGGTTGCCATTTCCTCCTCCAATGCATGAAAGTGAAAAGTGAAAGTGAAGTCGCTCAGTTATGTCCAACCCCCAGCGACCCCATGGACTGCAGCCCACCAGGCTCCTCTATCCATGGGATTTTCCAGGCAAGAGCACTGGAGTGGGGTGCCACCGCCCTCTTAGTTATCAGATCAAGTTGATCCCAAAGTAAAAGGGAAATACTTAACTAATATGCATTTTAATAAAAACTGCTGACAACTGAGGAAAAATAAATGCTGAACAATGAGAAACTGTAGAAAAACTACTTTTTAACAAGACACTTGGTGGTCCTCTTTACAGATAACCAATATCTAGGTTCTAATCAAAGCACATATATGATATAGGTTAAAATGCAAAAAAAATTCCTTAAAGTAACTTGTAACCTAAAAATAATCATGAACTAATTCGGTCAGTCTATGTGTCTTTAAATGAAAGATGTTAGGAGATTAGAAAGAAAATTATAATACTGCTTCTGCCCTCATGGGGGATATAATCTAATCCATGACATTTGTTTGTTCTTGGCTTAAGTCATTTTTTGTTTCATTTCAGTTTTTTGGCCATGCTGCCCTGCTTGCCAGGTCTTAGTTCCCTGACCAGTGATCGAACCTGGGCCCTGGTGGTGAAGGCGCTGAGGCCTAACCACTGGACGGCCAGGGAATTCCCAAGTCATTTTGTCTTTAATGACACAAGAAAGAATCTTTTCACAAAGCCTTTCTAAGTAGCAGATCTGCACTGGTATGTGGGGAACTGTATTTCCAAGTTAACAAAAACAAAAAATGCACACATGAACAAAAGTCACAGCTAAGAATACTGTAGCTTAGTTACTGTCTAAATTAGAGCTCTCTTTGCACTGTTTTGTAACCTAAAAAACTTCAAAAAAAGAACTTTTTTCCTGAATTTATTTCTAGTAGATTTATATAAAGAAGTTCATTGGGAGAACTGCACTGCCTTTACAATAAATAAAAGATAGGGAAAGGTGTATTTTTAATACTTAAAACAATATTTACAAAGAAAAGTCCTTTATAGACTAAAAGGCCATTTCCACATTT
The DNA here is from genome assembly GCF_032452875.1 of Bos javanicus. NCBI lineage: Eukaryota > Metazoa > Chordata > Mammalia > Artiodactyla > Bovidae > Bos > Bos javanicus. The sequence goes on from NC_083880.1 coordinate 23,708,673, forward strand.
CTTTCTCACAGCATCCCCCTTGACCCTGGTGTCCTAAACTGCCTCTGCGCTGTTCCCATGCTGTGCAAGGCTGACTTGATGGGCCCAACGATGCTGACTTCATAGAGGCTGGTGGCAGTATTATTGAGGCTGGTGTTTCCTAACACCCAGATGTGCTTCAGATGGAGAAAACCCCAAATTCAAACAGTCACCATACACTTGTCAACATGCTCTGGTCTTTGACAGAATGCAGTCAGTCCCCTCCACCCCGGCCCTGGTTGCCGGTGGGCGGGGAAAGGCGGTGGGTCTGAAGGGGCTGTAACCTCGCACAGGCTATCCCCACAACCAAGAAGGTGGGACCCTGGGGGAGGGGACACCAGCAGAAGACACCATGTGCCTGCTTTCGTTTGTCCTCTGAAGGAGGGAGCTGCTGAATCAGCACACTTCTCTTTTAAATCAGATCACACATGAGCTACACCTGTTTATAGCTGCTTTGTCTAATGTACAACATATATTTTTGCCTTGGTTTCAGATACAAATAGATGGTTTTAAAAGCTTCTAAAAACCCAGTAGTGTTGACATTCATATAAGGGGCCATCCCTTATATTGATTTTTCTTTTTTTTCTTCCTTACCTCTACATCCTTCTTCAGCTTTTCCAGAAATACCTTTTTGTTGTTGTCATCAATATAAATCTTTTGACCCTCATTAATGAAATCATTATCCTTTAGAGTTGGCAGTTCTTTGGCCTAAAAAAAAAAAAAAAATTGAGAAATTGAGAAAAAGAATAAGGAAGGAGCTTGACAAAAATCTGAAGGACTCCTACGCTCTCCAATCCTGGAGGTTAAGTTTCCACCCCGGAGGCTGAGTTGCCTTGATCCCTGAGGGGTCTTACCCAAGGCAACAACATGTGAGGTGGCTTGCGTGCCGCAAGGGGGCGCCAGTGAGCTATGACCACTGGAAGCATTCCCACTAGGAATGGAGTCAGGCATACTCCATATTATGAGGCTTTTGTAACAGATTTCATGGTTTCCTAAGAGGGAACCTGACGGCTTTCTTGGATTCACAAGAAGTCTTCTAAGTACAGAATTAGTATTCTTGAAATTCTTTGTCAGGAACCCTCAATTTTCTTACTGGTTCAACCCAACTCCTCCCCCACCCCCTCCCCCAACACACACTCTTTTGGGGTAGCCTTTGCTGGGTTCATGTTCATCTGGGTTCAAGATAAAATGTTATCTTGCTCGGAAAAGCGCCACCCATAATCATGTACAAATCTAAGTTGGGGAGAATATGCAGCCAGAGGTTGGCCATCTGCCCTTCTAAACCTTCCGGCACACCACTCCAAGAAGGAAGTCCTCTTTTCATTTGGATAATATTGAAGAAAAATGTCTTCTGGCATAAAGCATATTAAGGTGAGACGTCTACCCTTTAAAAATAAACAGGATGGTAGTGAGCTGGCAACTAAACTATACTTATGCTGACCAACACAAAGTAATGCGTGATTATCAAAATATGGTTTGCAAGCAAAAAAACAAAAACAGCCTAGCTTTAAAGTAGTGTGTACCATTCACCTCTGTGCAACCTGCATTCTGGGAGAGTTCAAAACCCCTCCTCCCTCCTTTTGACTGACCTTGTGAAAAACAACCATTCCTCTTCTTCCAGTTGAAAGGAATTCAGCATAATACCTTGCCTTTCTTAGTATACTAATGAATGCCTCCTTTCCCTAAGTGTGAACCAAATGGGGGAAAAAACCCCAAGGAAAGAAAATATTCTCCATCCTGGTCCCCACACTGCCTCCCTGCATTCAGAGGTACAAAACACTCACTGGGTACATATGTTTACTGGAAAAAAAAAAAAAAAGTCAAGGTGTTAGTTGCTCAGTCGCGCCTGCCAGGCTTCTCTGTCCATGGAATAATTCTCCAGGCAAGAATACTGGAGTGGGTTGCCTTTCCCTTCTCCAGGGGATCTTCCCAACTCAGGGATCAAACCAGGGTCTCCTGCATTGCAGGCAGATTCCTCACCATCTGAGCCACCAGGGAAGCTGAACCACCTTCCAAATCTCTGAACTGCTCAACTTTTTCTTCCTGTTTTGTAAGGTATACACATGTGTGTAAACTACTCATGTCTATTGGTAGACACACATGCGTGTGTATTATGCAGTTCTAAGTCAGTAGCTTTGCTACTCATTTTAACTTTGAGAAAATCTGCAGTTTTGTGAGTTCTGATTTTGATATAACTACTGCTAAATAGATTATCTTTGCAAAGCTCAGAAACCCAAAGATTCCATTCAATAAGTGGTTGCTGAATGACTGTCACATACAGGAGTGTAAAAATGAATAGGTGAACATTTCTATCCTTAAAGGAGTTTGTAATTTTGTATGAGTGACACTGAAAGCAAGAAAACAAGGCAGTGCATAAGGCATACAGATAAATAATACGGTTCTTGAGGACTGATCTACTTTCAAATACTTTTATGCTCAGTCAGTCTAAAGAAATGAAATATCCTTCATCATAAAAACTTACCAGGGTCCAGATAGATTAACTGCCTAAGTTGGTCATTTATCATTTAAACATGTAAAATGTGAAAGAAAACTCTCAATGTGAAGATTATTAAATGTTTGAGTCAATTACATGGACCCTAAGTTATTTTCTTGGAACTGAAACAATGAAATTTCACAGTGAATGAAATGTGAAGATCTGAAGTTTTAACAAACTCAGAGGCCTGTCAGAAGCTAAGCATCAGGAAAGGTGAAAAACTGGAGTGCTTCAGAAAGCGCTGAAGCCAGACCTATGTACAAACATAGGAGACGCAGAAGGATCAGGATTCCTTAAGTAGACATCATGGACATTTGTCTACATTTAGGGGATGGCTGTGTGTGTGTGTGTTGGGGGGGCATTAAGGATTCAGATCTGCCTAAACTCCACAACTCATTTTATGAGTGTAAGCAAAGAACAGGAGAGGGATTCTTGTTTATGAGCGAGAAACCTGAAGGCAGGGCTGACAGGCTACGGACAAGGCAGTGAATGACACACAGTCTGTGTTGGGGGTACTGGTCACATTCATGGAGATGAATGAGTGCCGCTTTAGGGTCACCCCAGCAGAACTACCTCCTGTGACAGGGAGAATATAATCCTACCTCATAAAACTCTGGACACGCTGTACTATATTACGAGGCTTACTTGTGAAATTTCCAGGTACTACGGATGTATTTAGATTGGATGAAGTTCAAAAGAGGGCAACCAGATTGGTTAAGAGACTTAAGGGCTTACTGAAAGGCTCAAGAGGTGTAGGTAGATCCTTAGAGCAGTGGTTAGAGGAACCCAATGCTGATCCACAGATGCCCACCCCCCGGTGTAAGCAGGATGGCAGACTGCTTAGGAGCACCAGAGTTTAGAAACATGAATTCTGAGGTTCCTAGCCTTAATCCTTCCCTTACTAGCCAGGGGCCAGTTTCTGGACCTCTGCAGGACCTCTACACGCAGAAGGGGAGACCCTGCTAAGCCCTTGACGTGCATCCATTTATTAAAGTGCATCATCTCATTTACTCTTCAAAACCACCCTAATTCTCACCGTCCTTTTTACAGACAGAGCAACCGGGTTAAGTGAGATAACACAGCCAAGGTCTCCCAGCTTGGTAAGTGGAGCTGGTAAGCTAGTTTCCGAGCTAAGGTGGGAACCTGGGCTGCCTGACTCTTAGCGCAATTCTGAGTGTGCATGCTGAGTCATTTCAGTCGTGTCCAACTCCGTGTGACCCCATGGACTGTACCCTAGCAGGCTCTGCCCATGGGATTCTCCAGGCAAGAATACCAGAGTGGGCTGCCATGCCCTCCTCAGCACCACTCTACCTGTAGCAGAATGACTGAGATTTTGGCCAAAACCTGTGTGACGTTTAGATAGTGAGGCGAGTGGCACTTACTGTCGTTGTCATTGCTGGGAGCATTCAGTAACTGGTGTGGGTTTAAAATTGTATTATAGGTTGAGAGAAAATATTTTCCTTAAAAATAGAGCTTCACTGTTTTCTACTAAGCGCTGAAGGACAAAACTGAAGTCACCTGACAACAAGACACCCTCAAGAAAACCCTGGTGCTTGACTTCTTATAAATTTCAATATATCCTTCTAACAATGAGCAGCATCTATAGTAAAGATGCACCTTTTTTTTTAATGTGAGGGAAACTATTTTGCTGTGAATTAATGAATATCATAAACTCTTGGTGTTAACAGTGTCCACAAAGATGATGTCTACAGAGCAGCACAGAAATGACTGTGGGCAGCAACCGATCCCACCCCTTGCTTTGCAGCACCAGATTATTTGCACTTAGGGGAGCTTTGAAAGCGCTGAAGTCTCTGGGTCTGGTTCTTTAACAGGCATCTTTCATAGCCTTTCTAACTCAATGCAGAACTAGCTAGAGGGCGGAGGAAACCACTAGGGCTAAAGACATCAGCTCAGAAACACTTGTGAACTGTGGACTCGGAAGCTGGCTCCCAGCTAGTGGTCAGTCACCTTTTTTGAAGTGCTTGTAGGTTAGGTCTTCATTTATTAACTCTGCATTAACGTTCTCCCAGCTGGTGTTGTGTAGACTGGGAGCCTCCAGTATCTCACATGGTGCTTAGAAGTGGCAATGCCAAGGAGGACGAGGTGCCCTGCCCTTCCTACGCTGCCCTCCTTGGTCTGCCCGGCCTGGCCAGGGAGTGAGGTGTGTAAAACCCAGGCCAGCACAGCTCACATCTACATCCCTTTTGCAGGAAGTGACTGTACTGGGGTGGGCTGGACTCAAAATGGCATTCATCTCTACTGATGTGATGTGTAAATGTACAAACACAGCTAACGGCATAAGCAGAGCGACACTGATCTCCCAGCAAGCAAGCTATCCTGTGTTCGCTGGGTGGATGCAATTGGCACGGTGACTATTCCTGGTACTTTCCTGCCAGGTGATCCCCCGCAGCTAGAGTCAGTATGGCCCAGGTTTCTACTTGGGACACAGACTGAAGCATGCGCTTTTGAGCATAGGCTGGAACTGCGCCACCTGGGTTGCATCTCAGCTCCTCCAGTTAGCTGTGTGACTTGAGCGAGTTACTTGACCTTCTCTGTGGCTTGGCTTCCTCATCTTTAAATGGGGATTAGCAGACAACACTGTTGTGAGTATTACAGTCATTTGTACAGTTAAAAAGCTTAGGGCTCTCCTTGCCACGTGGAGTTACATATACATATTCTTGTTATTTGCTGGTCATATTCTCAAGTATGGTATGTGAATCTAGAGAAAAGTTCATCAGCGATAAATCCAGAGCAAGATTTAAAATACAAAGTTGGCATATTTAACACTTTTATAACAGCTGGGGTGTTTAGACCCAGCTGCTCAATCCGTTCAAGCTTCAGTTTCCTCGTCTATATAATGGGATATTAACAACACTTATCCAGTAGGGTTAGTGACTGAATGAAAAGCCAGGAAACACAGTGCTTGGCAGTGAGAACTCACTGGGTATTAGTTTGCACCTTAGTTTCCCATCAGTTTTGACCATGACCAATGGTGTTACTAAGTGTTTCCTACTAATGAATATAGGCGTCTATCCTTCCTGATTTTCTAGAAGAAATAGGCTCTTTAAATTTGGGATATCAGTAAGCCATGTTTACAACTGCCTGCGTTTTCAGGTTTCCTCATTAGGCACGAACACCTCCCGTGACTGTCTCGAGGCTGTTTCACTTCACTGAGTCACACAAGGTGCAGTAGAGGCTGTGCATGCCCCTGCCTTGGCTGCTCTCCAAACCGGGACTGAATCCTCCTGGCCAGAAAGACCTCTGGTCACTGCAAAAGCTCTCCCTAGCCAGAAAGCTTCACTGAAATCCAAGTGAGAATAAAATGTTGCTTTACAGTAACTGGGTAAGTTAAAATTTTAGACTGATAAAGTATATTTTATGGCATTTATTAATATGGAATAAAATAGTTATATATATGGCTAAAGACAGAAGTTTGTCTTAATTTTTCATGGGTTTCATTTTTCTCAGAGAGTAAATGATAATATTGGGTAACTTAGTGAATGCAATTTTGCTGACTTAAAGCAAAGATTCACTAACTGAAATCTCAGTAACCAGAAAACACCCCCCAAAAACTAGAGAGTAGCAAGCTCCTTGGGAACACTTTCTAAAGTGGGTTTTTTTGCTGTGGGCTGTAGAAAGAAAACTGTTTCCTGATAAACATTCCCTCCTTTGCTTTTTGTGACTACACTATTGGGTGAAAAGTCTCTTATTTATTTTTGGCCATGCTAGACGGCTTGTGGGATTGTAGTTCTCTGACCAGGGATCAAATGCAGACCCTTGGCAGTGAAAGCCCTGAGTCTTAACCACTGGGCCACAAGGAGAGTGCCAGTTCTTGGTTTCTTTCAAACTACAGTATTATAGGTTGTCACTCAGCAAGTCCATACTCTTAAATAGTAAGAAACACACTGTTAACAATATTGGTCATTGTCAAAGATGCTTTATGTGCATCAGGGCTTAAAGATAATTGATGTGTGGACAGTATTCTAAATGTATAAACACTTCTGAATATGTAAGTATTCCCTAGGATCCAATAAAAGATGTAAATGATCTCTTAGGACACATTTGGCCAGCAGTTTGAGGTGAAAAAGGGAAAAGTATTCATAACTAAGAGCTACAAAGTCCAGAGCATTGTTTTTAGAACTGTGCCTCTGTAGCCAGCTTAGCAGAAGGCGGTGGCCAGAGAGAAATCATGGATCCTGGGAGCAGAGGGCTCTGCTTCCTTCCATTAGGATGGTAGAAAGAGTTTTAGAAAATGCAAGGCATTTGCACTTTGCATTTGCTTCTAATATAAAAATATTTAGCACTTTTAATAAACTTTAAAATTTTAAATTACTGAATTTTGCACATTCTCCAAAAGCAAAAATATGCTTACTAAAAGGATTTAAATTTTATATTTGAGAGTTAACCTGTTAGTAATAAGTTATATTTCATTGGATTCTGTAACTTGGTGCATGATTGCTGTCATTCGTGTGGAGTTTAATAATATTGGATATGTTAAGAGTTATTAGTAAAGCCAGAAATTACATGGAAATTTTCATTAGCTTTTTAATGTCACTAAAATGTCTTTTGGATGACTCAAACATTTTTAAAATCAAATATTTAAAATCTGTATTTACAGACAAAAACTTCAAATACAGAATTCAAATGAAAATATACTGGCTTTTAACATCATTCTACAATTAAGTTTTACAAAGAGTCTATTAAATTGCTACTAACAGAAAAATTTAAAAATACATGTACTTAAAATGTTCAGAGCCAAAAGTATATATACAGTCACATTTGAGGATGGAAACCTTAACAGGAAGATGGAATGTACTTCTATCACACTCGAGTGTTTACTGCAAACAGGATTCTGACACCAGAAGGTTTCAATGAAAAGAATGATGCATAGCATGGCACTCTCTGATTAAAGGACTTGTATTTCAGAAAGAAATGAATTTTTGTTCAACGTGCTCATTTGGCAACCTGTTTTTAAAAAGTCTAATTGTAAGCCTTGGTGTCTAAAATTGCTGTCCGGTGTCCCTTTGATGAGCCATATTACACTTGGAACTGAATGCACAACATAAAAAATATGTACTAGTTACTGTCTCAAGTTAGGGACTGCTGATGCTTCTGATTTACTTGTTAGTCCAAGCTCATCTAAATGAAAATAAACTTGCAAAGAAAGAATAAACCCCCTTTCATCAGGCTTGCCAAAGTAACGGCATAAGAATCAGAGTCTGTAGGGCTGAAGATATACTCCAGAAATATTTCTGTAAGGGAGAGACTTTTTAGATAATCCTTATATTGGAGCTGGGATAAAGATAATTTGCCTGAATAACATCACATATGTGGTATCAATTTGGGGGTAGTAAGAGAGATTAAAGATTTTATAATAAAATCAGTTCTGCTTCTCAAAACATCCAAGTCACAAATTTGATACATGAAAAAGCAAATTAGTGAATATGCGTAAAGTTCAAACAGAAGTAGTAAAGATAACAGGTGTTTTCTCACAAGAAAGTACATATAACCTTTAAAAACATAAGCGGAACGTCTACACAAGTTCATAGCTTGGGAAATGATCCAACGTGTCAATAACTAGTTGTTTCCACGTTGAGAATGTATATATTTGTGACCAGAATCTGGATATGAAAGTCTCACATAATTTTTGTTTTGGACCTCTTTGTGTAAATGTAGAAAGAGAATATACCTCAACATACTTGGAGAAATAGCACTGCAACTAGGAAGCACAAAACCAGATAAGCCCTGTCGTAATTCTACAATTTAGAACTGTTAAGACTGGCAGGACCCAGCTGTTGGTTATTTATTTTCCCTAAAAGCTGATATTAAGAAAGTGAAACTTACTCCTTTCCTAATACTGTCAGACTTCTCAGAAGGGCCATTTAAGTGGCATGGTGATGGTTTGGCTTTCCTCTGTGAGCTGTGATGTGACAGATGAAGCACGTGCAAGCCTTACAGAACTGATGTGTTTCCATCTGATTGGGAGATTCTGTGGCCTGGATGTTGATAGTCTGCCGCTGCTGCTAAGTTGCTTCAGTCATGTCCGACTCTTAGTGACCCCATGGACTGCAGCCTACCAGGCTCCCCTGTCCATGGGATCTTCCAGGCAAGAGTACTGGAGTGGGGTGCCATTGCCTTCTCTGGTGACAGTCTAAAAAATGTCCAAGTCTGAAAATGCATGCAGTTTGCTAAATTGTATAGTTTTTGGTTTAATACCAGTCTAGTGAACATTAGAAGTTCATTGTTTTATTATACATCTGCAGCAGGTTGGCTTAAATTCAAGCCATATTACATTTTGGAAGTTGTATCTCCGCTCCAACTCTTTCTAGAATCAACTGCATAAGTTGTCAGAAATTTCCACATCTAACAGCACTGCTTCTGTGTGCTTGGGATAATCTGAGTTGAGTGCATTCAGTGAAGCTGTGTTTATACACTGCCATAAGCCCAGACTGGCCTTAGCACTCTCATGCTGTCATCTGGGAGAAGCTCCCAGGAATTATACTGCATGTTATCTTTCCTCTTCACATGCCACTCTTACCAAATTCCAAAGGAATCAAACTTTAAAACTCCACTTCCCAGAATAACCCCCATGGTTTACATTATAGGGTTCTTAAGCCTTTGCTCAGACATCTGCAGACTTATGTAACAATTTAGAACATTTTTTCCATTAGTAATAGCAATCACCATAACCCATGGCCAGAGCAGACAGGACTTTGGTGATTGTCAAGTTGGCTGCAGTGCACCTTTACAGGAGGGAAAGAGTCACCTGAAACAAGAGATTCTCGCAAACGATAAAGCATGAGGACCAATGAGATCCTTTAATTTTACGAATGAAGACAAAGTCAAATGATTTATCCCCAAACTTCCATTAATGCCAGAGCAGGGGTTGGGACTCAGATTGGCTAAGGCTCTGGTTTGGTGCCTTTCCCTTCCAAGCCCCCTTTTACATTAATACAGCATTTCAGGGCCAGGAGACAGGCAGATGGCCCTGCTTCTGCCCGATGGGAAAATTTCCCCTGCACTTTGGGTGCTGGGATAGACGTATCTAGCCCTGGCAAAGGAAATAATTCACTTCCATCTGGAGAGAGAAGAAATTTTACAGAAGGTTAAAGCATTAGCTGAATTGAGGACCTGAAAACCTTGACAACCTCCCTTTAACTGGTCATTCACTGACACGGAAAAGGAAGCGCTTTTTCACTGATAGCAAAGGAAGATTCCCAGAAGAACGCACTGCTGCTCCTGTTCTGCTCTGAGCTCACTGTCTTTGTTACCTTGCCTTTCACTCATCCCAAAGAACCAGCTGGAGGTGGTAATTAATTATAATTTGTTACAAGTTAAAGATCACAAAAGAAATGCTGAAAACTGGTTTAGGAAAGCTTTTGTGTGTGTGTGTGTGAGGGTATTAATGATGAATTTTCCTGAACCTTCAGTCAATAATAGGTACAATGTCAGAGATGGTGACAGTCACTTAATTGCTAGCACAATTCACAATTCCTAAGAATCGACCAGGCAGCTTTTTGTAGCCCATTATCAAGGTGTCAACAGTGATTATTGCCAATATAGTTATACAAATGCCAATTGCAGGGCAGCTGTTTTCTTTCAAATAGGTTCCAGGGAGAAGGTTAGATGTTAAAAGGAATCTTCTTACTGTGACCCAATGACTCCATTACACAGGCTTGGCTTTACTTAATAAAACCAGACATAAGTTTTGAGAAGAACTGTGCAGAATGATGAACAAAATGCACATTTGTGTAAATCCCCAGGCCTCATTCACTCTCTCAAGAACATGGGCGTTTTAAAGAGGCAGGTCAAATCCCCCAGAAATCAAGTGAGTCCAGTTATGTTTTCTTGTCCGGGTTCCCTGCTGGGTAGCTTGCTTGCTGGCAGCATGCTAAGACTGTCATTTGTAAAAAGCAGTCTGCTCAGCTATAATTACTAATTTGATGTCACACTGGAATTGCAGCGCAGCTGTGAAAAGATGGACCACCAGGGAGATTTGCGTTTCTGTCTCATTTAGAGGGGGCAAAACTGCTGGAGCCATGAATGGAAGATGCCCTTCCATTAATAAAGGAAAGAATTAAAGAATAAAACAAGTCATAGCAGCTGTCAGAATCTGACAACGGTTTTTTTTTTTTTAAAGCACCATTCTGCTGTAAAAAAAAAATTCAAGACATCTGTACATGCATGTTCTGATACTTGTTGCCATGAAACTGATTCCATTATTGTTGGAAAATAGCTTCTTTATTTCCTTCAGTTCCATATTCATTATTATGCTAATGCAGATCACACTAATTACATGTCAGGTTCAAATCGTAGGGATGAGACTTGTCTGCACCTATATCATGAAATATTTGAAATGACAGTTTGAAAACTTGTCATCAACAAGTGAAAAGTATGGGAAATTAAAACAACTACAATGATGCAAATGAACGAAAAATTAGGAATCCAGATGACTAAGCCACGACAGTGGAGATTCTCCATGAAAATTGTTCTTTGCAATTTTTCAGAAAATGATTATATGACTGCAATGAAAATATTCTTGCAAACCATTTGATTTCGTTTATAAAGGCTAGACTGTAGAAAATATTTTCAGCCTTTTCCAATTATTTCTAACCAGAGATAAGTGATTATTTTGATAATTTATAAAGGCAAGAGCATGCTGTTCAGAAGAGTCAAAAATATTTACTGATCATGGAAAGAAAACCTGAAAATTGACAGAAAAAAGAAAGCAAATAAAAATTTTTTTGAGTTTAAAAATCCAAAGTTTTTAAGACTTCAGCTCCATTGATTCATTTCATTTATCTTTATGTATTACAGTTTAGTAAATATTACTTTGGTTGTTGCTAGCTTTTATAAACAAACTGCCTTATCAGAGAGGCATGATGTTCTCTTGTCAAAGCACGCACAGTCTCCATCAATTACCAATTTTAATTACTTTCACATCCCGTGTCTTTAAGCCTTTCCCAGTGAGCGCCTATAAGCTAGAAGCGGGGCTGGATGGCATTTTGGAGCTGCTGCTCCTGGAGGAAGAGCTATCAGGATCCCCAAGCCCAGAAAGGAGCAGAAAGCATTGACGTCTTCCTTGGGGCTGTTGTATAAACAGTCTTAATGTTTATATAGTGTAAGATACAGTAAGACAGACTATATGTACAGAAGTAACTATACGTCTCAAATGGAGGAAATATGAATTGGTTGTTTTTGCCAACATGGTTTCAAGTCATTTCATTACTTTTCTAACTTTTAAATCAAGACTCAATGAATTGTCTTAGCACCATGTGGTTTTGCGTTATGTGCTTTTGTCAGTGAAATGTGGTGGAATGTCTCCTTGTTCATCTTCATGGGATTAATATGAATTTTTGATAATAAATCCCTTTTTCTTTTTCTTTTTTTTTTAAGGAAGCCCTAAACATTTAGAAGGTTAGGAATGTGCACTGTAGACTGGAAACCTGGCTTTGTCATGTCAGAACTGTGGGACAGGTTAGAGCTTGTCTGTCAAGTAACTTCATTTATACAAAGGAAGTAGCAATAGCCCCCATCTCAAAGGTAGTGATCAGGATGACATGACCAAATTTGTGTAAAATTGAAAACAGGTCTGGCATATAGTATATGCTCAACAAACATTGGTTACTATTAAGTACCTTTCTAAATCCCAGTATATTGAGATTAATAGAAAAAAATACACCCCTCACCACCCCCCGCCCAGGTAAGGTTTTGCCTCTGCCACCAGCTGTGTGATGCAGTGTGAGAAGAGAGGCTCCCGGGTCTTGGATCTGTCACACGTGAGGTGGGGGAACCGGACTCTGACGGTCAAGGTCCCTCTTGTCTCTGATGTCCACCTCTGGGGAGATATTTTGAGGAATAGTTTGCATACATTCAGTGTATGATAAGAAGCATCCTCAGAAAACTGGGTTTCTGTTAAACACATTCTGTGATTTCCTGCCTTGTCACAGGAACCTACACCAATAAAAGGCTGCTGAGGGAGGGAGTGGGGCTGTGGTGGGTGCCAGGGGTGCCTGGGAAGCGTGTGGTCCTAGAGGCAGAGATGGGGAGGGACAGACAGACGATGAACCGTCACGGCCATGTCAAATACCGTGGCTTTCCTTCACATGCATTCTTGTTTTAGAATTTGGGATTCTGAGGCAATCACCCCATTGGCCGTAACTGTCTTTCTTGGCACTGGTTATTGTCAGAGTAGACCAAGCAAGCCCTTGGAGCTAGAACCTGAAGAGATCAAAATTGGGGTGGTGGTGCGGAGACCGCTGGCTGTGGTCACAGGAGACTAGGGAACAAAGCAGAGCAGTCCCTGCGGTGTAGCGCATGGCATCGCATCCATAGCTTACTTGGGGGCCGGCTTCTTTTGATGATGCTGAGAAAGCCTTCTTTCAATGCTAGTGTGTGGTCCTTTAAACAGCCCAGAATATTTTCTCCTAGCAGAAGATCCCAATAATAGTGAGTCTCCGAGTTTCTCATGGACTAAAACTTAAACACCCACTTGAGTCTTCAGCACCTGAAGAAACGTTTACATAGCAACACGGAGGCCAACAGTCCGTCATTTCTGCTGCTTTGGGTCAAAGCTGGTGCCTTCAGGGTGATTTACACAGAGGCTGGAAGTGTGGAAATAGAGTCACAGGTGCACAGTAACAATGTAAACTCTCAAAGGAGCCAGCGTTTCCTTTCTCTGCCTCACTTCATTTTTATTTACTAACAAAAACTTCAGTGGAGTACAGTTGGTTTACAATGTTGTGTTGGTTTCAGGACTATGGCACAGTAATTCAGTTATAAATATATTCATGCTTTTTCAGATTCTTTCCCCACATAGAATATTGAGTAGTTCTCTGTGCTATATTGTAGGTCCTTGTTATTAACAGTTATCTATTTTATATACAGTACTGTGTGTATGTTAATTCCAAACTTTTTAATAAGTCCCTCCCCACATTTCCCCTTTGGTAACTGTCAAGTTTACTTCTGAAATCTGTAAGTCTGTTTCTGTTTTGTAAATAAGTTCATTTATATCACTTAAAAAACTAGATTCCACAGGAGTGATAACATATGGTATTTGTCTCTTTCTTTCTGACTGACTTCACTTACCATAATCTCTAGGTCCATCCACATGGCTGTAAATGGCATTATTTTGGTCTTTTTTATGGCTGAATAACATACCACTGTATATATGTACCACATCTGCCTTATCTTCATCTGTGGATGGACATTTAGGTTGATTCCATCTTCGTTATTGTAACTAGCACCACAGTGAACACTGGGGTGCATGAATTTTTTCAAATTACAGTTTTCTCTGAATATATGCCCAGGAATGGGATTGCAGGATCATATGGTAGTTCTATTTTTAGTTTTTTAAGGAACCTGCATAAAGTTCCTTGTTCATAGTGGTTAAACCAATTTACATTCACAGCAACAGTACAGGAGGATTCCCTCCTCTATACACCCTCTCCAGCATTTACTGTTTATAGACTTTTTGATGATGGCCATTCTGACTGGTGTGAGGTGATGTTTCATTGTAGTTTTGATTTGCATTTCTCTGCTAATTAGTGATGTTGAGCATCTCATCATGTTCTTTTTGGTCATCTCTGTATATCTTCTTTGGAGAAACCATTTTTTGATTTTTTTTTTCTTTTTAATAGAGCTGCATGAGCTGTTTGTATACATTGGCGATTAATCCTTGTCAGTTGCTTTGTTTGCAAGTATTTCCTCCCATTCTGAGGGTTGTCTTTTTGTTTTGTTTATGGTTTCCTTTACTGTGCAAAAGCTTTTAAGTTTAATTAGGTCCCATTTTCATTTTTGTTATTATCATTACTCTAGGAAGTGGATCAAAAAAGATATTGCTACAATTTATGTCAGAGTGTTCTACCTATGTTTTCCTGTAAGAGTTCTAATCCAAGAATATGGTATACCTGTTTGTATCATCTTAGGTTTCTTTCATCAGTCTTATAGTTTTCAAATTACAGGTCTTTTGCCTCCTTAGGTAGGCTTATTCCTGGGTATTTTATTCTCTTTGATGTTATGGTAAATGAGATTGTTTCCTTAAACTCTGTTCTTTTGTTGACAGTATATAGGATTGCAAGAGATTTCTGTTATTACTTTTGTATCCTGCAACTTGACTCAATTCGTTGATGAGCTCTAGTAGTTTTCTGGCAGCATCTTTAGGATTTCCTGTAATATGTCATCTGCAAACAGTGACAGTTTTACTTTTTTTCCAATTTGGATTACTTGTATTATTTTTTCTTCTGATTGCTATGGCTAGGACTTCCAAACTGTGTTGAATAAAAGTGGCAACAGTGGATACCCTTGTCTTGCTCTTGATCTTATAGGGAATGCTTTCAGCTTTCACTGCTGAGAATGGTACTGGCTGTGAGTTTGTCATCAGTTCAGTTGCTCGGTCATGTCTGACTCTTTGCGACACCATGGACTGCAGCATGCTGGGCTGTCCATCACCAACTCCCAGAGCTTGCTCAAACTCATGTCCATCAAGTTGGTGATGCCATCCAACCATCTCATCCTCATCCCCTTCTCCTCCTGCCTTCATTCTTTCCCAGCATCAGGGTCTTTTCCAATGAGTCAGTTCTTCACATCTGGTGACCAAAGTATTGGAGTTTCAGCTTCAGCATCAGTCCTTCCAAAGAATATTCAGGACGGATTTCCTTCAGGATGGACTGGTTGGATCTCTGCTGTCCAAGGGACTCTCAAGAGTCTTCTCCAACACCACAGTTCAAAAGCATCAATTCTTTGGTGCTTAGCTTTCTTTATGGTCCAACTTTCACATCTATACATGACTACTGGAAAAATCATAGCTTTGATTCTACAGATATCTGTCAGTAAAGTAATGTCTCTGCCTTTTAATATGCTGTCTAGGTTGGCCATAGCTTTCCTTTCAAGGAGCAAGCACCTTTTAATTTCATGACTGCAGTCACCATCTGCAGTGATTCTGGAGCTCAAGAAAATAAAGTCTGTCAATGTTTCCATTATTTATCCATCTATTTGCCATGAAGTGATAGGACCAGATGCCATGATCTCAGTTTTTTGAATGTTGAGTTTTAAGCCAGCTTTTTCACTCTCCTCTTTCACTTTCATCAAGAGGCTCTTTAGTTCTTCTTCACTTTCTGCCATAAGGATGGTATCATCTGAATATCTGAGATTATTGGTATTTCTTCCTATAGTCCTGATTGCAGCTTTTGCATCATCTAGTCTGGCATTTTACATGATATACTCTGCATATAAGTTAAATAAGCAGGGGGACAATATACAGCCTTGACGTACTCCTTTCCCAATTTGGAACCAGTCTGTTGTTCCATGTCCGGTTCTAATGGTTGCTTCTTGATGTGCATACAGATTTCTCAGGAGGCAGGTAAGGTGGTCTGGTATTCCCATCTCTTTAATAATTTTCCACCGTTTGTTGTGATCCACACAGTCAAAGGCTTTGGCATAGTCAATAAAGCAGAGATAGATGTTTTTCTGGAACTCTCTTGCTTTTTCTATGATCCAACAGATGTCGGCAATTTGATCTCTGGTTCCTCTGCCTTTTCTAAAACCAGCTTGAACATTTGGAAGTTCACGGTTCACGTACTGCTGAAGGCTGGCTTGGAGAATTTTGAGCACTACTTTACTAGCGTGTGAGATGAGTGCAATTGTGTGGTAGTTTGAGCACTCTTTGGCATTGCCTTTCTTTGGGATTGGAATGAAAACTGACCTTTTCCAGTCCTGTGGCCGCTGCTGAGTTTTCCAAATTTGCTGGCATAGTGAGTGCAGCACTTTCACAGCATCATCTTTCAGGATTTGAAAAAGCTCAGCTGGAATTCCATCACCTCTACTAGCTTGTTTGTAGTGATGCTTCCTAAGGCCCTCTTGATTTCACAATTCAGGATATCTGGCTCTAAGTGAGTGATCACATCATCATGGTTATCTGGGTCATTAAGATCTTCTTTGTACAGTTCTTCTATGTATTCTTGCCACCTCGTCTTAATATCTTCTGCTTCTGTTAGGTCCCTACAGTGCCTGTCCTTTATTGTGTCCATCTTTGCATGAAATGTTCCCTTCTTGGTGTATCTAATTTTCTTGAAGAAATTAGAATTTGTTGTATATGGCCTTTATTATGTTAATTTCCCTCAATGCCCATTTTAAAATCATAAATGGCTGCTGAATTTTGTCAACAGCTTTTTCTACATCTATTGAGGTGATCATATGGTTTTCTCCTTCAGTCTCTTAATGTGGTGTATCACACCGATTGGTTTGCAGATATTGAAGAATCCTTGTATCCTTGGGATAAATCACACTTGATCATGGTGTATGATCCTTTTAATGTATGGTTGGATTTGGTTTGCTTAGTATTCTGTTGAGTATTTTTGCATCTATGTTCATCAGTGATACTGGCCTGTAATTTTCTTTTTTTGTGGCATATTTGGTTTTGGTATCAGAGTGATGGCCTCAGAGAATGGACTTGGAGTGTTCCTTATGCAATTTTCTGGAAGAGTTTTAGAAAGATAAGTGTTAACTCTTCTCTAAATGTATGTGAAGCTATTTGGCTCTGGATTTTAGTTTGTTGGAAGTTTTAAAATTTGTTTCAATTTTTGTACTTGTGACTGGTCTGCTCATATTTTCTATTTCTTCCTGGTTCAGTCTTGAAAGTTGTACCTTTCTAAGAATTTGTCCATTTCCTTTAGGCTGTCCATTTTATTGGCATATAAGTTGTCTATGATTCTTTTCATTTCTTATGATTCTTTGTATTTCTGTGGTATCAGTTATAACTTCTCCTTTTTCAGTTTTAGTTTTATTGATTTGAGCCCTTTCCCTTTCTCTTCTTAAAGTTTATCAATTTTGTTTATCTTTTCAAAGAACCAGCTTTTAGTTTCACTGATCTTTTCTATTGTTTTTATTTCTGCTCTGATCTTTATGATTTCTTTCCTTCTACTAACTTTGGGTTTTATTTGTTCCTCTTTCTCTCATTGTTTTAGGTAAGAGGTTAAGTTGTTTGAGATTTCTCTTGTTTCCTGAGGCAAGACTGAATTACTATAAACTTCCCTGTTAGAACTGCTTTCACTGCATCCTGTAGGTTTTAGATTGTGGCGTTTTTGTTTTCATTTATCTAGAGGTATTTTTTTATTTCCTCTTTGATTTCTTCAGTGATCATTGGTTGTTTAGTAATATATTGTTTAGCTTCCATGTGTTCATATGTTTTGTTTTTTTTAACAGTTATTTGCCTGTGTTTGATTTCTAATCTCATAACATTGTGATCGGAGAAGATACCTGATTTCAATTTTTTTAGCTTTACCAAGGCTTGACTTGTGGCCCAAGATGTGATCTATCCTGGAGAATATTCCATGTGTACTTGAAAAGAAAGTGTATTCTGCTGCTTTCAGATGGCATGTCCTATAAATATCAATTAAGTCTAATGTGTTATTTAAGGCCTGTGTTTCCTTACTGATTTTCTGTCTGGATGATCTGTCTGTCCATTGATGAGAATAGGGTGTTAAAGTCGTCTAGTATTACTGTGTTATTGTCAGTTTCCTCTTATATGGCTATTACGTATATTGAGGTGCTCTTATGTTGGGTATACATGTATTTACAATTGTTATATCTTCTTCTTGGATTGATCCCTTGATCATTATGTAGCATCTTTCCTTGTCTCTTGTGATGATAGTCTTTAAAGTCTATTTTATGTGATATGAGTATTACTATTTTACCCTTCTTTTTGATTTCCATTTGCATGAAATACCTTTGTCCATTCTTACTTCCAGTCTCTGTGTGTTCCTAGATCTGAAGTGCATCTCTTATAGACAGCATATATATGGATATTGTTTTTGTATCCATTCAGCCAGTCTATGTCTTTTGGTGGAAGCATTTAATCCATTTACATTTGGTAATTATTACTATTTTTAATTTTTGGCTGCACCCTGAAGCATGTGGGCCTTAGTTCCCCAACTGGGGATCAAACCCATGTCCCCTGCATTGGAAGGTGGAGTCTTAACCTCTGGACTGCTGGGGAAGTCCCTAAGGTAATACGTATGTTCTTATTCTCAATTTGTTAATAGTTTTGGATTTGTGTTTGTTCTTCCCTTCCCCATTTGTTCACTTCTCTTGTGATTTGATGACTATCTTTAATGTTGTGTTTGGATTGCTTTTTCTTTTTTTGTGTATCTAGTGTAGAGTTTTGGTTTGCAGTCTCCAGAAGTTTTGATATAGCAGTCTATATATAAATATAAGATTGTTTTAACTTGCCTGTCCCTTAATTTCTAGTGTGTGTCCAATATCCTGCATTGTACTCCTCTCTGCTATAGTTGCTGATTTTGACGTCATATTTGTGTGTGGGTGATTTCCTACCTTTACCCTATGTTTGCCTTTCCTAGTGAGGTTTCCCATTCATAATTTTCTTTTCTAGTTGCCTTTTCTTTTCTGCCTAGAGATTCCTTTAAGATTTGCTGTAAAGCCCATTTGGTGATGCCAATTTCTCTTAGTTTTTGCTTGTCTGTGAAGTTTTTGATTTCTCTATCAAATCTGAATGAGAACATTGCTGGATCCCTTCTGGTCTGCAGTTTCTCCTGAAAAATCAGCTGATAACATTATGGGGGTTCCCTTAATGTTGCTTTTTATGGGGTGTTAATTGTTGCTTTTCCCTTGATGCTTTTAATATTTTCTCTTTGTTGGTTTGGTTACCATGTGTCTCGGCATGTTCCTCCTTGGGTTTATCTTGTACGGGACTCCCTGTACTTCCTGGGCTTGAGTGAGTGTCTCCTTTCTTATGTTAGGCTAGTCCTGCATGACCTCATCAACGCTGCCCTGTCTCTGATCATCATTCCCAGGAGGTTCCCAAGCCCCCTTTCCCAGCTGAAGCCCTCTTTCCCAGCTGAAGCCCTCTCTACAGCCTCTTATGCTGACTGGACGTCTGTTCTGATGCTGAGATGACAATTCCAACTACTCCATCTGCTCCCTTTTCCCACCCACCCCACTGTCCAAACCAGAAACCTGGGAGTCGCCTTAACCCCGCCCTCCCTCCACATACACTCTCTGGCACCATTCACCTCCCTCGTTCACTCTCTGAGGTCTGTGGATTCTTCTTCCTAAATCTCTCTCTATCTTCTCCCACCCCAGGTCAGGCCACCATCTATTCTGGGTTATTTCAGCAGCCTCTCCAGATGGTCCTGCAAGGTGGCCTCACCTCATCCTCCAGCAGGAGCACTAAGTGCTGCCCATCTGTGTGCCCTTGCTCACACTGCTGTTTCTTCCTCTTCCTCTAGCTAACTCCTACCCGTCCTTCAGGTTTCCAATCAGCTCTTCCCAGAAGACCACCAAGCCAGATTTAGGTCCCTTGCTACGTGTTTCCTGTCAAAGCACTTAGCACTTGCTACGGTCAGTTCCTATTTAACGTGTGTGTCGCTTTGTTGGACATGTCTGTGTGGTTCATTATTTTAGCCCCTTAAGCTAGGACAGTAACCGTAGATGTTCACAAACTTCTAGATGAATAAGCAAAAGATTTTTAAATCTGTAAAATTCAAACCTAAACTGAATGATACCAGCCTGAAAGAATTTAGAAACAAAAACCTTGAGCCCAGCTTGCAAAAGGTTTGGTCAAGAAAAGGCGCCTCAGCATGATGAGGAATAGCTGAGAACAGAGGCACCGTCCATGTAAACACGCCCTGATTTCAGGCCGCTTAGGTTCATGCACAGAAAGCCGCTTTCCAAATTCTTAAGCTGATTCCCATTGAATCTGTCAAGAGTCCTGCATAATCGACAAAATGTGGTTCAAGTATTACCTAAAGTCCAGTGTCTCAGAGAAAGGTAAGGAGTCTCCTTGTCTGTCCCTAAGTCCTTATACACAAAAAATATTCTAATGGGTCTTAACATTTTATAGTTGGAAAGGAGTTTGAAGCTCATTAAGCCAACATTTTACAGGTGACTATGAAGCTCAACACCGTCATTTTACAGGTGAGAAAATGGGCTCAGGGAGGCAAGGCAACAGACTCAGGGTCACACCTGGCCTGTCAGTCATAAAGTGGGGCTAGGACCCAGGTGCTGAGCTGTACCCGTTAGTTTGGATCATGATGATGGCTGTGTTTTCAAGATCAGCTGTGGGAAATGTTTCACCCACACTTCAAACTAATAACTACTTCATGGTTCAACAGGGCAGCTAACCTGAGGGAGAGAACTGGAGGAGAGTGTTCCTCAGATCGACGAAGAGCTTCCCACCATAGCTGAGGGGAAACAAGAAGCTCAGGGGAGGAGGAGAAGACAGAACTAAGAGGTGCTGGGCCCCACGCCGAGGACCAAGGTGAGAGACGCCAGGCACTTACCTTTTCTTTGTCACTTGCTTCCCTGGCCACTGTAGAGCCCTGAAACAGAGATGATGAAAATAAGCACACGCGAGGCACTGGCTTCACGTGAAACCTGCAAACACCCCAGGGCAGAGCGCCGAGCGCTGACCGTGCTCTGTCCCCTCCCTGAGTGAGTGTGCACTGCGCCCTCTGTAGGGGTTTCTGGCTCCAACCCTTTCCTTCTTGGTATCACCTGTGCTGTCTTTCCCCTGGTTCCTGTCCTCCTGGTGGAAATAAAAAAACCCAACAGTCATGTGAACGATGCCTTTCTAAACTCAGGGTCAGACCACACTTTCCTCCTTACGTCACCAGAAATGGTTGGTTTGAGGGTCTT
This sequence comes from Bos javanicus, assembly GCF_032452875.1. Classification (NCBI taxonomy): domain Eukaryota; kingdom Metazoa; phylum Chordata; class Mammalia; order Artiodactyla; family Bovidae; genus Bos; species Bos javanicus. Next base: position 23,729,836 of record NC_083880.1, read on the forward strand.
CAAAGTACAGTGGGCCATCACTTGGCTGCAGTGACCACTGGGCACCAGGGCCTGTCTCCCATACTGCGTCCTGTAGGTGGGGCATCCTGGCCCCTGACAGCCCATCTCTCTGGCTCAGGGTTCCTGATGACCTTACTTCCTCACTCACCCTAAGACCCAGTGGGCCTTTCTGGCCCCTTTCATGTTGGAGGTTCCTTCAAACACATTTTTACTCACACCCTTTTGTGCCTCTAGGGTGAGCACAAAAGGTATAAGTAGAAGAAAACACAGCTTTCGTTGCAGTAGTTCTACTCTGCTGCACTGGTTTTCAAATAACGCCCTTGGTTCTGTGTTGTCCAACATGACCAAGTCTGTCTTAGATGCTGATGGAGTGGTAGGGCTTTAGGGTAGAGTTTAAGAACAGAGACTGTCCTCTGTTTGTGAAAGATCTTAACGCAAAAGAAAGATTAGGAAATGAATGGCCAGTAAGTCCCTAACTTTGGTAATATTAAACAACAATGAGCATTCCTCCTCTGTGTTCCTTGGTGGCCGTCACAGTGTCTCATGCAGCAGCGCCCACGTTTGCCGGGTAAATGGCTGGGGAAGGATCACAGCCCAGCACCAGACACCCAAACTATGACCAGAGGTCAGTGGCACAAGCTGCTTGTCTGTTTATTAAATACACATTTATTGGCCTGGAATACTTGCATTAGCCAGTCATTAAGAGAATGTGTATGTGACTTGGGAAATGTTCAAGTAGCTTCTAGATTGGCCACTCTTAACATTTTTACTCTGTGACCATCTTGCCTTCAAGCAGCTCAGGCATTAGTTAGGGTGTGTGTCACCTGTCGTTCACAGATGGAGACACTCCTCCTACAGGGGAAAGGGGCCAGGCCTGAGCCAGGGGCTCCCCCGTGCCAGTTCATCATCATCCCCACACTCAGTGTTCCCAGGTCTGGTAGATCTAAAAGACCCTGCTGGGCCAGCCCAGGATGCTGCTCGAAGCTTCTTAAGGACACGTTGGAGAAGCACAAAGCTGCCCCAGCAAGTGAGGATGAACCCTGTGAGTTGTCCGTGAAGGAGAGCCCTGTGGCCAGCCAAGCCCAGCAGCTGTCACTTGCAATGGTTTGTTTTCCTTCCTTTATAGGGTCTTGATTTCAGGCCACAATATCTTCCTTTACACAATGACTGTTAATAAAGAATGTTCCTTTATTTTAAAAGAAGGAAGGGGTGAATACTCGAGTATTAAATACTTATAATACCTGGGTACTGCATTGTAATACTTGAGCAGTTCCTATGCTATGGGCAAAGGGAGGAAATTATTTTTGTGTCTTTAACCAAGTTTTTAGTCTTTGTGTTTTTTTCCCCCTCCTTACAATATAATTTACTCTGCTTCTGATTCTCAGTGATGCTTCATCTCTATGTAAATGCAGATCATTAGCCTGGAAAACTCATCCAGATTTAAATTCATTCAGAATTAAAAAAACAAAATTAGAGAAGTCAGTCAAAGCCACGAGTTTGAGCCATGAAATGATGCCAGGCGCCCAGGTTCCCTCACCACTCACGATGGCAAGTACTGGTGAGAACAGAGTTTATTCTATAAGCTAAAAAGGGAGATGAAACCAGGACATCCAAGGTTAAATTAAAACCATAATAGCCAGTCTGTAACTTACATCAAGATACGCTGACTAGATGTCTGCTTGAATGAGGCACTCTTTGAAGCACTTCAGGGGGATAAAGTGGGACCCAAAACAGTTGTTTTTAAGAAACGTACTAGTAGAACGGAAGAGAACAAAAATTCATCTACCTCTTCTTGTATGCATTATGCTGGACGTGACACAAACATATTACACTAATGCTCTCAACCCAGCAAGGGAGGTAAACCCATCTCTGTTCTACAGATGAAGGAACTGTGGCTCCTACAGGTTCAGCATCTCGCACCCAGCTAACGCGTAGTAAGACTGGGACATGGGGCTCCTGATGTGGGAGTCAGACCAACAGACAGACCTAGTACTCAACGGGACGAGCTAGTGACACTTCAGAGGGCCTTGTGAGAGATAGAGTTCCAAAGAGCCCTGAGGGTTGCTGGGATTTCCAGGGAACAAAACAGCTGCGACTTGGAGGTAAGAGCAGACTCCAGAGGTAAGAGATAAGCCCGGAACATCTCCCCTCCCTTAGACCAACATTTCGCAAAGCATAGTTGAGCACCCAGGGGTGCTGCAAAGTCAAAAGTGTCTTTATAATAATGTGGAGACAGTCTCTGCCTTGACATTTACATGGATACTGCAAAAACAATGGTGGGGAAACCGTTGGCAGGTTAGCACAGATCCAGCAGTGGCACCGAATGGTATTAGTACTGAGTTTGTCATACGACACATGAGTATCCTTGAGGAAGCAATGGCATCTGTTTTGTTAAATCTTGACGCTGGATGACGTACCTTCTCAATATTCTGCATAGGGAGTATGCCCAAAGCTCTTTTGTTTATAAAGCAGGTAAGTTTAAGGACAGTCATCTTGGTGATGGTTTTGAGTTATGAGCTGAACTAGTTACTTTTTTCCAGAAATCATTTCTACATGAAAGGACAACTGGAACCTGTTTATTCCATTCTGGGCATCTGACAGGCACTTGCTCAAAGAGGAACGAAGCTGCTGGCTCAGCTTTGTGCTGTCATTTCACAGGAAACCCACTGGTAAAATTTAAGCTTTCAAGTGAAAATGAAAACTTTTAAAAACTTGTATCCACCACTCTGCGCTTGACAGCTTCTCAATATATAAAGGCGTTTCTAATGAGGCAGGTGGTGATATTAATGTGGCTTCTTGATACTGTTTAATGAAACGTGTGAGTATTTGGAAGAGCTCATAACTCGGTAAACCCATTGTTCAAAATGACGAAAGCATGATGCCCTCAGATCAATGCATGCAAACAGACTGATGGGTTTTAAAAAGTTCACTGATGTGATTTCAGATTCCACACTGTAACTCAGCTTTGAGAAATTACCACTTGTCAGGTCTAGGTGTGCCATCCAAGAAAAACACCCACAAATTTCTGAAAAAGTTAAAAACCCCTCCCTTTTTCCAACTACATATTTGTGTAAGGTCTGATTTTTTTCATACACTTCAAGTAACATGATAGCAGAAGCAGACAGGACATTTCAGCTCTCTCACCAAGGCAGACATCACAGAGATTTGCAAAGATGTAAAACAATGCCACCTGTCCCACTAAACGTTTCGGTTTGAAAGATACTTTTCATAAAGATATGCTAACATTAATAGTTTTACTATTTTAAAAAACTAAGTTAAAAAATGTTTCTCATTTCTAACATTGTAAGTATTAGTATTAACCTACATATGCAGCTTTTGGGGGTCCTCTTTTAAGAGTGTGAAGGAGTCTGAGATCAAAAAATTTGAGACTGACTGATGAAGACCAGAGGTTGGCAGATGTTTTCTGGAAAGGGTCAGAGGGTAAGTGTTTTGCGCTTTGCGGTCCAAAATGGTCTCTATGGTAACTACTCAACCCTGCTATTATAGTGCAACCACACATGATAGAGAAACCACAGGCATAGTGGGACTCCAATAAAGCTATTTACAAAAACGGCCAAGTTGAACTTGCCATGCAGGCAGGTCGTAGTACGCCAGCCTCTGACCCGGATGTTGTCTACATCAGTGACCTCAGAAGTCAGCGCCCCTCACTCCACAGTCAGAATTTCCAGTGGTCTACCTCCCACTCCAAATCTTTGAAACAGCCTGTCCCTCACCTCCTGATTCCAAACTGCATCCTTTCCCCATCCTTCCTGACTTTTCTTCTCTTCATGGCATTCATCAGTTCCTAGCACACCATGTGACGTACTTATCTGTCTTTGCCCACCAGAATGTCAGCTCGTTGAGGGCAGATTTGGTCTGTTTTGTTCATCATACTGTTCCCAGCATTTAAAAGCAGGGCCTGGCACATAGCTGGTGTTCCATACATACTAGCTCAATAAATTAGATGTGGTATCTCTCATAGGTACAATAAGAAAGTAAGAAAATGAAGTTGCTCAATTGTGTCCAATTCTTTGCAATCCCATCGACTATAGCCTACCAGGTTCCTCCAGCCAGGGGATTTTTCCAGGCTAGAGTACTGGAGTGGATTGCCATTTCCTTCTCCAGGGGATCTTCCCGACCCAGGGATCAAACCCAGGTCTCCTGCATCACAGGTAGATGCTTTACCGTCTGAGCCACCAGATCCTCACTTAACACGAAGTGCACTGCTGGCTGCCCAGTGCTTTGAGCTCTGGGTGCCTCTTAAGTGCACAGCCTGCTCAGTTACACACAACATGAATGAACAAGCTTAATGAACAAAAAAGTAAAAATCTTACCTTTAAGTCATATTTCCTATATACAGATAAACGGTGGCTGAACACATTTCTTGTAACAATCACATATATTTCAACTCCATCCACATTAAGCCGGTACATGCCCAGGAACTGGGGAAGAAGGGTGATCCCATGACATTCCACTATATACTGCATAGGAAAGAAAGAAAAAGAGGGGGAGGAAATGATCCAGTCAAAAGCTGTTTGTTCAGATAAAAAATAACTCCTCTGTCTATGGTGTTTTACAAAGTGATAATGGCTTATACAACCATTAATGTCTTCTTTACAGAAAATGACCATGTTTATACACCTGAAGACCAGGTCTGAGTGCACCATGCAGACAGATAAGAAAATCTATCTCCAGAGATACTTTTTTCTTAACATTCCCAACTAATTTGTATATAATGGCACGAGGCGAGAGGACAAGTGACTAGTCCTTTCTATAACTCCTTTAAAGTGAAATCATGACCTGGGGTCTCCATCTTCCTTCCAGAAGCCTTGATGATGACTTTACGAGGTTCAGGCAGCATCACCTGGCCACTATAATCAATGCCTTTGATAGTGTTAAAGTTGAGATTACAGAGGAAATTGTGGAGAGAGCTCAGTGTTAGAAGCTGGGAGAGTCAGGCTCTGTTTTCTGTTTCTTATTGGGACTCTAATGTTTAAATTGCCACCAGATAGTCTCCCAGAGCAATAGAAATAAAAACAAATGGGAGCTAATTCAACTTACATGCTTTTTGCACAGCCAAGGAAACCATAAACAAAATGAAAACACAACCTATGGAATGGGAGAAAATATTTGCAAACGATGCGATCGACAAGGGCTTAATTTCTAAAATATACAAATAGCACATACAACTCAACAAAATAAACTCAATCAAAAAAAACAGAACACATAAGTAGACATTTCTCCAAAGAAAACACAGATGGCCACCAGGTACATGAAAAGATGCTTAAATCACAAATTATTGTATGTATGTGTGTGCCCAGTCATTTCTGACTCTGCAACCCCATGGACTGTAGCCCACCAGGCTCCTCTGTCCATGGAATTTCATCCAGGCAAGAATACTGGAGTAGATTGCCATTTCCTCCTCCAGGGGATCTTCCCGACCCAGGAACTGATCCCATGTATTCTTAAGAATCCCACTGATTCTTTACCACTGACTCCCCCCCAGAGGCCCTTCATCCTAAAGTATAAAGAGCATTAAAAAACAACCCATAACATCCAATCTAGGTGTGTTTAAATATAAATCGTAACTGCCATAAGGGTGTTTCCTTAAAAAATGAAAAACAGTAAAGAGCACAAACTTTTGCAATTTTTACTCACAACGCTGCATAATAAATGTGATGTAAACTTTTGAACATTTCTTCTTTCCTTTCTTAGACATGTTATTTCAACCTCTCAAGGCCTTATCATGAAAATCCTTGATCTCACTTTATTGTTAACATAACTGCACTTATTTTGGGAAAACATTTTAATGTAAGACTCTGATGCTGGGAAAGACTGAAGGCAGAGTAGACGGGGATGACAGAGGATGAGTTAGTTGGATGGCATCACCGACTCCATGGACGTGAGGTTTGAGCAAGCTTCAGGAGATGGTGAAGGACAGGGAAGCCTGGTGCGTTGCAGTCCATGGGGTCTCAATGCATCGGACATGACTGAGCGACTGAACAACAACAAATCATTTCCACTACTTAAATGATTAAGTACTACTTAATCTACTTAAAACTTCTCTTGAAGTAGAGCGAGTTTTCTACTTAGATTTCTAACTTTTATGTAGTATCAACACTGGTTTCTCTGTGTAACTTACAACATTTTACCTGTAGCCATTCTTATTAAAGATGCAATATTATTTTTAAGACACACTACTAAGTACTTTAAATAATATGGAAAAATAGAAGGACGAATTTAGAACTCTGACCTGGGAAATAATACATCCAGGTTCAGCTCTGCAAACGGGTCTTTGATAAGTGAAGATCAACTGGAATATAACTGACTTTCACAGTTTTTTTTAAATTGTTTTTCAGTACAGTACTAATCTGACATCAGCCTAGTTAGATTCACTGCCATTTTTGCTACTAAACAATTATTAGAGAAATGCAAATCAAAAAACTACACTGAGGTGCCACCTCATGTTGGTCAGAGTGGCCATCACATTAAAAAATCTACAAATAACAAATGGTAGAGAGGCTGTGGGAAGCCGCCTGCACTGTTGGGGGGAATGTAAGTTGGTGAAGTTACTGTGGGAAACAGTGTGGAAGTTCCTCAGGAAACTAAAACTAGAATCAGCACGTGACCCAGCAGTCCCACTACATATTGTGTGTATATCCAGACAAAGACAAAACTATATAATTCATCAAGGTACACGCACCCCTGTGCTCATAGCAGCCAAGGCATGGACGCCACCCACATGTCTCTCAACAGATAAACGGACGAAGATGATGTGGCACGAAGATGGCAATGGAATATTTACTCAGTCATGAAAAAGAATGAAATAATGCCACTCGCAGCAAATAGATGGACCTCGAGATTATCATACTAAGTAAGCAAAGTAAGTCAGAAGGAGAAAGACAAATTCCATATGATACTGCTTCTATGTGGATGTGAAATATAATACATGTCATCTACAAAACAGCAGACCTGAGGCTGCTGAGCAGGGGACGGATGGAGGAAGCAAAGAACGGTGGTTTGGGATTACTAAATGCAAACTATTACATAGAAGATGGATAAACCACAAGGTCCTGCTGTATAGCACAGGGAACTATATTTGATATTCTGTGACAAACTATAATGGAAAAGACTGTGAAAAAATACATATATATGGGCTTTCCTGGTGGCCCAGTGGGAAAGAATCCACCTGCCAATCAGGAGACATAGGAGGCTCGGTTTCAAGATTTTACATATATATATATATATACACACACACACACATACACATAATATATATATATGTATCAGTGAATCACTTTGCTATACATAAAAAGTTAATACATTGTAAATCAACTTTACTTCAATAAAATTTAAAAAATATGAAAAAATTAATACTTTTTTGGATATGTTAAAATGCTTACTTTGTAGATTTACAAGTGACATTAAATAAAAAATTCATGTCAGTGAAAGAAATAAAAAATTGCCCACCAGAGCAGTGGTGTGAAGCTCTGCAGACAGATGGACACTCTCTGGCCCCACACTGGATTCATCACTGGACAAGTCAATCCCAGCACTGACACCACTTCCAAGAGAGTTGCAAAAACACAACGTATGTCCATCACTCTTCAATGACCATACCCTAAACGGCCACCAGATGGAGACACTTTTCAAAAGACCGTCCTTACAAACTGGGTCCCACTGTACTTTCCAAAGTTAGGTTTTCCTTTCTTTAAAACGAGGGGGAAAGAAACTTTTAAAAAGGTTCTTTTATGCCTTCGATGTATGTGATATCGCTAGGATAACTTAGCATGAATTGTACCTACTGTTGTAAAAATTGTACTTACTGTACCTGTTTACCACAGATGGCTGGAAGAATAGTCATCATGGTAATGGTGACATTTAAGGTAACTCCTTCATTTAAAAAAAAAAAACAATCCTCAAAATTTTCAGTTGTACAATGCACTTTTATAAAAGAAAGTAATCAGGATGCCCTGTCACACACTTTAGAGGTAGACACTGCAATAATCAACTCTGATAATAATAAGCCATCGTAAGACTTTTTTTTTTTAAAGCCTTTAATTTTCATCATTAAAGAAAAGAAGTACAGCATCAGTGTAGGAGTTTGATTTTTGCCACCCAAAGTTTGGAAGATTTTAAAGATGCTTCTGCCCTTAAAAAAAAAAAAATCTTACATAACTGAGCTACATATTTCAATACGATGGCTTTTTCTGAGTAGAGTTTCACCCCCAACTTGTTCTTAATCTGAAGTCAGATCAGAGGAAACTTTTCTATTTCTCGCCTTTCAAAAAACAATAAACTTGAGTTTTGCTAATACAAAACAGGTGGTAAAGAGCTCTTGGCTGAAAAGATGATTTCTCACATCTGATGTAAAGAAATAAAAGGATTGGTTGGTGCCTCTGAGGAGGGCCGGCTGGCTGGGCCTTGGCCGCATGGAGGCTGGGGGAGTCTAGCTGCTTAAGTTCGGCAGGAAGGATGTAGGTTCTGGAGCCAGAGAGATGATATGCAGGGGCGTCCCGGTGCCTCCATTTACCAGCTGTGAGGCCTTGGGCAGCTTACTAAACCATCCTGTGTTTCAATGTCATTTTCTAGAAAACAAGCACCGTAACTCCTACCAAGAAGGTTAGGGTGAGGGTTACAGGTGGCAGGGTGTCAGCACACCCCAACAAGGCCAGTGTTCTGTGCTGCTCTCTCTCCTGCCGAAGAGGACGGTGATCATGGTTACTCCTGACATTCAGAACTCCGGTAAGGAATCTCAGTGTCAGCCCGTATGCTCTGTGCTCCAAACTGACTCACAGATGTGCTGTGAAGTCTGCCCAGAGGGAGCCTCTGCAGAGGTGATCTGAGGGCCCATGCGACATGCCCCCTGCCCTGGGGGGCACACAGGTTTCAGTTTGGCCATTCGGCTCCCTCCCCCGGGACCCCACCCCTTGTACTGTTCTGCTCAGTTTAGTCTCATCATGGCCTATCTTTTAAAAGTCCCGCTGGCAGAACACGTCCCTTTGATCCAAATCTGTACAGAGCCATGGAATGCCCGGATCAGCATGGATACCACTATCCGTACTGACGAATATGTGAAAGACACCTGACTACTACACAGGAAATCACTGATGCGCTTCCCTCCTACCCCCACCCCAGGGAGAAACACATGTACACATTATATTCTGCAAGTCCTCTATCTTTAAGATTAAATAAAATAATATTTATATGCAGAGTACATCATGAGAAATGCTGGACTGGAAGAAACACAAGCTGGCATCAAGATTGCCAGGAGAAATATCAATAACCTCAGATATGCAGATGACACCACCCTTATGGCAGAAAGTGAAGAGGAACTAAAAAGCCTCTTGATGAAAGTGAAAGAGGAAAGTGAAAAAGTTGGCTTAAAGCTCAACATTCAGAAAACGAAGATCATGGCATCTGGTCCCATCACTTCATGGGAAATAGATGGGGAAACAGTGGAAACAGTGTCAGACTTTATTTTTTTGGGCTCCAAAATCACTGCAGATGGTGACTGCAGCCATGAAATTAAAAGACGTTTTCTCCTTGGAAGGAAAGTTATGACCAACCTAGATAGCATATTCAAAAGCAGAGACATTACTTTGCCAACAAAGGTCCGTCTAGTCAAGGCTATGGTTTTTCCTGTGGTCATGTATGGATGTGAGAGTTGGACTGTGAAGAAGGCTGAGCGCCGAAGAATTGATGCTTTTGAACTGTGGTGTTGGAGAAGACTCTTGAGAGTCCCTTGGACTGCAAGGAGATCCAACCAGTCCATTCTGAAGGAGATCAGCCCTGGGATTTCTTTGGAAGGACTGATGCTAAAGCTGAAACTCCAGTACTCTGGCCACCTCATGAGAAGAGTTGACTCATTGGAAAAGACTCTGATGCTGAGAGGGATTGGAGGCAGGAGGAGAAGGGGACAACAGAGAATGAGATGGCTGGATGGCATCACTGACTCGATGGACATTAGTCTGAGTGAACTTCGGGAGTTTGTGATGGACAGGGAGGCCTGGCATGCTGCGATTCATGGGGTCGCAAAGAGTCGGACACGACTGAGCGACTGAACTGAAAACAAAGATCAAATTTGATTTATCTTATCAGAAAGTTTCTACATGTTCTTATACTCAAAAGCAAGGCTCACCTATGAGGCTTTGTTGAACACACTGCAGCACAGAGATTTACAAAACTTAAAACTCCTGAGTTTGTAATCATGTACAAAACCACAACCCCAGAAAGCCTATCATGTTAGATTCCAGTATTGACAAGCAGCAGTTGGTCCCAAAGGTTTAGAAAGCACTCCCGCATCAAACTGCAGGAGCGAAAACCTCCCCCATGAATTGAGTTTCTGGGTGGGAGCACTGGGAAAAGACGACCCTGTTTCATTTCAGTGGAGGAACGTCCCACTGGGTCTGTGAGCACCTGGGCTGGCAGAGCACCGAACCGGAGCATGAGGGTCACTGCATGTGGGAGTTGACACAGAGAGGCCCAGATAGTAATCCCCTTGGGTTCTTCACCTGCTGACCCACTAAATGCTGTGCACACACCCTAACACCAGTGGGCATATCTCAGACGGCTCCCCCACCCCACAAACTCCTGGAGGTTATCCCACATCTAGGGACGCTGTAAACACACGGCCACAATCCCACTGCTTGAGCCTTTCTGGGCCAGCACCATGAGCACTAGCTGTGTGACCTTTGGGAATTATTCAACCTCTCTGTGTCTCTGCATTTGGAGAAGAGGTGCAATAACAGTACTTAGAGCACAGGGGCTTTGTGAAGGGTATGAAGATCAGGGAAACGGCGCTGGGGGGACTGCGATGGCTCAAGCAGGAGCCAGATGAAATCCAGACCCTGGGGCGAGGGGTGGGAGAGGCAGGCTTCACCTGACGTGCTCCTCAGATGCTCCCTGAGAAGTGGGTTCTATTTAAATGCAGGCTAGGGACTCCCAATTTAAAGCATATCTCCACAGAACAGACTTTCCAAAAATGAATAATGTTTATGTGTGTGCATTTTTTAATATAAAGTATGATAATACTTTTGTAAATACAGAAAACACTAAAAATCATAATTCTCACTTATGTTGCTTTTAGGATCAGAACTCTGAGCACTTCCCCTTCAAAAGCTTAATCACTGACAAATTAACAAAAGAACCTGTAAATAAATGCTTCAAAAATTATTTTAAAAATGTGTACTGGGGCACTACAGTCTCATGATTGGTTTTTTTGTGGGGGGCACGAGCACCCCTTATTTTAATAGTTAAAAACAGCCTCAGCATCTATTAATTTTTTAACATTGTTGATTCGATCACAAGACAATCTAACAATGAATCTTTGCTTCCTCCCTTTTACACACTTAGTTTCCAATTCCTGTTGGAAGAATGGAGAAATAGGGACTACAAGCATGGAGAAATAGTGACTTAATCCTGAGGGTCACTCTTTAAAAAGGTGCAGAGGAATTCTCTGCTGGTTCAGTGGTTAGGACTTGGTGCTCCCACTGCCGGGGCCCGGTTTGGATCCTTGGTCGGGGAACTAAGATCCCACAAGCCTCACAGCACAGCCAAAACCAAAAAATAATAGAAAGGGGAGGATATTTCTTTCACTTTCCATCAGCGTCCTGATGTGGCTACAAGGCAGCCCTCCTCACTGGCAGGGGACAGTGTTCCCTATCTGCCGCTTTAATATCTCAACCACTTCTGACCGGTGCCGTGCCCTACTGCTGCCCGGGAGACTCTAATCCAGAGGCCAGGCGAGTGTGGACGTCTGTCCTCTGCCACTCTGAGGTCCCAAGTGAGTGCGGACGTCTGTCCTCTGCCACTCTTAGGTCCCAAGGGAGGAAATGGACACAGATGGGCCACACACAGCAGCACTGGTCATCCAGCGTGGACCAGAATCGAGGGCACACACAGAGGGTGACGCCTGTTAGGGGAGTACCAGCCGTGTACACACAAGCCTGCAGAGCCTTCCTTTCCGTGGCTCCTCAGATCCCACCCTTTCCCAGAGGCCTTCCTATCTGTGGCCCAAAGCTGGCCAGTTATTTCCACCACTCGGTCCCTGGGGCACATTCTCTTCTATCAAACAGGGAAGGTCTTGTCTGGCACCTGAACTGATAGATGTTTGCAGTTCAGCCAGGACACTGACCTTCTATCTAAATAAGGTATGGAACAGTCCCAAATTTTTAAAAAACTGACCCTGATCATCATTAATTCTTCGTATGCTTACTGTACGGAACTAAAACCATCACCGAGTATTCTTGGAGTCAGTGTCCATATTCTCAGTGTTAAACTTGCTGCATTACCTACGTTTGCATTTTAAAAATACTGTTTTTATTAAGTCTTTTCCACGTTAGCATTTTCATAGCTGGATGCCTCATGTCACCTTGGGCTGTAATTTTTCATGCTGCGACTTTGGTTTTTTTTCTAGAGTGCTTCTCAGACACTTGTATTTGCTGGCAATGTTCATCTGTAACCCATACAGTTTTTACTGTTTTCTGTCTTCTCTTAAAACAGTCTTCTTTAATATGACTCCTTGTTGTCATCAATAGAGGCAAATTTTACCTCTTCATTAGTCTCCCCTAGAACTTTTTCCCTGTACAGCAGCTTGTCAGAACTATAATGATAAACTGACATGGTGAAATTGGAATTTTAAAAACATACAAAACGCAACAGCCACAGGGTCTCAGTTTCCTTTGCTCTTGGGTAGTCAACAAGAATACAAGTCTTATGAATCCCCCGGTCTGTTGCTTTTTCGTATGCAAAATGAAATGCCATTAAAAGATTCACAGCTGACTGAAGGTTTCAGCAGAGAGGATTCTAAGTGATGTACTGGAATGGATAAATATTTATATCTCTGCATGAGAGTGTGAACCTGGGCTCCAGCTCTTGAAAATTGCTGTTATTATCATGTTTCACTCTTTTTTTTTTTAAGGGGCTTGAAGTGACAATTTAATATAGCATCAAATTAATACTTCAATGTAAAGTCTTGCTTCAGTTAATGTTTTTGAAAGGTTAAATTATCTGTAATTCTTATTGTGCTTCTGCCTGTGTTTATAGATCACTTCAACAATGTTCTTTACATGAGGCCGGGGCAGGGGAGTGGGGAGGCAAGGAGGGAGGGAAGGAGAGAGACAGAAAGAAAGAAAGGGAGGGAGGGAAGAAAGAAAAAACCAGCCTGAAACTAAGGATTGGTTTGTTTCAGAAGAACCAGACAAATAAATAATCCAAACATTTCTTGAGTTGATATTTGGGAGAATGGTCTATGTTAGTTACTATATTTTGGTTTCAAGAGTCATAAAAGAATGTAAGGATGACTCCATTTAATCTAATGTAAGTACAAAATTTTACTGTTTTTAAACTTAATAAAAATCAGGCTTAAAGGGAATAAACATTTCTCTGCAGTATTTACAAACATTCTTAGTACTGATATACTGCAGAATATATCTACATGCCGACACTGGTGCTCCGAGCTCAGTTTATTATATGACCATAAAGACCCATACACAGCATCATCATGAGAGACGAGGTGACCTTGTGAAAAACAAACAAGCAAACACCTTATCAGGGAATTCCCTGGTGGGCCAACAGTTAGAACTCTGAGCTTTCACTGCTGAGGGCTCAGGTTGCGGAGCTAAGATACAAGCTGGTCAGTGTGTCCAAAAAACCAAAACAACTAAAAACAAACACCTTACCGTAAGAGAAGTTGGTGTTTACTCAGTGACTACAACTGAAATGGAGAAGGGCTGTCCCAAGCGTCATGGTGTGATGCACTCTGGGAAGCCGTGCTGTCTGGCTGTGGAGTGTGGTCAGTGGGCTTCAGCTGGCAGCTCCTCCTGGGTCCGCCTTCCTGTTCCTTGGGCCCAGCACGGCAGTGCTACCCGGGGGACCCTGAAGGGCCCCACCGGCTGGCTGTGGCCTGTAGGGCCTGCCTGGCAGCCTGCCCTCCTCCTCCGCCCAATCCTCCTCCGTTCCTCTCCCTGGACCGGAGTCCCTCTCTCATCAGTATCCTGACCTCACACTCTGCAGGGCCTTCTACTCTAGTCAGTCACTCCTGAGAGTCAGCAGACACAAGAGACAGCAAACTCAGGACCCCAGGAATGGCAGAGGTTAGGACTACCGGAAATAGAACTGGAAGAGTTATGTATAAAAGCATTTAAAGAAATAAAAGGATACAATTTCAGTAATGAGTATATAATGAAAAATGATCAAGAGTGCATAGGTGGATTTTTTAATATGGAACTTCTACAAGAAAAAATACAAGCTTTGAAATAAAAAAATCACTGGATAGGGGAGACCACGGATTAAAACAGCTGATGAGAGAATGAGGAGTGGGAGACACAGCTGAGGAATTAACCCCAAATTGAGCAGAGATGCTTGGAGACAGAAAAGGGGAAAGGAAAAGTGAGAGCCGTGGAGGCCAGAATGAGAATGTCCAGTCCACAGATGTTGGGGAGAGGTGGGGAGACAGACCGTATCCAAACACAAAAGAGCAACGGGATTTCCAGAAACTGGAGATCACCTGCTGCAGGAAACGCGTGCCAGCAAGTGGGCCGTGCGGCTGCCGGAACCTGGGGGCAGACAGCGATGCCCCGTCTGCAGAGCGGAGCTGGAGCGGTGCTCCCTGAGCCACAGGAGCCCCTCCTGGTGTTCCTGAGAGTGTGTGCAGCTCCTGAAGACACAGGCCCTGCTGCTGCTTGCTGTGAATCTCACAGTTGCAGCTGTTTACACGTAAAACTCGACTGTGCTTTTCACATTTCCATCGGCTTCTCCTCCACAGAGAACAAAAAGAACCAGCGAGCAGACTCGAAATGTCTCTCCTGCTCCAGGGGGTGGGGCCCACACTGCCATTTACACGGGCTCCATCAGCACTGCCCGTGACACGCGGCGCCTCAGGTCCACCCCGACCTACCGAGTCAGAACGTCAATTCTTAAAGCGGAGCGGGGGTTGTGTCTCCAGTCAGTAATTTGGGAAATGCTGATGGAGTGTCTAACTTCTCTTTGGGCATCAAACCCTTAATTTTTTTAGTTTTAACTTTTGGCTTTCATGGGGCCTGTTTTCTCAGTTTCTCTCTGTTTGTGGCCAACACCACTGTCCTTCGTGGGAGGATAGAAAGATGTATTCCAAGGAAGATCCAAAAAAGTCAAGCAGTCACCCCCTCATCCTACACTGAAACTTGACATACTAGGTAGCTTTTTCAACAATGATTCGAGTTTTAAGGCGTAACTTCTAGATTCAGCTCACGTTACTAACAGTCTCCCGGATAACAAAAGTTAAGAAAGGATTTTTGGGTTACTTGGTCAATTTGTCAGTTCAGTCACTTTGAAATAAAAAACAAATTTAAACCCTACATTTCAAAAACATAAAAGATATTCTTAATGCTATTTTCATAGGCATTTCTTGATTATCTACATTGGAACTTGTTCCCTCCCCTAAAATTTTTAAAATTTTACTGACACTGACTCCATTTTAATTAAAGCTGAAGAAGCTACATGATTCCAAAACTTCCAATGAATTTAGGTCAGTTAAAAAAAAAAATCAGTCAACGTAGGAGAAATAAGGTATTCAAGAAGGTTCTTGACCATTTTTTTCCTTTTTGAATGCTCCAGCATTGCTTAGCTAATCAGTCAATGATCATCATTTATAAGACCCGAGTTTGTCCTGACCTGACAGAAATCTAAAGAAGAAAAGGGTATTTACACCAAAACACTTAAGTTATTTTCCTAACTATAAAAAAGAGAAAAACAAAAGGAACATAAAGGTTTGCTCTGCTTAATATAAATTTCCACTGGTCTGAAAGACGCTGCTGTGCTTTCTTAGCTCACAGTGAAAATCAGGGTGGGGTCTGGGCAGCAGATAAAAACTACGGCAGCGTGCTGGAGCCTGGAAGAAAGCTAACTTCTTACAGTTTGAATCTTTAAATTTTTCTGCATCTGTGCCACACTCTGCCAGAAACCAGGCCCCCTAGTGGATTGAAAAAGCTAATGATTTCAACACTGGGACATGCAACTGAGTATGTGAAGAGAAGTACCGAAAGACCTTATTCAGTCATTTACATAGTGCTTGTTATTCACCAGACACTGTCCTGAGCAGGTTATAAATAGCAGTTCCGCTAATTAGCACACCACCAGATGAAGGAGGGTGGTGCTGCTGCTAGCTCGTTTAAGTCGCATCCAACTCTTTGTGACCCTATGGAGACTGTTGCCTGCCAGGCTCCTCTGTCCACAGAATTCTCCAAGCAAGAATACTGGAGTGGGTGGCCATGCCTTTCTCCAGGGATCTTCCTGACCCAGGAGTCTCTTTAAGTCTTCCTGCATGGCAGGCAGATTCTCTACCACTAGCGCCACCTGGGAAGCCCATACAACACGGGATGGAGGAGACACTACCATCAAATTGTATGGACAGAGAAGCAGGTACAGAGAGGTTAGGTAACTTGCCTAAGGTCATAAAGCAGGCTGGGGGCAAAGTAGTCAGCTCCGGAGTTCATGTTCTGAACCACCTGCCACACGGGCACTGCTGGTGAGGCTGCCTCATCAGGAAATCAGGAGGAATTTCTTTCAACATCTAGCACTGTGCTGCTCCTTCAGAGGTTGGCCTTGCTGCTGCTCAGTCGCTGCAGTCGTGTCCGACTCTGTGCAACCCCATAGACGGCAGCCCACCAGGCTGCCCCCGTCCCTGGGATTCTCCAGGCAAGAACACTGGAGTGGGTTGCCATTTCCCTCTCGAGTGCATGAAAGTGGAAAGTGCAAGTGAAGTCGTTCAGTCATGTCTGACTCTTAGCGACCCCATGGACTGCAGCCTACCAGGCTCCTCTGTCCATGGGATTTTCCAGGCAAGAGTACTGGAGTGGGGTGCCATTGCCTTCTCTGTAATTTTAACCTTCCAGAATACAGCTGCACCTCCGGATATATTTTACTTAAACACAAAAAAGGACAATGAAAGAAAAGAGAAGAAGAAGAGCCACAGAGTAACCAACGCTGTCAGAAAGCCCATCCAATGTACTCCGTAGGAGCTGCCCTCCCTGAGAGCCTGCCCTGTCTATTGATAGCAGGATTTGAACAAGCCTAAGGACTTGTCCAGACCAGACTGCTGGTTCAGAAGCACATTAGAAGGTAAAAGCAATAAAAAGCAAGCAAAGAAGAAATGACAGTCTCCACCAAAGTAAGAAAAAAATTCTGACTAGTGGTAAATCCTAAAAGTAGTCTAGGCCAGCTTACCTCCTGTATGGAAGTACGTCGAGTAAATACACAGCACGGGGAGTATAGTCAATGATATTGTAAACCTTGTGTGGCACCTAATTCATAAAAATATCACAGCACTGTGCCACACACCTGAAACTAATCCAATATTGTACGTCAACCATACTTCAATAGAAACAGAGTGAATGCATGCACAAGGAATGAATGAATGAAATGCAGATGGAGAAACTGAGGTTCAGAGATCCCTGAATTAGCCCGTTTGTGACCAGCTATGACCTAGGTCTCCTGACCTTCCACCAAGCAAACTGTATCAGCAATGGTGATTCTCAGTCACGAAGACCCTTCACCTCTATTTATTTAAAGATTGTTTTCTTCCAGTTTTACTGAGATGTAATTGACATACGGCACTGTACAAGTTCAAGGTGTACAGCATAATGATTTGACTCACATACATCAAGAAATGATTATCACAGTTTAGTGAACATCCATCATTCATACAGTTACAAAAGAAAAATTTTTTCCTTGTGATGAGAACTCTTAGGATTTACTCCCTAACAAGTTTCATAAATATAACATACAGTAGTGGTAATTATATTAATCATATTATACATTACAGCCCTAGTATTTATCTTGTCACTGGAAGTCTGTACTTTTTTGACTGCCTTCATCCAGTTCCCCCACCTCTGGTAGCCTCATATCTGATCCCTTTTTCTATAAGTGTCTTTGTTTTTGAAGAATAATTGACTCACAACACTCTGTTTTAAGGTTAGTACTAAGACCCTTTCATTATATTTTAAATACTTTTTGCATTTCCCTGGTGGGCCACTGGTTAAGAATCCACCTGTGACAAGAGTTCAGTCCCTGGTCTGGGAAGATACCATGGGGCAAATAAGCCTGTGCACCACAACTGCTGAAGCCTGCATGCCTAGAGCTCCGCAACGAGAGAAGCCACAACAGTTAGAAGCTGGTGCACCGCAACTAGAGAAAGCCCGTGTGCAGCAATGAAGACCCAGCGCAGCCAAAAGTAAAAGTAAAAGGACTTTTTACAAGAGGAAAAACATAGATGATGAAGAAGTGAGAAATGAGCTTTTTCTGGATAGAGAACATACTACAAAAATAGCCATTTTGTAGCAGTGAAGTGAAAGGAAATATTTAGTGCTGTGACAGCCCCTGGAGCATGTTAATAGACTTATGTTTTGGTCCCCAATGCATTTTATGTAATACTGCTGATATGTCAAATCTTGCACGTTCATTACAGTAACCACCCCAGAGGAAACCTTTCAAACTGTGTCTTCTGTAAAAGTAAAAAAATCTGAACTCAGAGATGTCATCGAGAAGTTCGTATCTGAATTGTATCTCACACTGCATTTGAACAGTCTCACTTATCGGAATAATATGTTTTCATTGGTCACTGAGGTACCACACTGCTTTGAAAGTTCTAAGACAATTTAAAGAAAGTAGAAAAAGATGCACCAGCATGACAGTAAGTTCCAGCGGGGGTGACTGGTTAAGAGCTGCATCCTAGAATTCCATCCATTCAGAAGCCAATGCCTGAGTGTCTACCCTTATAGGTACTAACCTAGCACATTAAAATTTCCTTCATAATTGGCAATGGCGCAAGCATTGTAGAATGGATTTCAAAAGGAATCAGTGTTATAAACATTGAATAGATGTTAAATGAATTTAGAGGCTGACTAATGTTTTTAAAAATACAAATCACGGGAGCTCCAAGTTTCCAGAAACAGGAGGTAGGGAGCTTCAGGAGTTTCACTGACCTCACTCGGAGCAAAATGCAGTCGATCACATTTGAGAAGAGTAAGCAACTGGCAAGAAACACTTTCCGATGTTAGAGCAGAAAGCGGGACCATAGAGGAAGGAAGCTGACTTTCACAGACACTCAGCGCCCACAGATCCAACCAAACAGTGCCTTTGAAGAAGTCACTTTGTGAGGCTGGTGCTTGATGTGATGATATAAACACTTCTGAGGAGCCTTTGGTTAACAGCAACAGTATGTGTGTGCGCCTGTGTGGGTATGTGCTGCAGTGTGTGGTTTAAACACCAGTTCTCAAGGTGACTGCTTTGAAAATGCCATCAACAGTGCCATATTCACACCCTAAGACTACACTTCCTCAAGATGACATAGTTGTTACTGGTCATGGCTGCAGAACTTGATGATGCTATGACCACTGCCACTTATGGAGGGCTTAGAGTACAGCAGCAAGCATGCTCTGCAGGCACTTGTGCTGGAATTCATCAAGAAAGAGAGCAGTGGGGGGCACACGATAGAAAGAGATGGACGTTTCCCCGGGTAGTTTCATTCTACTCCCAGGAGATTATGAAGGGACAATGATGAGGGCTCTGAAAAGCAGGTAGTGAGTAGACAGACACCCATGTCCTAAAATCAGAGCCTCTTCTCAAAAGGCGTAATTGGTTAAATACTCAGGGGTCAACATCTCACTGCCAACAGGCATGTGCGAAATAACTTCCAAAATGTTGCCAACCCTTAAACTAAACCATGCCCGTGGGGCAACCCAAGATGGGCGGGTCATGGTGGAGAGATCTGACAGAATGTGGTCCACTGGAGAAGGGAATGGCAAACCACTTCAGTATTCTTGCCTTGAGAACCCCATGAACAGTATGAAAAGGCAAAATGATAGGATACTGAAAGAGAAACTCCCCAGATCAGTAGGTGCCCAATATGCTACTGGACATCAGTGGAGAAATAACTCCAGAAAGAATGAAGGGATGAAGCCAAAGTAAAAAGAATACCCAGCTGTGGATGTGACTGGTGATAGAAGCAAGGTCCGATGCTGTAAAGAGCAATATTGCATAGGAACCTGGAATGTCAGGTCCATGAATCAAGGCAAATTGGAAGTGGTCAAACAAGAGATGGCAAGAGTGAATGTCAACGTTCTAGGAATCAGTGAACTAAAATGGACTGGAATGGGTGAATTTAACTCAGATGACCATTATATCTACTACTGTGGGCAGGAATCCCTCAGAAGAAATGGAGTAGCCATAATGGTCAACAAAAGAGTCTGAAATGCAGTACTTGGATGCAATCTCAAGAACGACAGAATGATCTCTGTTCATTTCCAAGGCAAACCATTCAATGTCACAGTAATCCAAGTCTATGCCCCAACCAGTAACGCTGAAGAAGCTGAAGTTGAATGGTTCTTTGAAGACCTACAAGATCTTTTAGAGCTAACACCCAAAAAAGATGTCCTTTTCATTATAGGGGACTGGAATGCAAAAGTAGGAAGTCAAGAAACACCTGGAGTGACAGGCAAATTTGGCCTTGGAATACGGAATGAAGCAGGGCAAAGACTAATAGAGTTTTGCCAAGAAAATGCACTGGTCATAACAAACACCCTCTTCCAACAACACAAGAGAAGACTCTATACATGAACATCACCAGATGGTCAAGACCGATTTCAGAATGTTATATTCTTTGCAGCCAAAGATGGAGAAACTCTATACAGTCAGCAAAAACAAGACCAGGAGCTGACTGTGGCTCAGCCCATGAACTCCTTATTGCCAAATTCAGACTTAATGTGAAGAAAGTAGGGAAAACCACTAGACCATTCAGGTATGACCTAAATCAAATCCCTTATAATTATACCAGAGAAGGCAATGGCACCCCACTCCAGTACTCTTGCCTGGAAAATCCCATGGATGCAGGAGCCTGATAGGCTGCAATCCATGGGGTCGCTAAGAGTCAGACATGACTGAACGACTTCACTTTCACTTTTCACTTTCATGCATTGGAGAAGGAAATGGCAACACACTCCAGTGTTCTTGCCTGGAGAATCCCAGGGACGAGGGAGCCTGGTGGGCTGCCATCTCTGGGGTCGCACAGAGTCGGACACGACTGAAGCAACTTTAGTAGTAGTAGCAGCAGCAGCAGCAGCATGATTATACAGTGGAAGTGAGAAATAGATTTAAGGGCCTAGATCTGATAGACAGAGTACCTGATGAACTATGGAATGAGGTTCGTGACATTGTACAGGAGACAGGGATCAAGACCATCTCCATGGAAAAGAAATGCAAAAAAGCAAAATGGCTGTCTGGGGAGGCCTTACAAATAGCTGTGAAAAGAAGAGAAGCGAAAAGCAAAGGAGAAAAGGAAAGATATAAACATCTGAATGCAGATAAGAAAGCCTTCTTCAGCAATCAATGCAAAGAAATGGAGGAAAACAACAGAATGGGAAAGACTAGAGATCTCTTCAAGAAAATCAGAGATACCAAGGGAACATTTCATGCAAAGATGGGCTCGATAAAGGACAGAAATGGTATGGACCTAACAGAAGCAGAAGATATTAAGAAGAGATGGCAAGAATACACAGAAGAACTGTACAAAAAAGATCTTCATGACCCAGATAATCACAATGGTGTGATCACTCACCTAGAGCCAGATATCCTGGAATGTGAAGTCAAGTGGGCCTTAGAAAACATCACTACAAACAAAGCTAGTGGAGGTGATGGAATTCTAGTTGAGCTATTCCAAATCCTGAAAGATGATGCTGTGAAAGTGCTGCACTCAATATGCCAGCAAATTTGGAAAACTCAGCAGTGGACACAGGACTGGAAAAGGTCAGTTTTCATTCCAATCCCAAAGAAAGGCAATGCCAAAGAATGCTCAAACTGCCGCACAATTGCACTCATCTCACATGCTAGTAAAGTAATGCTCAAAATTCTCCAAGCCAGGCTTCAGCAATATGTGAACCGTGAACTTCCTGATGTTCAAGCTGGTTTTAGAAAAGGCAGAGGAACCAGAGATCAAATTGCCAAAATCTGCTGGATCATGGAAAAAGCAAGAGAGTTCCAGAAAAACATCTATTTCTGCTTTCTTGACTATGCCAAAGCCTTTGACTGTGTGGATCACAATAAACTGTGGAAAATTCTTCAAGAGATGGGAATACCAGAACACCTGATCTGCCTCTTGAGAAATCTGTATGAAGGTCAGGAAGCAACAGTTAGAACTGGACATGGAACAACAGACTGGTTCCAAATAAGAAAAGGAGTACGTCAAGACTGTATATTGTCACCCTGTTTATTTAACTTATATGCAGAGTACATCATGAGAAACGCTGGACTGGAAGAAACACAAGCTGGAATCAAGATTGCCGGGAGAAATATCAATAACCTCAGATATGCAGATGACACCACCCTTATGGCAGAAAGTGAAGAGGAACTCAAAAGCCTCTTGATGAAAGTGAAAGAGGAGAGTGAAAAAGTTGGCTTAAAGCTCAACATTCAGAAAACGAAGATCATGGCATCTGGTCCCATCACTTCATGGGAAATAGATGGGGAAACAGTGGAAACAGTGTCAGACTTTATTTTTTTGGGCTCCAAAATCACTTCAGATGGTGACTGCAGCCATGAAATTAAAAGACGTTTACTCCTTGGAAGGAAAGTTATGACCAACCTAGATAGCATATTCAAAAGCAGAGACATTACTTTGCCAACAAAGGTCCGTCTAGTCAAGGCTATGGTTTTTCCTGTGGTCATGTATGGATGTGAGAGTTGGACTGTGAAGAAGGCTGAGTGCTGAAGAATTGATGCTTTTGAACTGTGGTGTTGGAGAAGACTCTTGAGAGTCCCTTGGACTGCAAGGAGATCCAACCAGTCCATTCTAAAGGAGACCAGTCCTGGGATTTCTTTGGAAGGACTGATGCTAAAAATGAAACTCCAGTACTTTGGCCACCTCATGTGAAGAGTTGACTCATTGGAAAAGACTCTGATGCTGGGAGGGAATGGGGGCAAGAGGAGAAGGGGACGACAGAGGATGAGATGGCTTAATGGTATCACTGACTCGATGGACATGAGTCTGAGTGAACTGCGGGAGTTTGTGATGGACAGGGAGGTCTGTCGTGTTGCAATTCATGGGGTTGCAAAAAGTTGGACACAACTGAGCGACTGATCTGATCTGAAGCTCAGTGGTTTTAAAATCAGAATGGTAATCATTGAAACTACTGAACAGAAGGGTGTTTAGATTAGAAGAGTTACATATATAACTAACAATCTACCATTCCTAAATGTTAACTGTCTGTAATCTGGATATAATAATTTTTACAAACACGGCTAGAGGGAATTTTTGTGTCAAATGTGTTCTCATCATGACCTACCTATATCTTTAAATCTTGGGCCTTGATGATAATTCATTATGAATATTGATCACCTCAGAGTTTCAAGTAAAAATAAAGAAACATTACCTGGTGGTATTTCTTCAGGATGTTGTGCATTTCGGCCACATCTTCACTTGTGATGGTCTTGATGATATACCTCTTGTCGTAGGACGTGTGGAATCTCGCTCCACTGCGGGCCTGGGAGTCGTTGGGAAGAGGTGCACTGCGGGTCAAGGAATTCTTCCCGTGGGCGATGGGGGAGGAAGGAAGAGAACCAGTTAAAGACCAGTTTCCAGGTCATTTGTTGTCGTTACAAGTTTTCAAAAACATATGTGTTTGCACTGCTATATTGAAAATCGGTAACTAACAAGGCCCGACTTGTATCACACAGGGAACTCTGCTCAGGATTATCTGACAGCCTAGATGGAGGGGAACTTGGGGACATGTATATGTATGGCTGAGCGCCTTCCCTGTTCACCCAGAACTGTCATAACATTGTTAATCGGCTATACCCCACTGAAAAATAAAAAGTTTAAAAAAAAAAACACAAAATCTGTGTTTGGAAGAAGTTGATAAGGAGGAGGACATTTTCTATTCATTGTAACTCAAATGGCAAGTCCTTCAAATGAAATTAAAATAGTGACTCTAACATCTAGAATTATAATCAAAGTTGCTCTGTTTACCTTGTTCTTTTGAGTTGAACAAGAGCTCAGGTTTCCTTCTGAATAAAGTTAGGTTCCAGCCATGGAAGGACATTTTACATTCACTGAGAGTTTCCTTATACAAACAGGTATTCTGCCAAGAGTTAGGCACAGAGCACTTCTCCCAATTCTGATAACATTCCTATGGAACAATTACTATTTATATCACTGTTGTTTTACAGATGAGGAGATAGGGATCAGAGATGTAAAATAACTGAGCCAAGGTCACACAGCTTTAGCAAGCGGAAGATTGGGAATTCCATCTGCAGTGTGGCTGGCGCCAAACCCAAGTTCTCAACTAGTCAACTACTCAAGTAGGAAATGACTCAATTAGTGAACCCTGGGGTCTGTGGCTGCCCTGGGCTGGCCTGGGCAGGTATGCTATAACACAGCTCTAGAAGATTCTGACCTGGTCCATCCCCCAACCCCACTTCAGTCATTGTTGAGGACAGTTCATCTCTGGAGGGGATGAGGTGGGGCTGTGAGTGGGGGCTCTCCTGGCTTCATCTCACTCCAGTGTCTAGAATTTCATTCCAGATTCAGGCTCTCCACCCTCCCACTAGCTAAGTCCCTGCTGCTCTCTCAGGTGACTCCCATTTGAATCTCTTTTCTCAGAGCCTCGGGGAACTCTCCTCCTTTTCCCCAAGCATATTACACTGCTTACTGGGATCAGCAAACCCCCAGCATCTGAGGAAGTCTGGTCTTCACCTCTGCTCACTGTGCCCTTGAGAACTGACTTCCACTCCCTGCCCAGCTCCACTGGATGGATTGTGAGGGACTCACAGGGAAAGACAGTCACTCCGCCTTCCTCTTCCCAAGTGGGCATTCCAAAGCCCCAGTGATCCAAAGTCTGTCTGGTTAGGGGGACGCAGATGTCTTCAGAGAGGCAAGTGGGATCACTGCATCATGACTTCTCCATCTTTCTAGAATATAAGCTTCCTTAACCTTTCCTTTTCTAGATGAAATCCAGGACTGAGTCTTCAGAGGTCTAACGACATTGCGGAGCTGCGGCAGCTCGTGGAGGGGCTGCCCGGTCTTGGGCTGACGGAGGTGAGTGCGTTCTCACTCCCAGCACCTGCCCTGGCCCCAAGGTCTCTGTCTTTACATCCAGAGACCACACAGCCTGATCTGAATGCCACCAGGCACACCTGGCAAGGGCAGAGCCTCCCTGGCCAATTAATCAAAATTGCTTTCCTTAGCATATTAGAAAACTTGTGAAAAGTAACTCCCAATGCCTTTAAATAGAAGGATCTGGCTATATTAAACGATGAAGACAGCTGAAATTCATCAGATAGACTGAGAAGTAGGAAAAGGATTTGGGGGACGAAAACGGTTATATTAACAAGTTTGATTCTTATATTTTCTTTTTTTTTTCCCCTGGAAAATAAAAACCCCCCTTTTTATCACTTCCTACTAAGAATTAAAAGGGAAGGAAATCAAGGTGAATGTCCTGTTTGGAGGTTTTAAACATTGGCCAAAAAAAGCAATCACTGCTCTTGGCTAGTGGTCTTTTTCTTCCTGAACATTCATTTGTAAAAGGTTATTCCAAATAAAACAAGAACACTAGGAATTGTAAGATTACAAATTACTTTCAGGCATAAAAATCAAAGCACGAATAATGAACTTAATGAAAGACAGGCAGACCAGATTATAAACTATAAAACTGACAATACATGTAGAATAACTTTTGAGGGAGAAGAGAGGCTAGCAAAGGATACTCATATTCAGCAAAGGACAGAATTAACAGCAGCATCAGTTTCACGGACTGTTTTCTTAGGTGTATGGAATATGAAAGTGTTAACGTTCTATCACTGACTAGTGGGAGAGAACAGGATTGAAAGCTGCCGAGTCAGTGCTTCTTAAACTTTAATGGGCAATGGAGTCACCTGGGCATCTCGTGACAGTGCAGATTCTGACCCAGCAGGTGTGGGGTGCAGCGTCTGAAGCACAGATGATGCTGATACAGCGGGTCTGCAGACCACACGTGAGAACCAAGAGTCTCCTGAACCACGGCTCGATGGGATTTGTCTGGAGCAGAGCATGGTGGGTCTAGTGTAGTAAGTGTGTTACAAACATGCCTGCCTGAATGCCCGTCCCACTATAGTCCATCCAACTCTGGTTTGGTTAAAATGCAAAACGTTACAGTGAATAATGATTCATTGCATTCAGTGTATTAATTCACTAATGAAATGTCTAATAATACAATGTTCAGTGTATGGATTTACAAAGTAAAGGGCTAGAAAAGGCAGAATCAAAAATATACTAACTCCTCATATGTGCGTTACTGATATTTGTTTTTCTTTCCGATTTATGCATATATGTAGAATCTAGAAAAATGGTACAGATGAATCTATTTCCAAGGCTGGAGTAGAGACACAGACATGTGGACACAGTGGGGGAAGGGTAGGGTGGATGAATTGGGAGAGTACCACTGACATATATATGCTGCAGAGTGTAAAACAGACAGCTAGTGAGAGCCTGCAACCACAGGAACTCAGCCTGGTGTTCCGTGATGACCTAGAGGGGTGAGATGGGTGGGTAGAGTTGGAGGGAGGTCCAAGAAGAAAGGGATACATGTACACATATAGCTGATTGATTCTCTTCCTTGCACAGCAGAAACTAACACAACACTATAAAGCAACGATATTCCAATAAAAAGAAAAATATTTTTAAAAGTATTAACTCCTTAGCACAGATGCTACCTCCTTCCAAATTCTTTGCCTTTCCTTTCAGTCTCAAAGACACTGATGATTATTTATTATAGACTTTGTATAAGGATATTGGCCCTCTCATAATGGCCTGGGATATAAAACTTCACAAATTCTAATCTTGATTCTGTCTTAATATTTTAATAATCACGTAAGTAGTCCCAACCCACAATATCTGCTTCCAATGTCTGGAAGATTTTTTTAAGGCTCTTAGTTTTCTAACAGTGAAATGAGGGACAAGCACACTTTATCAACAATTGGGATGTACTTTTTATAATTGCTATGAATATAAAAATGTGTAAGTCGGATTTATTAAAAGCTTTAGACAAGCAATCAGAAGAGTAAATGCAATTTTACACAAAATGTGTGGCCCTTAGAATGACTCTTAAGGCTTGGAAAAATCCATATTCATATTTATTTCCACAGCATTACTATGGGATAGAAAGAGCCAGGTGCCTTTTCCCACATGAACATAATGAAATTGGGATACAATGGAGCCAAGTGTCACACCCAAGGCTCCTGCCTAAAACCTCTGAGGCAACCTTTTGGGGCAATTTACAAAAACAAGGCTAACTTCTGCCATTAATTAATACCATGATCGTTGACTTTCTGTAACCTCTAACGTAAGGGAGAAATATGTCTGTTGGGGAGGGCAGTACTAAGGCAGGTGCTGGTCTGGGCCCTAGAACATTCTCTCCATCATCAACCCTCGATACCCAGAGGCAGTAAGCCTCTTTGAGCATCGGTTCCCGGGCCTGTAAAGTGATGGAGGGTAAGCCGGGGTGGTGGTCTCTCCTTGGACCTCCAACAACTCTAAAATGTACTTCCAGGAAGACAGGGCACACGGCTCTAGGCCGTGCAGGGGAGCACAGGCCTCAAGGTGACTTGATGTCTCCCAACAAAAGTCCAGTGAGAGGACAGTCCAATGCCCTCTCAGCAGGGGCACGATAATGGCTCAGGACACCCGGGCCAGGACTGAAGGGAGACGATAACAGTTCTCAGAGCAGCACAGAAATAAGGCGTCAGAGGCGGCGGCTGTTCTTGGGACTTCTCACAAGAACGAGAGGACAGGCATGGTACATAGACCGAACAGCCTGCTATCTAGAAACTGAAATTCCTCAGTGTCCTCTATTTTGTCACAAAGGAAGAGCGAACCACAGCATCATACTTGTCCATACACTTGGACAAGTCTGGGAAGCCAAGAGGAGAAAGACCTGAGAGAAACAGCCAGGGAGTAACCTCCAGACCCAAAGGGTCTCCTTATGCTTAAATAAACCTCATAGTTGCAGAGCATGACAGCTGGGGGCAACCTTGGAGACTGTTCCAAACCACCCAATTTACAGAGCAGAAAACAGAGGCCCAGAGAGCAGAAACCACTTGCTTGAGACCTGAGTGGGTCAGTGTCCGTGGAGGCCTTGCAGAGGCCTCTGCCTCCTGTTTGAACATGCGTCTGGAGGGTGTTAGGATGGACTGTTACCATAGATTTCTCTGCGGTGACAAACACCTTCTCACTATAATATAACGCCTGAGCCAGCTGGCACAAGGCCAAACCTGTCTTTGTTCTTCAAATTTGCCAAGTAAAATGTGTAAAAATACCATCAGTAACAGCCTCAATGCTAATGCAGCCCAGAATCCTCAATTTATGCTTTTATTAACATGCGTACAAACCTCTCCTGACTTCTAGGACAATCATTACTTGGCTTTATCCGAGACAGATAGGAAAGGGGGCTGTCTTCTCTCTCAGCAAGGGCTGAGACAGATGTGTTTGGAAGCAAGGCTTAAGGCCAGGAGAAGTATGTGCGCTGAGCCCCGGGCTGAGAGTCAATCTGTGCTGCAGAGAGACAGGGCTGGCGCTCAGTAATGTGTCCTACGGTCCTGTAGACGGTGGTGACAACGTCAGTCCTATGAACTCTTCACATTTCCAACCATGTGGCACAGTTCATCATGTCTGTTTTAATTAATTCACATGTTCTGAGAATTGCTGGAGGTCTGCTTTCTCTCTTGATCAGTGGCTTAATCTTTAGAAAACTGTCCCATTCTCCTCCTTTCCCTGCTTACAACCACAATGCCAAGAATGCCAAGGCTGAATGGAATAGGAATAGTCTTTCACGCTGGGGATGCTCTGGGTCACTCTCTACAATACTAAAACAAGCAAATAGGAAAAAAATAAAAGGAAAAAATTTGCAAGTCAGGACAAGATTTATGTGGGAGAGTGAAGTTCTAGCTGAAAGCACCATTTAACCCCCTTGCATCAATTTCCATTGTAGAAAGGTAATAATGACAGAATCATCACCATTAAAAGTTTTCCTGGGGGTTAAATGAGGTAAGACAAAAATTTTGATAACAGTGCCTGGAAGAGTAGTACTCCTTAATGGTAGCTATTATTATAAACAGCAAATTTCAACCTGGAAGACATTTAGAGATACAGCTCAATAACAACAAATTATTCTGTAATTTGGTAAGTCAAAAATGAAAGACTTATAGAATGGGCTCTTCCAGTTGGCTTTTCCTTTTTCTTTTGGCTGCAGTTTATGGGATCTTAGTTCCCCACCCAGGGATCGAACCCATGCCCCCAGCAATGGAGCCTTAACCACTGGCCTGCCGGGAAAGTCTCTCCAGTTAACTCCTGATTCCACCCTGGCCAAGCCTTTGGTTGTATACCCAGTGACAATCAAGAACCACATTCTTGCCACTCTCATACTGTCCATTTCATGGCTTACTTTCTACAGCCCTCTGTTAGAACCAGTTGCAATTTGAAAAAGAGAATTTAAAACATTTTACACAAAGAAGTTTCAAGTTGAAAATTCCTACCCTGAAAGGTTATACATGGCTCCTGCTCTGCTTCTTGCATCCTCTCCAACCAAAGGACAGGAAGGACAGTGGAGGAGTGGACTGATCCTCTACAGGATGGAGCAAGCATGGGAGCTGGGGAGACCCCTGCCTGCGGAGGAGGGGGGCAAAGCAGGCTGGCTGAAGACGCCAACCAAGTGGAAGGTACAGGACAGGGAATGTCAGGGAGCCAGACAGACTGTCCTTGGGTGATCTTGAGGTGGTGGCCAGGGCAAGAAGGGTGACAAGGAGCAGGCTGGATGAGAGCTTGAGAGGAGAGGAGGAGGTCTAGAAGAGCAATCTTGGGGTGTTGATCTGGGAAGTCATTTACGGAACATGCTGGGCCACCACAAAATCCAGTTTAAGGCAGAGCCTTAAAAGGCTTAATTCAATGTTGAAAATACATATGTAATAGAAATCTGCAAAGGTCTGCACAAGTAGTGGCTCCCAGCCTTTCTTGATTACCTTTCTTTCCTCTTCAGGTTTTCAGGTCTCAGCATGTGTGGCAGAAAGAGCAGCAGTGAGAAGTTAAGGGCCATTAGGCCCCCCTCCGATCAATGCCCCTCCTGCTCCTTACTCTGTTATTCGATTATCTGCTAAGACAGACAGTCAGACTTGATTGTCTCTAGGTTTCCTTCTTGCTCTACTACGAGGATTCATTAATGTGCTTCTGCTTTCAGTCTGCGGAAACCAGGAAATGGACAATGATTTGCTTTCAGTTTGGGGGGAATCTAATGATAAGATTTCTCTGGTAGCTCAGATGGTAAAGAATCCACCTGCAATGCAGGAGACCTGGGTTTGATCCCTGGGTACAGAAGATCCCCTGGAGAAGGGAATCGCTACCCACTCCAGTATTCTTGCCTGAGAATTCCATGGACAGACCATGAGGTCGCAGAGAGCTAGATATGACTGAGCAACTAAGACTTTCACTTTCAATGATAAATGCACCCAAACTGCTTTTATTCACTGGCTACCCTTTTCTTCTATACATTTGATAGCTGTATATTATAAACTATGTAATGCCTTAAATTCACTTGTTCTAAATGAAAATACTTTAACACAAGCCCCATATGTCAAGAAAAAGGCAACCAAAATCAGTGGTGGAGGAGAAAAAGGTCTCATACCAAATATAAACTAATCTTAAACTCCAAACATCCTGAATGGCTTTACTGAGATATAATTCATGTACCAGAAAATTCACCTACTTAAAGCCTACAAATCAATGGTTTTTAGTACAATTATACAGTTAAACCATGACCACAATGAATTTTAGGGCATTTTCATCAACCTCAAAAAGAAACCCTGTAGCCATTAGCAGTCAGTCCCATTCCTGCCCTCTGCCCTGCCAACTCTGCCCCCTGCCCAGCCAACTAGTAAACCACTCATTTACTTTCTTAGAGACCTGCCTGTTCTGGACATTTCATATAACACAATCATCCAGGGTGCAGGCATTTGTGACTGGTCCAAACATTCTCCCTGCAAGTCCCCTGAGCACACCTAGCACCCTGAGGGCCTAGTGGTAGACCCAGGGCTGTGTTTGGGTGAGCAAGGCGGCATCGCCGGCGCTCTCTATTCAGTCCAGTGCGGTGAACATGTGACAGCAAGTCCATGCTGTTTCTTAGGATGCTGCCAGGCTTGCTGGGGAGCTAGGGATAAAATAAACTGACAAAAATTAAAGTTCCAGAGTAAAGCTGTTACATGCAGGGCATGTAAGAAAAGGATAACTTAGTCTGTGTTTCAGGATGATCCTGCCACTAGATAAGTAAACTCACTTTCCACCACTCCCGTTTTCCATAGCCAAATACATCACATATCTTAAGGAGATGGGCTGGGATCTGGGACCCTTTGCTGCAGTGCCTGCATCTGAACAAACATCTCCTCCAGCAACAGATACAAAGAAACTATAAGGGACTAAAAAATAACTGTGAGGAGTTCTGACAATTTACGAACAAGATACAAAAGGGCCAAAAACCCAACTGCCACTTCTGAGGTGTCTGGAGCAAAACCAGGGTACTACCCATGTGCCCTGCACAAAGCACCACCAAGGTGTGGGCAAACCACCAGTCAACCCTCCAGCCCGAACCCTGGACCTGGTCCTGCCTGTGCCCTCCCCCCATTTCAAGGCCCAGCTCACTGTGCTCTCAGGGAGCAAGCAAAGGCACCTGTTGCTTGTTTCACTTTCTCATGTGGCAACAGGAGTCCCAATAACATCTTGCCTGCATTTGGCCTCCAATTTCCATAGATTAAGGAGTCCGAGAACCCTGGCTGGTAGCACTGCAAAACTCCATCTCAAACCTCAAGAGCTGCATTTGAAGCTCTAGTGCCATGGCAGACTCATCAGGAAATAAAGGAAGATGAGAGATGAAAACTCACTCTTGAACGGACTGCTTACATTTATAATTGGAAATTCATTCTCCTTTCCCTAAAGAAAGGGATTAATGGTGCTTGCCTTCCTCCCCAAGCCTCTAAAAGTCTGCATTGAAGATGTTTATTTCCACAGTAGGAGGCCCAGGATCGCTGGGGCCCCCAGGGGGGATGGAGGAAATGTCAATTTAATTAGCTCATCTTTACCACCAATCTTTCTAGACATCTCATAAAAATGTCGTGATTTACCAACCATTATGGTCCCCTATCCAATTTTTAAATACCCAAGCATTTTGAACATTTAATTCTCTTGAACAGTCTTATAGACATTTGTTTTTTTTTTTCTTCCCCATTTTGACATGAGCTTGTAATTTCTGCTAAAAAGCATGTGTAAAAGTTTTTCTGTTTAGTCAATGGGAAAGCCACTTACAAAATCAATTTTGCCACGCTCAAACGTGTAAAGGCAGCACCTTACAGAGGGGACACGGCAATACCGTGCACGAGAACCCGAGTGACAGTCACCTACTGGCCTCAGAGAGCATGGCGTTCTTCCCCCTCATTTCACAGATGAGAAAATTGAGAGCTCCAGGGCCGAGTGGATGGATTAAGTCACAGCAAGACTTAATCCATCTGAAGAGCCAAGATGCAAACCAGCTTCCCAGCTCCCAGGAAAACGTTCTTTCTCCCGAGCCGGGCTACCTGTTTCATGGACCTGCCACCTGGAAGGCGGTCGCTGCCTCATTGACAACTCAGAATTATAATTACATGCCTCAAATCACACGGGCCAGGGGCCAGGAGCCAGAGCCCAGATCGGACTGCCTTCTGGCTTTGCATTTGATGGTCTGAGTGAGCAGATGGTCCTCTGACCCCATCAGGGAGGGCAAGGCCAACACTCAAACAAGAACATCATCATCAAGGATTAAAAGCCCACTGGGTTTAAATCCTTGGGTTACCCTCCTGGGGAATTTCAAAGAAAGTCTGAGCAGTGATCCCAGGCGTGGAATGGCTTTCATTGCAGAGGCGGGTGAAACGCAGTGCAATTGAACACTTATTAATAATGAAACAACTAAGCAGAAAAGAAGGACACAGAAACGAATGGTAATGACCGGCAGAGAAAGACAAAGAGTTACAGGAACGTCTGCATGCCGTAAGGTTTCCTTTAAAAAGCTCGGGTTGGTACTTGCCTGAGACTGAAATACAAGAGGCCTGTGTCCGAGGCAGTGTCCGACCTGGACAGGAGCTCCCTGGGCTGAAGTGACTGTCAGCGCCCGGCTGAAAATCGAAAGACTTCACCCAACATGAATTCAGGAACGGAAAACGAGGGCTCACAGCCAGCCTGAGTTGCCAGGTAGGGCAATTTGCGATGGGGCAGGAATTGGTTCAACACTTAAGAAGCAACAGAAAAATCACATGAAAAACACCTGAGAATGCTGGCGGGCTGGGAGGGAGTTTTCCCAAAAGTCTATTCAGAGACCTGTCTAAACTGAGGGCTGATGGGCGCCCTTTGATTTTCAGCCCAGGCAGAATTTCTGTCCGATGTTCGTTGTGAAGTTCATGGTAACTAAGCTGAGAGGCCAATGCATGCGAGGAGAAACTGTGAAAGAGCGGGCAGGGCAAACCCAAGAGATGACAGACAGTTACACAGGAATCAAAGAGCTTACCTGACTCGAGTCAGCAAACTTGGAGCGGAGACAGTACGAGAACCACTGTGTCTATCAGCCCCGGATCTAGGCCTCTGCACTTGACCCCAATCCCGGGGCGCCCAACTACATGCTGACTAGCCTCACCCAGCCACCTCCAGGTCACCTCCACATTCACAGGCAAAAAACTCAACTTCCTCTCTCCCCTCCCCCATGCCCACACTTCCCTCCCCTGGTGAGTGGCACCCCCACACTCCTGCTTTCTCAGGGTCCGACACGTCGGCTCCTGTCCTTTGATCCTGGGCTTTCCCTTCTCCCCATCCTGGGAAGCTGCTCTCAGCTCAACCCTGTCTGTGCCAAGTGCCCTGGTTCAGGCCTCTTCACTCGTTGGGGTATTTCGTAGCTTCCTAATTTCTCTACCTCCCTTTGATGCATTCTACACATAACCGCCTCGATTTGCTTTTAGAAAATCAAGATGTCATCACATTACTCCCCTGTGCAAAATCCACAGGGCTGGGGCTTCCCTGGTGGTCCAGTGGTTAAGAATCTGCCTGGCAATGAAAGGGACATGGGTTTGGTGCCTGACTGGGGAACTAAGATCCCTCATGCCACAGAGCAACTAAGCTCTCATGCACTGCAACTACCGAGCCCCAGCTCCGAAACAAGAGAAGCCACCACAATGAGGAGCCCTCGCACCGCAACTAGAGAGCAGCCCCCACTCACCGCAACTGGAGAAACGCCTGGGTGCAGCGACGAAGACCCACCACGGACCAAACAAAATAAGTCAATCTTAAAAAAGAAAAACCCTCAGGGCTGCTCTTGGGCTGGAGAATCCAGTGGAGGTCTTTTCCCCAGTTCCCACTTTGAGTTCCCTCCTTTCTCTCCGCTAGCCCACCACCATCTGGCTCTGGCCTCCGCAGTCTGGTTCAGAGGCTCATTTCTCCCAGCAATGTCCCCTCAGCCCTTCCTCCCTTTCTTCCTCAAATGTTTCTTAACTGTCCAGAGCCAGGCTGGTGCTCACCCCTGTACCTGCAACCCTGGTAAACAAGCTACACTCAGCTTCCACCTTCAGACAGTTTCAGTTATATTTGGGAAAACTACAAACACCATGATAGACTTTAGAGATAATGGTAGAATTTTTTCCCCAAGTTTAGTACATACTAAAGGTCTCTGATACTTGAGAATTTTTGAACTGGAAACAAGAACATCAAAAGTTTAATAAAACGTTAGCTTTTAAAATTATTTTAAAATTAGAATCCTCTGCTACCAATACAAAGAGGAAAATGCATCAAATGCGAATAAAAAGAGATTCTAATTCAGGAGACTCAGCAGGGGAAAAGCAAGCCTGGTATTATCCTTCACAAAGAGCCAGAGGGCTGGTTTCTATTATGTGGTGTATTTAACATTAATTGCACCATTGCTCGGAGAAGGCAATGGCACCCAGTACTCTTGCCTGGGAAATCCCATGGATGGAGGAGCCTGGCAGGCTGCAGTCCATGGGGTCGCGAAGAGTCGGACACAACTGAATGACTTCACTTTCACTTTTCACTATCATGCATTGGAGAAGGAAATGGCAACCCACTCCAGTGTTGTTGCCTGGAGAATCCCAGGGACGGGGGAGCCTGGTGGGCTGCCGTCTATGGGGTCGCACAGAGTTGGACACGACTGAAGCGACTTAGCAGCAGCAGCACCATTGCAACCCTGCCTAACTTTTTGATTTCCACTGGGCAATCCTCTTCTGCAGCTCAGAAATTTTAACTGAAGTCTCCAGCTGACTTGCCGGGCCTGTCATTAACACGCTCCGGTACTCAGAGACTGCAAAGAGGGATGCTGTTCTTCTTTCTTGAAGAACATTAACAATCAAGACATCTGGGTTTCTGTAAATCTCATCAGCATCCATTATAGAATCTGTCATGTAATGTTTTTTTCAAAACGAATTTGTTCATCCTTTCTCTTCCTCTGCATTCCCTATGTCTATCACAGAGCCCGACACACAGTAGGTGCAAATAAACACACTGAGTTGATAATTGTGCATGAAAACACCCACCTATGGGGACTAGAGTGGCAGAGATCAAAGAGACAAAAACTATAGCAACAGTAACGGTGGAGGCTTCCAGGGGAGCATTCATCTTGAAAGACATCTTAAAAGAATGATCATGGAAAGACATTGTCCCAACAATGATCGGAAGAATACATGTCAACTCTGAGCATATCACAAACCAAAGTAATTTTAACAAGCACTGACAAGTTGGAGAAAGTTCTGAATCTGGAAGCACTGGGCATACATACATGCACACACACACACAGGTTTACATATGTATGTTAAGTGATACACTTGTTAATAATAAGTTAATAACAACTGAAACAGTTGCTTGACTTTAACAGCAGGAAGGAGTTCTATTTTTTAAAAGACATTCAAGGAATCAAAACCAAAGGAAAGACGACAAATGTTTATGGAGACAGCAGGGAAGCGTCTCAGTTTTAGAAGCTGGCTGAGGAGGTCAGTTGTTTAATCACTACGTTCTACTTTGATCAGATGGATGGACACTGACCTGTTTTCAGGTGCAGCAAAACGGCATTTACAAACGCAAAGCAGGTGGTGAACATTTACGCCTTTGATTTAATATGAAGCTTTGAATGTGAACTGGATGGTGGGCTCCCTTACTACACATAGATTTAAAAGTCCTTTGTCCAGAAAGTAAGCACTTCAGGAAAATAAACACAGCAAGGCAACGGGAACATGGAGGGGCCTGGGCCTCTCGAGCAATCCAGAGTCTCCAAAAGATGACGAGACTTCGGATCATTGATCCCACTTTCCAAATCAGATTGGGAAAAGAGGGTTCAACTTGATACTAGGTGACAATTGATAACTGTTACCCGTTCTGGCCACAACGAATAAAGTGTCCCGGGAGAAGTGACTCCACAACAGAGGAGCTGACACGACCTCCCCTCCGGTCTGGGCCCCACTCGGTGCCGCCGCTCCCACCCCCACCCCCACCCACGTGCACGCGGTGCCACCGCCCCGCCCCCACACACACGTGCACGCAGCACCTCTGCGTGCCCGGCTAGGTGTATGCAGGCGCCCGGAGGCACCAACCCAGAGCCAGAGTTGGCACAAGTTCCTCCCTTTTTCCAAACCGAGTAGGCAATAAAGTGGGTTGAGCCTCACATATAAGATCTTGTCTTCAGATAGGGGCCCTGCCCCGGCTGAATGTATTTTAAGAGGTATAGACATTGAGAAAGGAACACAGAAACGGGGAGGGAGGCCTGAACTCTCCGCCCTCCTTACCTGCTGATTCCGTAACCGCAGATTCCACCAACCGCAATTCAACCCGCAGTAGGTGGAATCCGTGGGTGCGGAGGAACTGCATATGTCTGGTTTACGGAAATTACTTTAAACACCCACTTAAAAAAAAAATACAGTTGCCAAAGAGAAAGCAGCAATCTAAATGCCAAAAGCACCAAACATGGCTGAGGGAAGGAGTGGTGTTCAAATGATTAATTACACTCACACTGGTTTTCCCTTATACTGATCTCTCAGGCTAAGAGCTTAACAGACTTGCCAATTAGTTACATGTGAATCACCCTCCAGTTGCCTAATTTGCCTTCAAAGTTTGTACTCAGCTATTTGCCCTTACTTAAATGTCAACTTACATGGTTTTGTTTTTAGGGAGAAGAGAGAGGGAAACCAGTCTGGTGTCCTAATATTTCAGCAACTAAGGATCTAATGGGTCCCTTTTAGATCTCATTTAACAGGGCTGGTTCTCAGAAGAAATATGACTTCATTGTGGTAATAAGTTGAAGAATCTAACAAGATCCTGTTGCGTTGGCCCTGAAAGTCAGTTTCCGTGAAACGCCAGTGTAGCTATTTTATTTGAAAAAAAAATTTTTTTTAAAGAGGGGAAGGTGAACAAAGGAAGAAACACACTTGAATGCAGTGTCAGAGAGAGTAGATTTTCTTAGGAAGTCAGTTATCAGTTGTTATTCTTTTTAAGGTACATAGTTTATTTTCACATGGCCTCTTGAAATGTAGTTAACAGTTCTTACATAATAGAGAATTATTCCTTTTTATTTTATATGAAATATATTCTCTCTATATATATCTTCTAATATATTACTATTCCAAAATTTATCCTTTAAAGGTGACTTGCTTTTGCAGCAGTAAACGTCAAGTCCAAGTGTGACTGACGTTCTTTCTCTCTTACACATGAAGCCCACACATGAATGCTGGCTCCACCTCAGTTTTTAAAAGCAAATCTCGTGACTACATCCTCCCTGCAGGCTTCCCTTCCACCCTCTCTGGGGCACACTGGAGTCTCTGCTCAGAACCTGGGCCTGGTCCACAGAGGAGGGAATGTCACCCGCAGCCTGGCCAGCATCATATGTGTGTGTGTGTGTGTGTGTGCTAAGTCGCTTCAGTTGTGTCCAAATCCGTGCAACTCTATGGACTCTAGCCCGCCAGGCTCCTCTGTCCATGGGATTTTCCAGGCAAGAATACTGGAGTAGGTTGTCCAGGGGACTTTCCCAGCCTAGGGATCCTTTTTCAAAACATGGTGGTTTGAAGGCTTCTCAGGCATGAATGAGCCTATGAGAAATTCTTGAAAACTTTCAACAGTGGGACAGGACGGGGAGGCCACAGATGTATAGCAAAGTCTATTAACTAAGCTTGATTTGCCTTGAGGACTTACTCTTTAAGAGAAAGTACGGGATAAGCTGTTGCAATATTCACCTTGCAAGGTCACCCAGGGAATATGAAACGTGATGGAGGATAAGTTAGAATTTCTGGTTTGGGACAAATGAGAGAAAGTGTTTACTAGATTTAAAATAAATCGGTACAGGAATTCTCAGCAGTCCAGTCCTTAGGACTGCACACTTTGCCTGCCAAGGGTGGGGTTCCATCCCTGGTCAAGGAACTAGGATCCCACAAGCCACGTGTTGTGGCCAAAAAGTACAAATTAATTAATTAATTAAACAAGTCAGTATTCACACAATAAAATGACTAGACTGTCACAAAAGACCAGGAAGCAGCCCTGGTATCTCCTGACTTAGACTTCTGCTCTTAAAAAAAATCCTTGGCCTTCACGAATCTGGCCGGCTCTCTGAAAATCAGGTAACTGACGCCAGGTGCATTTCAGGAGAAATGGCCATGCATCAGCAGGTCCAACAGCCCATGACTCGATTTTAGAAGTCAAAATTGACTCCCGGGCAAACGTGGGGAGGAAGGCAGCAGGGCACATCTTCACGTGGTGGGGCGCAAGAGCAGGAGGGCGCAAACACAGAAGTGTCCCGCAGGCCGGTGGGCTCTGGCTGGCGACAGCAGCGCGGCTGTCACTAAGCCATTCTGCACCGCAGGGCCCTACGGGGGCCTCGGGAAAAAATGCAATGAAATTACAATGAGATCATACTGATAACGGGCCCTAACTGAAAGAACCTTTTATTTCAGAAAGCACACTTAAAAATTCTTCTAGAAAATGAAAGTTACTATTACTTGACATGAAAAAAACATGAATTCTATTTTACGGAGCAAAAGGCATGAGTGAAACCCATTTGAGATAAATGTTATGAAAGCAACTCACCTGGAAATCCTGATCATCGATTCCAAACCTCTCCCGCAGGTTACGGAAAACCATGGGGCAGTATTCCTTAAACTTGAAGTGGCTCGGCATGTTTTCTCTGAAACAATCAGATCGTGGAATAAAGTTCAGATGTACAAACAGTGAATGTGCCACCATCCTGCTCACCTGCAGCCAACGATGTGCTTGGAGCACCCCACCCACAGCAGGCACAGATGGGCTTCAAGCGAGAAGAGAACTTGCTTGAACGCGATTGTGTTAGAGAACTGAGGTCTATAGCTGCTGCAACCCACAGTAAGATCCGGGGGCAGAAGGGACAGACATTCAGGGGGGACAATAAAAGAGAAGCAAAAGGCTTGCAGAGGGAGGGAAGGGCAGCAGAGTACAAAGCATGCTCCCCACTCCTAACAGGTTGAAGTGAAGTGAAAGTCCCTCAGTCTCATCTGGCTCTTTGTGACCCCATGCACTATACAGTCCATGGAATTCTCCAGGCCAGAATACTGAAGTGGGTGGCCTTTCCCTTCGCCAGGGGATCTTCCCAACCCAGGGATCGAACCCACGTCTCCCGCGTTGCAAGCAGATTCTTTATCAGCTGAGCCACAAGGGAAGCCCTCTAATAGGTTACCTTCTGACTAAAGCTTACAAAACAAGACCTTCTCTCACTCCTGGCTCGACCTGTTTTATCTTTTATGTAAATACCGAATTCTAAATTCACATGGAAAGATCCCCCTCAAAAGGTCAACCTTTAAAGAGTATTATGAGAATAATTAACACAGCAGCTTCACGTTAGAACAATGGCCCTATTAAGAAATTTCACAGTTGATCCTCACGTGAGAGAGATTTCTCTGGGGTTCATCCCACTTATTCAGAATTGCTTCCTCCTTTTTGTTCACACATGCACACATACACACACCCCCTTATCGTGGTACTCTGTACATACGATAGGAGATGATGGTAATTTGTACATGTGTCCATTTTTAATCACTTGCCTGACTGAACACCCTGAGGGCAGAGTATTCTTTTAAAAAAAACAATTTTTTTTTTAAGATTTTTTTTTTTGATGTGGACCATTTTTAAAGTCTTTTAAAAAAAATTACCGAATTTTGTTACAATATTGCTTCTTTTTTTAGGTTTTGATTTTTTGGCCTTGAGGCATGTAGGACTGTCAGCTCCCTGACCAGGGATTAAACCTGTGTCCCTTGCATTGGAAGGCAAAGTCCCATCCATGGGCCACCAGGGAAGTCTCAGGGCAGGATATTTCTTATCCATCCCTGTATGTCCAGCTCACAGTGTAGTGCCACAGAAGGTGCTCCCTAATGATGTCTAAAACGACATTCGAAAGAGGGAGAAATAGTCTCAATGCCCAACATGGCTTCCAATTACATTTTATAAAAATGCAACTTAATTCCTTATTGTTCTAGGAAGCAGTCATTTCTGTTCATGAAGGAATCATCAGCAGACTTTTGTGTAAGGTCTATAGCTGAGGTCTATAGCTGCTAAAAAAAAAATTCCAAGCAATTTACAGCTTCAAACATTTAAATTGTAATGAGAATATCACTTTTAACATATAAGATATTCATAGAGAACAATATGCCATATGGCAAAAAGATATTACCCAAGAGGGCCTGCTGTTGCTTCTCTGAAAATGACAGATGGCTGTGTTTATCACAGGATTAACTTCATCAGCAAAACTTTACTCCCACCCATTGAAAAATAATGTGATTATAGAAATTCACAAAAACCATACTCCTGGCAGCCACGTTAGTTCTACAAAAGGTCGTGCTTGTACTTACTTGTTAAAAAGGTGATTGTCCACCTTTATCTTTGAATAGGCTTTGAAGTCATCTGGCATCAACATAACAGGGATTTGAACATGGCTCAGTTCATTGATCTAGGAAAACAGAATAAATGGCACAGGTTGTTAGCATCTAGGGGGGAAGCACTTATCTTGAACACTTCATTTTCCAAGGAAACCTGGTGGGTGCTCGCACTTCCCAGACCACTTTCCTCCCTGTTCCCATCGTGCAGCTGCTTCCCTCACCCTCTCCTCGGCCACCACCACCACCACCACCACGGTCTCCCACCTCACACCCAGCTCCGATTTCCCCTGCTCATCCCTGCCTGGCACCGGCCTCCAGGATGGCAGGGGCAAGAGAGGGGTTCTGGAGGGTGAACCCTCACAGCCAGCTATCCCAGCTCCTCTCTATCCATCTTCCCACGTCCTCTCCAGAGCCTCAACCCACAGCTCCTTTGATCACATGTCCAGGGCAACGTCCCTCTGTAAATACTATCTGAGAAAGACAGCCTTTTAATTTCTGATACAAATATTTGTGGGGGGACTTCCTTTGTTGGTTGTCCAGTGGCTAAGACTTCCTGTTCCCAATGCAGGGGACCTGGGTTGACCCCTGGTCAGGGAACTAGAACCCACCTGCTGCAATGAACATCGAAGACCCTGTTGCAACTAAGACCCGGCACAGCCACATAAAGAAAGAATTTGTTGAATTAGTGGATATGACTATTTCTTTATACTTCAGAGGTACTCAAAAGGCACACTGTTATCTATACGGTCTTTACCTTTCTTATGGGACCTAATTTTAAAATAAATATTAGGGTGGGACATGAATTTACCAGAAGAGGAACCTTCAGGAAGAAAAGAAAAGAAACGCATGGCCATGGGGTTAGATGACAGGGAAGTGGGTTGGACAGGGGTCAAGACAAAGGCACATCTTTATGTGATTACAGAGAACAAGAGGTTAATCCATCTCGGTTTACATTCCCATGAATGGCTGGGACAGCTTTTGACACTTTTTGATTGAAAAAGCTGAACCTTCTCTTGGTTAATTATTTCTGTATTTAGCTCCCAAGTGATAATTCCCTGGTTACTAGTAATAAAAATCATCTTAAAGGTTTATGTTCAGTCGTTAAGTTTGCAACCCCATGGACTGCAGGCTTCCTTGTCCTTCACTATCTCTTGGAGTTTGCTCAGATTCATGTCCATTGAGTCGGTGATGCTATCTAACTATCTCATTCTCTGCCACCCTCTTCTCATTGCCTTCAATCTTTCCCAGCATCAAGTTCTTTTCCAATGAGTCAACTCTTCGCATCAGGTGGCCAAAGTATTGGAGCTTCAGCATCAGTCCTTCCAATGAATATTCAGAGTTGATGTTCTTTAGGATTGACTGGTTTGATCTCCTTGCAGTCCAAGGGACTCTTAAGAGTCTTCTCCAGCACCACAGTTCAAAAGTATCAATTCTTCGTTGCTTGGTCTTCTTTATGGTCCAACTCTCACATCTGTACATGTCTACTGGAAAAACCATAGCTTTGACTCTATGGATCTTTGTCAGCAAAGTAATATCTTTGCAAAGTAAATGGAAGATGCATGGCAGGGGTTCTTAGTTACAAAAACAAAAAGCAAAATGAGTTTCTCGATACATCACAGTTGTTAACCCATTGCTGGGTTCATAGAAAGTACAGGAAATCGTTAAGGCCCGCTCCTTCCCCTAAAGTGAGTTTAATCCATAGGGCATGTGGAGACCATTAAGTAAGCCTGAAAGGAGGGGCTTCTGTGAAGATAAATGCCAAATTCACAGTTTGGGTCAAAGGATAGCTGGGGAGCTCAACCCAAGACTGCAGCACTAAACTAGAACTCTTGAAGGAAGCAAAAGTGGTCCTGACGCCCAGAAGAAATAAATGCAAATGGTGCCTGGAAGAAAGCACTCCTAACACAGTCCTTCAGGATTCCCACAGATGAAGTTCAATCAAATTTGGGGGCACAAAGAAATGAGAGTTAACAGAAAACTTGATATTATGTTCAAGACTTCAGCTAGTAGAACAATCAATACAGAATAGAAAATTAAGACTATGCATAAAGTGTGTGAAGAAGGGACTTCCCTGGTGGTCCAGTGGTTAAGACTCCGAGCTTCCAATTCTGGGAGCATGGGTTCGATCCCTGGACAGGGAACTAAGATCCCACATGCTGTGTGGCACAGTCAAAAATTTGAAAATAAATAAAGAATAGTGGTTATAGTGCTCATGTTTTATTCAGGAGGAGAGGTAAGATATTAACTGTAGACGTTAAGTATTATGCAATAAGTTTAAGCTCAAACATTAAAAGAATAGGAAACACAGTATATAACTTCCAAACAGAAAAATAGAGTAAGAAAAAACTCAATTAAAAAAAAAGAAACACAAGCAGGAAGAAAAAAAATTTTTGCACAGCAAAAGTGGGACAAATAGAAAGTTACTGATAGAAATAAATCTGGATATATACATAATCACAACAGGCATAAATAAACTAGCAGTTAAAACTAAAGGTTGTCAAAATGAATTAAAAACTACAAGTGATGTGCATGAGACAACTTAAAACATAAGTTGTCAAATACATCAAAATTTAAGGAATA
The DNA here is from genome assembly GCF_032452875.1 of Bos javanicus. Lineage (NCBI taxonomy): Eukaryota > Metazoa > Chordata > Mammalia > Artiodactyla > Bovidae > Bos > Bos javanicus. The sequence goes on from NC_083880.1 coordinate 23,773,366, forward strand.
GAAAAAATATATTACATAGTACTAAAAATTGCTTGAAAGCTAGCCTAGTTTTATTAATATCAAATAAATGAATAACTCTAAGACAAAACCATTACTGAGGACAAAGAAGGTCTGGACACAGTGATAAAAGGTTCAACTAGCCAGGAAGACAAGATTCCTATGGTATAAGGACCTAATTAATCTGAGAGTATAGAGCAAAAATTGTTAGAACCTCAGGGAAAATGGGCAATCCGTTATTAAAGAGGCACATTTACATACGCTTTTATTGATATAGTTCAGACAGACACAAATGAAGAAAGTTAGGGGTTTACACAACGTACTGAATATCAATCACTTGGTACTTGTTGCACACCTATTATTGCCAAGTATTATTCTTCCAGATGCTTGGGTTACGTGGTGGAACAAAACAGACTAAGATGCCTGCCGTCTGTAGCTTCTGTTTTAGTGGGAAGAGTCAGAAGATAAAACAATAAACTTGGTAAACTACCATGTTAGAAACGAGTGATCTACTAGGTTAAAAGGCTATAGAAAAAGGAGACAGACAGGACAGAAAAACTAGGGAATGCTCATCAGTACACGGGGAGGGTCACTGCACTATTTAAAACAGCGTGGATTCCAGTAGGCCAAGGTTTGGAGAAGATGAGATTTGACATGGCAGTGCAAAGGCCCTGGGGTGGGGACATGCCTCGAATGCTTGGGACAAGGAGGCCAGTGTGGCTGAAGCAGATTAATGAGGGGAGAGACAGTAAGAGCTGAGGTTACGGGTAAGGGGAAGTGGTTTCTGTGGGGCCTTGCATGTCACTAGAAAGACTCTGGCTTTTACTCTAAGAGATATGGGAACCATTGCAGCTTCTGGGTGATAAAGCAATGAAATCAGTTAACTCAGGGTTTAAAAAGATCATGGTGGTGGGGCAGGGGCACAAGCATGGAAATAGGGAGACCAGTTACAAGGAAGTGTAGTAACAGCCTGGTTTTTGTTGTTACCATTTTTGTTGTTTTGGCATGGCATGCAGGATCTTAGTTCTCTGACCAGGAGTGGAACCCAGGCCCCTACCAGTGGAAGCCCAGAGTCTTAACCACTGCACCACCAGAGAATTCCTGTAATAGGCTGTTTTGACCATGATGACAGCAGTGTAGTTAGAGATGGGGAATCAGATTGTGGGTATTTACTGAAAGTAGAGACAACGTGATTTCCTGTAGTTCTGGATGGGGGAGTGTCAGAAAGACACTTTGGTCTAAAAGGCTCTAAACAGTCAGAAGATGGAGCTGCCATCAACCAAGATGGGGAGACTTCTCACTGTGTTCCTTTTTGTGCTTTTTTTTAAAAAAAAATTCATTTTATTTATTTTTGGTTGAATTGGGTCTTCGTTGCTACACTTGGGCTTTCTCTAGTTTTGGCAAGTGGGGGGCTACTCTTCAATGTGGGGTTCCGGTTTCTCACTGCAGTGGCCTCTTGTTGCGGGGCTTGGGCTGTGGGTGCATAGGTTTCAGCAGTTACAGCACGTAGGCTCAGTAGTTATAGCTCGAGGGCTCTAGAGTGCAAAGGCTCAGAAGTTGTGGCTCACGGGTTTCATTGCTCCTCAGCACGTGGAATCTTCCTGGACCAGGGATCAAACCCATGTCCCCTGCCTTGGCAGGCAGATTCTTATCCACTGTACCACCAGGGATGTCCTCTTTTTATGTTTTTTGATTTTTGAATCATGTTGAAAAATTGCTTGTTCTAAAAATTAAGTACTTTAATACTTTAAAAAAAAACCCCTATGACAAAACGTGCATGCAAGCTATCAGCAATAGTTATAAAATATATATTATATTCACATAATACTTAATGTGTCTTCCCTGGTGGCTCAGTGGTAAAGAACTGGCCTGCCAATGCAAGGGACATCGATTTGATCCCTGAGTCAGGAAGATTCCCTGCAGAAGGAAAAGACAACTCACTCCAGTATTTTTGCCTGGGAAATCTCATGGATAGAATTATATTATGTTGAGCCCTGCATGAATTTTTGGATTGGATACCACCACCCTCATTTCTGGATCCATGCTGACTTTCAAGTGGTACTTGTTTTTGTTTGTTTTTTTTTTAACATAACCATTGAGATTCCAGTTTCCCAAAGATTATCATTGTACTACAAGAAGTAGTATGAAGTTGAAATTGTGAACTCTCTCAAATTAGTAGTTTGCATGGTGTCTTGCAGATGCTGAGATCATTCAAGGGAATTCATAAAATTCCCTTGAAATTTTAAAATATCCCAGGGCACTCCTGGGGAATTTGCTGCAGTGCCCTGGGCACCTTGGTGTGTTTTGGGGACCACAGGTATAAACAGCAGCAGATGCTTAAAACAGCAAATGATAAAATATACTTAGAGAATATTTATGTTCTAAGATAATCAAAATAATCCCCTAAATGCATTGTAACTGGATTACAACCTATAACTCCTTTATATTCACCCCAAACAACCTTAACCATTAGCCCTATAAACTGATGATCTCTATAACCTTTTCAAGTAAATCGTTTTCTTGGGATAACGCTGTGTCAACTGTATTTGTGCAAAGCCAAATTATAATTCTGTTGCTATGAAATTATGGCAATAACTTTATCAGGTATCAGTTTAGCCCATCCCAGACTATACTATTAAAATCTCCTTTGTGTTATGGCCTATAAAAACTTATGAAACTTCCACTTAATCAAGACACTATACTAACTTAAAATCATATAATCTCTCCCATTCAGTTTACTCAAGTATCTTATAATATTAAATAATATTAAATATATTAAATAATATTTCACAGAGTATATTTGTGAAAAATTAATATCTATACATCTTGATGCTAGCACTGGACTGTCAAAGTTCAGAGGGAAAAAAAAGATTCAGAACTGAAAACCAAGTCTTGTGACAAGCACAGTTAGAACAAAGCTGGATAGCAATTAAATCCATTTCTCAATATAGAAGAGAAATAGAAGAGAATAAATAAAAGCAAAGGAAATTTATAGGGTTACAAGGAAAAGTGAAGGAGCAACCAACTTCATATTGCTTTCACCAAATTAAATAGAAGTTGGAGAGAACATAATGATTCCTATCACATCTCTGCTTCTAACAATTTCTGAGAAAGCAAAATCCAGTCTGGAAGTGGGAACATAGAAATCCATTCCTCCCTCCGTCTTGCTGCTGACATCTGTGTTGGTAACAGTATCTCTTTGGAAAGGCAGCAGGAAGAGAGACTTTGGGGATCCTTTTTGCTCTATCTGGTTCCTGCTCAGAAAAATGTTTTGTGGTAAAAGCATGACAACCTTCCAGCCCCAAAGGAATGTGTGATCTGTGAATTTCCCTCACTGATATGTATTCCACATCCATCCTTTTTATGTGAGCATCCACTCTGCTGGCTGCCATGCAGAGACCCTTGTTCATTCTCACACTGTGTCCAGAGAGGCCCACATATCAATGGAAGAAGTGCCCACTGTCAAGTTCCAACAGTGATAGGTGTTGGGAGGAAGGAGGTCATCAGACCATGAGCAAGCAGGACAGAGGCAGGACTAGGGCGGGGCTGGAGGTGAAGGAGGCGCCAGCCGGGAGCAGGAGGGGGCAGGCGGAGGGGGTTTCCAGGAAGTAGAGTCGAGGGTGCAAGGCCCTGAGGATGAAGGGATGAAGTGGAGTAGGACGAGGATTGGAGTATGGCAGCTGGAGGTGTCGGGGTGGGGGCCTTGGGCGGGGGGATTGGTGGAGGACAGCAATGGAAACCAGGCCCGGGACACTGAGGAGCGGAGGTGGGAGAAGGCCGCCCTGGACAGGGCTAGTTTCTCAGAAGCCTGGAAGGAGAGAGATGGTGAGGATGGAGAGAGGGGCTGAGTCAAAAGAAGGCATGTTCCTTCCTGGGGAGGCTGGGGGCACTGGGCTCCGAGCCTGCCTGAAGGAAATGGGCTTTGGGGAGGCAGCCCCTCCAAACAGCCAACAGGTACATGCCAAGTGTATCTAAGCAACAATGTCAAAACAGTAACTAACTAATTCTGCTATTGGAATCACAGATTTTTGATAGCACTTCCACATTCATTTTACTTTTCCCCCACCACCACAAAAAAAATTAAATGTTGCCCACCCCTTTTATAAAACAAACCAGTGACTCTCAATTCCTTTCCTCAATCCCTCTCCCGCTTTTCCTACATTCACTAACTTTGTACTGATCTGTGGCCAACAGTGTTTTACAATAAAGAAGGCCATCCCATTGTTTTGCTAAAAAAAAGGAGAAGAGGGAAAGGGGGCCGTGAAGAAGTGGCAGAAGCTGACCAGAGCAGAGAGGGGTTCCTTTTTCCTCCGAGGAGGAGCCCTGAGGCTCTGCTGAGGGTGGAGGCATGTGGCGGCTGAGGGTGGAGGCATGTGGCGGCTTAGAGGAAACACAGAGAACTGGAAAAAGTGATTGCAGAATGTGGGAGAACAAGTCTGAAGGGAGAAACGTGGCTGGGCTTTGGGGCACAGTGATAGTCAATGCACAGGGCGCCAGGGGAACCCGAGGAGTGACATTCCCCAGAGCTGGGCTGCAGGGAGCTGGTGCTGATTAGGGAGGACTGGGCTTCTTCGGGTTTGAGGTTTTTGCTAGCTGGAATGAGCAGTGGAGTTAATTCTAGGATAATCACTTGGAAATGGAAAGTCAGTACAAAACCCTCCTCCCTGACCACAGAGAGCCTCCTGCTGCAGCTGATGGAGCCACGAGCACACAGAGTGAAGGACGAAGCAGCAGAGAGGGGAAAGCTGGAGTCCAGACACTAATTGTCCCGGGAACTCAGGGCAGCGGGCTGGGGCAGGTGTGCTCAAGGGCTTCTGGGAGGCCGTGAAGCCAGCGTGGCTCTTGAAGGATGGAGAGGCATTACTAGTGTTTCATTTCAATACACTTCGACAAATTCCATCTTCACAAACCAGGAGTTCCCCCCACGAAGGAGGGAACGCTTGGCCCTCATTATTAGAGGAAAAAAGAGACGAGAAATCAAAGCCGACTGTGCTTATAGCTTGGTTTATGGAGAATCATAAGATGATGAAATTTGGGACTTCCTGGTGGTCAATTCTGAAAGAGATGGGAATACCAGACCACCTGACCTGCCTCTTGAGAAACCTGTACGCAGGTCAGGAAGCAACAGTTAGAACTGGACACGGAACAACAGACTGGTTCCAGATAGGAAAAGGAGTACATCAAGGCTGAATATTGTCACCCTGCTTATTTAACTTATATGCAGAGTAGTACATCATGAGAAATGCTGGGCTGGAAGAAGCACAAGCTGGAATCAAGATTGCTGGGAGAAATATTAATAACCTCAGATATGTAGATGACACCACCCTTTTGGCAGAAAGTGAAGAAGAACTAAAGAGCCTCTTGATGAAAGTGAAAGAGGAGAGTGAAAAAGTTGGCTTAAAGCTCAACATTCAGAAAACTAAGATCACGGCATCTGGTCCCATCACTTCACGGGAAATAGATGGGGAAACAGTGGAAACAGTGTCAGACTTTATTTTGGGGGGCTCCAAAATCACTGCAGATGGTGATTGCAGCCATGAAATTAAAAGACGCTTACTCCTTGGAAGAAAAGTTACGACCAATCTAGATAGCATATTGAAAAGCAGAGACATTACTTTGCCAACAAAGGTCCATCTAGTCAAGGCTATGGTTTTTCCAGTAGTCATGTATGGATGTGAGAGTTGGACTGTGAAAAAAGCTGAGCACTGAAGAATTGATGCTTTTGAACTGTGGTGTTGGAGAAGACTCTTGAGAGTCCCTTGGACTGCAAGGAGATCCAACCAGTCCATCCTAAAGGAGATCAGTCCTGGGTGTTCTTTGGAAGGAATGATGCTAAAGCTGAAACTCCAGTACTTTGGCCACCTCATGCGAAGAGTTGACTCATTGGAAAAGACTCTGATGCTGGGAGGGATTGGGGGCAGGAGGAGAAGGGGACGACAGAGGATGAGATGGCTGGATGGCATCACCGACTCGATGGACGTGAGTCTGAGTGAACTTCAGGAATTGGTGATGGACAGGGAGGCCTGGCGTGCTGCAATTCACGGGGTCGCAAAGAGTCGGACAGGACTGAGCGACTGAACTGAACTGAACTGATGGTCTAGTGGCTAAGACTCTGAGTTCCCAATGCAGGGGGCCCAGGTTCCCTCCCTGGTCAGGAACTAGATCCCATGTGCTCCAACTAAGACTTGGTGCAGCCAAATCAATAAATATGAAAAAAATAATGAGATGATGAAATTAAGAGAGACCCTTAGTCCTCCAGTCTAAGCCTCACTGTGCAAATGACAGCATATCCTGGTACAGCCTGGCCTTCATCATCAAGAAGGATTTGACACTGACTTGTATAATATTAGACAGTTACCAGCTACTCCACAGGCATCTTGTCCAGACTGCCTTTCCTTCACGATGCCTTCACATTTCTTTCAAGTTTCTCCTTCCCCATAAATCCTCTCCCCTCACCCCTCGGTCAGGTGAGTAGCTAGATTTAATGACGTGTAAACAAACACTTCACAAACCACAGGACCAACCGCTTAAAGGAAGCTCTTAATTAGTAAATGATACTTTTCGATAGTGTATCCTTGAGCCCCCTCTTTTTTCTACAAGCACACTTTATTTTTTTATGTACAGGACTCACCAGTCATTCATCAGTTTTACCAGACATATTCATGACAGCACTGCCTGATCATTGAAAGGCCTGGATAATTCTCTCCTGTAACCTGTTGATGTGACATCACACAAACTAAAATATATTCTTGTCTCTGATTCACATGAATGAGCTGATGCAGGTTGACAATGAGCTGTATCAACTTGAATAAGGTTGGGTTGATTCTATTTCTTCTGTATTCCACGTAGAGTGAGGGACTGTGATCTTGACTTTAGAACAATATTCTTGGGTTTCAGAATCTTCAGTTTGGCATTCTACCTGGTCTAACCATTCTATATAGCCTATCTGGAAACTGGCAGATAATGGTTTATCATCATTAGGTTGCATCAGTATTTTAACAAAGCAGTTATACTTTTCTTTCTGCTTTATAGCTATTCCATAGATACTGGAAACACAAACACATAGTTTCATTTATATATGCTATATAATATTTATAAAAGAAATAAAAAATATTTGGTTTAACCATTACTACTTTGGAGGAAAAAATAACACACCCCCATAGGAAGAGGCACACATCATGAAATCTAAATGGTTTTTAATTTATGGAGATAAAAGTACTTTTGGAGTTTACTTATTTAACTTTTATTAGGTTACTTAAATAATAAACTGAAGTTCTATTATTAAGGCCACATTTACGGTTCCTTTGGGTAACAAATATTGAACAAACTCTCACAACAAAGGTGTAATATCACTTTATTCTTGTGAAGTACTTAATAGTTGTCAAACTACTTAGGAAAATAGTTTTCATTTTCTGTTTGTAATGACAGTCACGTCCATGGTCCTACAAAGCTTATGATCATAAAAGTTTATTGCAGATACCCTCACAGAGGAGCAGTAGGCTGGGTCTCTGGGTGCCCTGGGAAGGGCCTCTTGTTCATGTTTACACTGTGCCAGGCACAGTGTAGTAAACAGGCTGGTGTGGACCTGCCCAGACTTTCTGCTTAGCCATCGGGCATCAGCGTGGACAGTGCCGGGGCCCAGCATCAGACATTAAATAAAGCGGCTTTGTTGTGAACCTCAATAGACACAAGGGCAAAGCGGGGATGGGAGTGTGAGTGAAAGGATCAGTTCAAAGTGTCCAAATGTTCTTGATTGTGTTATAGCTCTGCAGGGGGTGAAGTGGGGACGATGGGGAGGGGGTGGTGTCGGGAGGAGTGTGTAGAGGGGAAAGATACCTTTGACATGGAGGGGGTGGAGAGAGGATGGGAGGAGCTGGTGAGGTCTAGGCTCCCCTTGACCTTGACTCCTGTTAATATTTGGCATTAACCTTGCTGCTCACACTTCGTGGACATCTGACAAGCATCACATTCAGCACTCTAGACACAGTCACTCCAGTACTCTTGCCTGGAGAATCCATGGACAGAGGAGCCTGGTAGGCTGCAGTCCATGGGGTCGCAAAGAGTCGGACACGACTGAGCGACTTCACTTTCACTTTCTCTTTTATGCATTGGAGAAGTAAATGGCAACCCACTCCAGTGTTCTTGCCTGGAGAATCCCAGGGACAGTGGAGCCTGGTGGGCTGCCGTCTATGGGGTCGCATACAGTCGGACACGACTGAAGCGACTTAGCAGAAGTAGCAGCAGCAGCAGCAGCAGACACAGTAGATCACCCAGTCTTCAACCAAATGGAGTAGGTGCTGTTAGTATTGTCTCCATTTTCCAGATAAGAAAATTGAGGCTTAGTGAGATTAGGTAAACTAGTCCTGTCTAAAACCTCTTCAGTCAGGCAACTCAGATGAGCTACCTCAAATATGCAAATCAGAGAGCGAGGCTGGCGGGCCCTAAGATCCTTTGGAGATTCTGATGGCCTCTGAGCAAGTGACAAAGCTGTCCACCCACAATTCAAGTCTTCACTGTGTTAAAAGCTTCTAAAGGAGTCTTGTCCTGTTTTTCCTCTAAGGAGTAATTACATAGATGTTTAGAATAAATGATTAAATGCATGTTTAATTGAATATGCACCACAACCTACAATTAACCTCAGCTGTAATTTTAATAAGTGCAATCTAAATTTGGAAAGACCTGTATTTCTGAGAAGTTCACTTCTCTGACATTCCTTATCATTTCAAAAAAAAAAAAAAAAGGGAAATATTGTAAATCAACTATACTTCAATTTAAAAAAAAAAGGAAAATAAATATTCCTCAACGTTCCATTAAACCTTAATGAATCCTAAAGAGTATCCTTAAAGGATACAAAATCAATTTCTCAAGCAATTATGTATTAAAGCAAATGGCTGAGTTTTCCCTTATGAAAAAATATGATTAACACATGGTACAGTAAAAGTCATGTGACTTTTCCTTTTGTAACAAACCATATGACCCCACTCAGAAAAGGTATCTTGATCACTGTCTTCAGCAAAACATTCAAATTTCTATCCCAGTCAAGTTACCTTGGACACTGTGAAGTATGTTTTCTTATTTGTTTTGTGGATTAAATCTGCTGATTGCAATGGGTGTCATTCCTGCAGATGTAACACTGAATTCATACTGGCAAGAAAACCAAGTTGCAGGTAAGCTGCAAAAAGGAGAATAATAAACAACTACTGGACAAGAAATAAATAAGTGAGACCCAGCTGGTAATGGTTCTAAAGTAAAGGCATACAGACATGTCCCCACACAGCGTTTCCACACTGAGACATTTAAAGCATCAACTTCACAAATTCATAAGGCTTTTTTTTGAGTCAAGAATATGTTTACAAATTGTGAGGCATTACTAATGGCACTTCATTAATTTAGATGTATTTCACTCTAAATACTGTCTGTGTCCCCAGATGAATACAGAATTCTATTGGTTTTCATTCAGGCAAGCTTAAACAAAAAGGACTGAAAAAACACAGATGAGGAAATCTCACACATGTAGTATAGACACTGAAATATTTAATCTGATTATAATAGAGACAACTTAACACAAATTATGCCATATTCAGATGCAAAAAGAGGCACCCAGAACATGAAGCCACAGGGCATGGTGCTGGGTATGGAGGTATGACATCCCAGACTGGAGCAAGTTGGATATGACAAGAGTGGGAATTATCTTAAAAGACCTATTTATTCCTCCTCAAAATCTCAAGACACAGATTGAAGAGGACTTAGTTTATCTCCCGAACATTTCCTACCACTTAAATATGAGTGCATATTTTAAAACACAATTCAACTATAATAACAATGAAGTGGATAGGCTGAACAATGAGAACAGGCCAGATAAGCGCACAGAATTCAAGATCAGTAAAGACCCAAGGGGTAAAAGAACTGCAGTGCATGACTCGACACGAATGTAATTCTGGATACTATTTTAACTTTAATTAATTTCTTAGGGAAACCAAACAATAATTATGTCATACCAGATCCCCTAGACTTAACAAGTTTTGCAATTGCTTCAGCTTCTACAAAAGGATCCTGACTTTACAACTTAAAAAAAAGGGATACAAATTCACCATTAATGATAAAAAACCAAAACAGCCTCTTTTCCCCCCTCCTCTCATATCAGTGTCTGAAAATAGATTCTTTCCACTTACTGGACTCATCCTTTAAAAAAAATTCCTTTGTGACTCTCTGGTTGATAAGCATAGGATTCCTCCCACCCAATAATTTACTCTGCACATTTCTGCCCTAGAGTTCATTGGCTTTAGAAAGTGAATGAGTCAAAAACTAAAATTACTACCACCATGAGATAAGAGTTAAGGGTGTTCCAGGATCGACTGGGACAAATCACAGCTGGACAGTCTAGTGCAGGGGCCGTTTAAATGCGAATTGGAACTTTCCCTGGTTCTCCCCCAGAGGTGTACAAAATGGCCTCAGGCACACTTCTAAGAAAATATTTTCCATAATGTGAGCCAGAATAGGTCACGAAGATTGTACAAGTCTCTTCATGCTCTTGTCCAGATCTTGCTATTTCTGGAAAGGGTGGGGAGTGAGAGCTTGCGGGGAGCCAGGAAGCAAAGAGATATAATAACATTGAAGGTTAAAATAATAAACTTTAAGAAATTAGGTAGGGACTTCTCTGGAAGTCCAGTAGTTAGGACTTCACACTCACTGTGGTGGGGGGACAAGGGGGTAGGGGTGGCATGGATTTGATCCCTGCTTGGGGAACTAAGATCCTGCATGCCTCTTGGTATGGTCAAAATAAATAAATAATAAATAAATAAAAATTAAAAACACCCAGTTAAAAAATAAAGATTTTTTTTTTTTAAAGAAAGAAATTAGGTAGACTGCCTGTAGTATACAGATTTGTCCAAATTAGGTGCAATACCTATAACCACCCCGTTCAAGTACCTTCTAAACAAGCTTTCTAAGAACTGTTTGTATTACATCAATTTATTTATAAAATGGGGATACTGCTCCAATTTATATACTTAAGTTCATATTTTATGATGGTGGTAGCAACCTAACGTTCTAATAATAAAGAATATGATAGAGGCAGTATACCTTTTTTCTTACTGTCTTCTACTAATTTTCTTAGCAAGTTTGTGGTGGTGGGGGAAGATCACCTAAAAATTGTATCTGATTTTTACTATCTGATATCTATTTTCTTATTCCATATATTAATATATATATATATATTAACGAATATTGGCTCTTATTTGGAAACAATTTTGTAATCTTGTAACATATATAGGCTGAAATAATGCAGAATTTTCAAAGCTGATGTCTCGATGATTCTAGCACAAAGCCTGCTCTTGGAATGGTGTGGCCCTCACTACAACTTAGATTGTAAACTGAAGAGCAATTTGAAAGTTCTGAGGTTTCAGAGGGGCAGGCATGGCAAATTAGAACCAATTACAGAGACAGGAAAAAACAGGCAGTTGAAATGTTTGTGAATTGTATTTTTATCTGTCTTGAGGCAAGGGGTCAACTTTCAACACCTGCTCCATCACACTCATTTTCTAAGACCGTATTTTAAAAGTCAGTATATTTCTGTGTGCAGATAAGACAAAACAAGTATATTTTAATTAAACCCGTCTTTAGAAATGTGAGCTACCTTGAGATGTCTAGAAAATGAATGTTTTATTTTGATGAGCCAAATAAAAGTGTTCTGATAGCAAAACTGGATGGAGATGAGAATCTGAACACAAATATCTGCGGTTCCAGCAATGATACACTCAAAAGCCCAAGTTAATGTCCTTAAGGGGACTTTTCTGTTGAACAAGGATCATTAAATCAATCTTTTGATTAATGGCTACTTGACTAAAATTAAAACATCATCAGGAGTACTTAAACTCTTGCTTAGAATCTTTAATTTGTAACACAGACATATACTCTACTGGAGACCATCTGTCAACCTGGTATCTTCAAGCTCAATCAGACACTTCTGATGGGTGTTTCTCACTGGCTGGCCTCTGGCCAACTTCAACCAAAAGAATGAAGTCGCATTAAAATTTTACCTCCCAAAGAATCTGACAAGAAATGGTTGAAATAAACCAAAGATTTATGGGCTGCTACAGAGGTAATACAGGCTTTAAAGAAAATTCAAGAAAAATTTGGTGATGAAAACAACGTGCAAGCGGTCCATTCAGAAGGATACTGTTTGAAGTCAGGAGACAGACAGAGCCCTAGGGCTTGTGCTGCTTCATCATAGCCTACCCTTGAGTGAGTTGCTCCAGCTCTCTTGATTTCGCTTTATACTATAAAAAAAAAAAAAAAGGGAATTGGAGAAGATAAAGAGATTGCAAACGATGTATTATTTAGCCTAGACTGTGATTTAGAAAATGCCTGAATTAATTACCAATTTTTTTTCAGACTGGAGAAAATTTACATACAGATTTAGATTTCTGGCTCCTCTGAAAAATGGAAAGACCTGGCATTCTGCCTGGCCCCACTCACCAGTGCTGAGTAGCGGTGGGGATGTACCCTCTAGTTGGGAACAGGCCCCACCGTTCCCTACAGTCTTGGGTCTGATGTCTTTGCTCATTTCCGTGTTTCAGACACCCCTGAGCTCCAGTGCCTGGCATACAGAAGACAGTTTCCCAAATAGAAGTGAATCATGAAACAACTGTCGGAAGAGATTCTCTTAATTCCTGTAAGAAACAGGTGACCTTGTGAAGTGTGGTGTAAATATAGCTGTAGGAGGGCGGAGACAACACAGAAAGCGAAGCCACAGCTCCAATGTTATAATTAAGGGCCTGGCAGGATCTTGGGCCCTCCCTGAAATCAACATAAAGACGTGGAAGGGATGCTAAACAGATATACGCCTGCAACTGCCAGTGATTATATCTCCAGAAGGACGTCAAGGTGGACATACAGGAAGGCTGGAATAAGAGAGACAAAAGCCACGTGGAGATGACCCAGTGGATCTTAAGGCCAGTCTAGCCCTGCATCCTTCTCAGATACACACATCAGTCCACCCTCTAAGCCAAGGGTTAGGTTTCTGACACTTACCACTGAAGACATCCATCTATAACACCCCAACACTTAGTGGAGAATGAATACAAACCTCCTTCGTCTGAGGGGCATGAATGCTAGCAGCAAGGACACAACACTGACCTTCCAAGTTACAAACGAACAGACTTGACTTTTCACAGTCAGAGATGTAACATGCCACGAAAACTGAATGCTTCCTGATGGCTTTCTGTATATTCATCCTACAATGAGGTCACCATAAACAGAGAGTCCCCAAGTGGATTGTGAAAGAGAGGCTTCCACAGGGCACTGGAGGACTCAATGCTGGCAGCAATTCTGGCAGGAGGCCCTAAATCCCACAGCCTTCCAGGAGTGGGGCCTGGCTGGCTACGGAGAAGACAGGGAGGAGTCCAGTATGGAAGACAGCTATCTCCCCAGCACACCCAGGGGACCACAGCTGCTGAAAAATCGACAAGAGATCGCCATGCCTACCAGATGGCAGAGAAGGGGATGAACACGTATAGTTCAGTATTTTAATTTTCTTAAAGAGGATTTTTTTTTTTTTTTAGCAGTTGAGACTTATATTAATATTCCAGAAGGGAAGCACTGAATTCCTGATTCAGGTAGAGTTGAACCTGTGTTTTCCTTTCCATCGACAGAACAGAGGGGCAGCTAGTTTTAGAGCACAAAGAAGAACAATGTGAGGAAGGTTACCCTTATGCAGTTTATGTAACTTTCCCAGATTCCTGTGTCAAATGATGAATTGACCATGCACTTTTATCTCCTTCCCTTCCAGTAACTCTGCTAAAATAACAATCAAGGAAGCTTGAGATGAAAGGGAAAAAAAAGGCAAGACAATGAAAATTGTAGCCCATGATAATAGAAGAGGAGAAATTTCAATGAATCTTTAAGAGACAAAAAAAAAAAAAAGATTATTAACTAATAAAAGAGGAGAGAAAGGTGCTAGTCAGCACTGTGGCCACTTCGCCCTCAGCATTGCAGAGGCCTGGTATCTGGGGTTCAGGTAATAGAAAGCACATTGCTTATTGCCAACCACTCCTCTCCCCACTGACCCCGCACACAGGATGGATTCTTTAGAGAACCAAAGCCATGGGGCTTCAGAGCTGGGAACAGCAGGCCCAGAGCACGGCCGCACTGGGGCACTGGAGGAGTGGAGATCTCCACTCTCACCCCTGGGAATGCAGCCCTTACCCTCCTCTCTGCCCCAGGAACACTGGCAGCTGTGGCCATGCCCTGTGGGGACAACTGGAGCACACCTTTCAGGAGGAAAGGCCCCAGAGACAGGCTAGCCCTCCCCACCCGCCTTCAGGTAGAAGCCCAGCAGGTCGAGCACTCCATGTGCCCAGAGCTCAGGATCTGTTTTCCCACGTCTCATTCTGAAATCTGAATGGATGACAATGAACCAGCAGAAGCGCGAGGAAAGTTTCTAATATGGAAGAAAAGGATTGAATGAAATCTATAATTTTTAGTGATAGTCAACATCACATAATATTAAATCACCAAATTCAGTACTTCACGAAGTAGTCGAAGTAACTGAGGCAGAGATTTCCCTGGCAGTCCAGGGGTTAGGACTCCGTGCTTCCATTGCAGGGGGGCAAAGGTTCGATCCCTGGTCAGAGAACTAGGATCCCACAAGCCTCAAAGTGGCCAAAAAACAAACCAAAAAACCCTGCAGCATAGTAAGGTGAACATTTATTACTTTAACCAAAAGCTGTTTATTATTTTAGCCAAAAGGAGGGATGAAAGGAGAAATGGAAAGGTGTAGTAAAGCTATATAGCATCATAGATCAGGGCAGAAACTCAATAGGTGATACCTATAATTAACAAATTCATAAACAACAGCATAAGCCTATTACCTAGAAATACAGGGTTAAACACCGGGGAAATTATTATTATGTATATCTGTGTTGGCTACTATGAAAAATTCTTTAAGAAACAGTATGAATTGAAAAGAGCAAGATCTTTAATACATTCCCACTTCATTTCTTTTTTAATGTTATGTATACATACATTTCGAGAAGGCAATGGCACCCCACTCCAGTACTCTTGCCTGGAAAATCCCATGGACGGAGGAGCCTGGTAGGCTGCAGTCCATGGGGAGGGTGAGGGTCGGACACGACTGAGTGACTTCACTTTCACTTTTCCCTTTCATGCATTGGAGAAGGAAATGGCAACCCACTCCAGTGTTCTTGCCTAGAGAATCCCAGGGATGGGGGAGCCTGGCGGGCTGCCGTCTATGGGGTCACACAGAGTCGGACACGACTGAAGTGACTCAGCAGTAGCAGTATACATATATTTGTATATGGAAACTTGCAGGAAGTACCTAAAAGCTGGAGGAGCAGGTTTGGGGGCCTGGGGTGGAGGTAAAGTTCTTCATACATTTATTGTCATAATAATGATGGAGGTGAAAACCAAAGCACTCAAGAAGTATCTACCTCAGAGGCATATCATATAATTCAAGTGAATGGTTCCCAGTAAGGAGTACATGTTCCTCTGCAAGGAGATAGGAGCATTTCTATTTTTATCTATCATATATCTAAGAAAATTAAACTTTGCAAAACTTATTATACAATTTGACATACGGCCTCAGCAGTTCATATGTCAAACAGTCCTGAGCTCCATACTGTAGGGGAGATAACCTGAAGAAATAGTAGGAACCTGCGTCTTGGAGGGGCTGGCAGTGGAAAACAACCCCAGCTCTGTCTATGCCTGGTGTGTATAATGGTTTGCATTTTACATGTCCCCACCTGGGAAGATTTACAGAAGCTGCCATCTGGACTTGACTAAGCTATTAATAAATCAACCCTCGAAAAATGGACCCGTGCTTAACAGGATATCTGAAAAGAAATCACCAAGTGAAGCTAATATTAAAAACATAAGCACCAGTTAACAAGAATACAGCAGTACTAACAGCTGCGTTTCTAGTATTAATACATTCTCTCAAAGAACTGATGATTTAGTCAGATAGGACAAGAATAGTTCAAGAACAACTGAAATTACTGAGAAGACTTTAAAATATGGACTCCCATCCATTTTGATTAACTGAAATGAGTACACTTCCCTGAGTCTTAGGACATTGTACCCTCAGACATTAGCTGCTGACGCGTGGAGGACAGCTATCAAAATGGGCACGTCCTTTAAAAACTAAGCACTCAACCAAAATCAAACCGCTATAGTTTTTTTCAGTGATGTTCAGCATCATGTAATACTAAATTACCTGTTTAGTACTCCACACAATGTTACTAATTTAATGATTAACATACAGACACTTCTTTCTAGGTTCCTTCAACAGCTAAGGACTAAAAACCACACGAACGAATGAATCAAAGTCGCTCAGTCGTGTCTGACTCTTTGCGACCCCATGGACTACAGAGTCCATGGAATTCTCCAGGCCAGAATACCAGAGTGGGTAGCCCTTCCTTTCTCCAGGGGATCTTCCCAACCCAGGGATCGAACCCAGGTCTCCCGCATTGCAGGTTGGATTCTTTACCAGCTGAGCCACAAGGGAGCCCAAGAATACTGGAGTGGGTAGACTATCCCTTCCCTAGAGGATCTTCCTGACCCAGGAATCAAACCCAGGTCTCCTGCATTGCAGGTGCATTCTTTACCAACTGAGCTATCAAAAACCACTCATTATTCCCACTTAAAGTAAAAATAGCCAAAAGTACATGAAAAACCAATATGGCACCAAATTCAAATGAGTTTCTTTGTCAGTGAACACTACTGGCAGATACATAGAAAACATGGGTCAACATTTGAAGACTTGAGGTTGAGAAGAAATTATGTAGCCTAGGTGACTGGCTTTATAGTTGCATCAAAGTGAAGAGGATTCTATCATGTTTCTAGAATTATGTATTTGCTAAATTATCCCACATATTCAAAGAACTACTGTGTATGGCTGAGATGGAAGAAGAGCCCAAGTACTTCAAAAGTTGTGGAATTTAAAACATGAGGCATGTAATTTTCTTTCTCAAAAAACACAAGTGTTCCAAATTCTTGGACCTTTGCGGGGTCGGAGGTGATTGTCAATAGCATGCTACTGAGCAGCAAAACAAACACACACACACGTTAAGCTTCCTTTCAAAGTAAAGGTGAGACTCAACATCATGTAAGAAAATCACTACTTTTTAAGAGAAACCAAAGCCTTGAAAAGAGAGGATTCTAAGAAAACATGTCAGGGAATGTATCCACTGTTTTGTGATCTTTAGCCAAAAACAGTGTAACTGTGTCATCTGAAAACTCCTATATCAGCACACTCAAACACTCAGAAATAGAATATTCTCATCTATTAGAAATCTCATGAAAGAGTTTCAAAGCTCATTTGTTACTGGGTTTTGAATCCAGTCATGGAAACTTTAAAAACAACAATAACTTACAGTAAATGTAGACGTTTTCAGGAAAACTAAAATTTATGAGGGCTTCCCTCATAGCTCAGTTGGTAAAGACTCTGCCTGCAATGCAGGAGACGTGGGTTAGATTCCTGGGTCGGGAAGATCCTCTGGAGAAGGAAATGGCTACCCACTCCAGTATTCTTGCCTGGAGAATCCCGTGGACAGAGGAGCCTGGCAGGCTACAGTCCATGGGATTGCAAGAATTGGACACGACTTAGCGACTAAACCACCACCAAAATTTACCATCTGAAAGCGAACTAAAAGTTTTGTTAAGTCAGCTGAAACTGGCAGGATGGGCTGAGAAGAGGCGTATGAGGATTTAGTAAAAGTGGCCACTGATACACTTTTTCTACTTATATTTATAAATCTTTGTGAGTATAGTTTTCAGCCAGTAAACAAAAGCCATTAAAACCAAGAATCAGTGGCGGGGGACAGATTGGGAGTTTGGGATTGACACGTACACATTGCTATGTTTAAAACAGATAACTAACAAGGACCTACTGTATACAGCACAGGGAATTCTGCTCAATATTCTGTAATAATTTAAGTGGGAAAAGAATTTGCAAAAGAATAGATACACCTACATGTATAACTGAATCACTACTTCACTTGCTGTACACTTGGAACTAACATAACATTGTTAATCAACCATATGTTGTCACTGTTTAGTTTCTTGGTGGTTGGTGTCTGACTCTTCTGCGACCCCATGGACTCTAGCCTGCCAGGCTCCTCTGGCCATGCGATTTCCCAGGCAAGAATACTGGAGTGGGTTGCCATTTTCTTCTCCAGGGGATCTTTCAGACCCAGGCATCAAACTATTGTCTCCTGCATTGGCAGGTGGATTCTTTACCATGGAGCCACCAGGGAAGCTCTAATCAACTATATACTCCAATGCAAAATAAATTTTTTTAAAAACCCAAGAATCAAAATATATAGAATCTTACAAGTGGCTTAAAAAAAATCAATATTAAAACAAAATTTTCTTCAAATACACAAAGCATACTGCTCTCACTAAAAAATTTATCATTTGTTCAGTTCAGTCGCTCGGTCATGTTGAACTCTTTGCGACCCCATAGACTGCAGCATGCCAGGCTTCTCTGTCCATCACCAACTCTGTCGTCCCCTTCTCCTCCCGCCTTCAATCTTTCCCAGCATCAGGGTCTTTTCCAATGAGTCAATTCTTTGCATCAGGTGGCCAAAGTATTGGAGCTTCACCTTCAGCATCAGTCCTTCCAATGAAAATTCAGGACTGATTTCCTTTAGGATGGACTGGTTGGATCTCCTTGCTGTCCAAGGGACTCTCAAGAGTCTTCTCCAACACCACAGTTCAAAAGCATCAATTCTTCCTTGCAAAGCCTTCTTGATGGTCCAGCTCTCACATCCATACACGACTATTGGAAAGCTATGTCCACAGCTTTGACTAGATGGATCTTTGCTGGCAAAGTAATGTCTGTGCTTTTTAATATGCTGTCTAGGTTGGTCATAGTTTTTCTTCCAAGGAGCAAGCATTTTTTAATTTCATGGCTGCAGTCACCATTTGCAGTGATTTTGGAACCCAAGAAAATACTTGTAATCATCATTTTAATGAGGGCAAAAGACTTTTATAGTTATTAAAATTATTTTAAAATACTTACTCTTACCATTTTTCATACATGTTAGCATGCTTAAATTTCACCCACATGATGTGTGATCAAAAATAATTGGAGTCCATCATTCTATGGGAAACTTTTCAAAATGCATGCATTATACCCTATCTATTAGCCCTGTGGTGGCAAACAGGAATTTGGCTGTGTGTTTTATTTTGGAGAATTAAAAAGTCCCCAGGTATCTTTTAAAATTTTATTTATTTTTTAATTGAAGGATAATTGCTTTACAGAATTTTGTTGTTTCCTGTCAAACCTCAATATGAATCCTCTCTCCATCTGCTCCCCCAACCTTGCCCCCAGGGAGCCAGTGTGCCCTCTGCTGCTCAGAGCATTTAGTGGTGTGTGTGTGTGTGTGTGGGAGCCAGTGTGCCCTCTGCTGCTCAGAACATTTAGTGGTGTGTGTGTGTGTGTGTATGTGTGTGTGTGTGTCGGAGACGGCAATGGCACCCCACTCCAGTACTCTTGCCTGGAAAATCCCATGGATGGAGGAGCCTGGTGGGTTGCAGTCCATGGGGTCTCGAAGAGTCAGACATGACTGAGCGACTTCACTTTCACTTTTCACTTTCATGCACTGGAGAAGGAAATGGCAACCCAGTCCAGTGTTCTTGCCTGGAGAATCCCAGGGATGGGGGAGCCTGGTGGGCTGCCGTCTATGGGGTCGCATAGAGTCGGACACGACTGAAGCGACTTAGCAGCAGCAGCAGCAGCGTGTGTGTGTGTGTGTGTGTGTGTGTGTGTGTGTGCGCGCGCGTACTAAGTCACTTCAGTTGTATCCAACTCTTTGAGACCCCATGGACTGTAGCCTGCCAGGCTCCTCTGCCCATGGGAATTCTCCAGGCAGGAATACTGGAGTGGGTTACCATGCCCTCCTCCAGGGAATCTTCCTGACCCCAGGATCAGACCCATATCTTTTGACTCTTGCAGTGGCAGGTGGGTTCTTTACCATTAGTGCCACCTGGGAAGCCCTTAGTGGCCACTGCTGAGGAAGGAACTTCATCCTCATGTATTCATGCTACCAGAGGTGGTCATACCATACAGTGTTCATTTAGCCAGGGCAATAGCCGATTTTAAAAACTGTCCCTACCCCCAGTACTTTCTTAGATACCTGCTATTTCCCTCATAACAATGATGTAGAATTATTCTCACTGGGCAGATGAGAAATAAAGTTAAATAACTCAGCAGAGACATTAAACAGCCTCCCTTAGATCATGAGAAAAGGCAGTTACTGACTCCTCTGTGCTAATAAGCCCTATGTTTGCATCCACATCACACACAGTTCTGACACTGGGCACTGCAGTCCTGAAGGGGGCGTCCTATGGAAAGTGATGACACTTCGGTCCCCTGTGGCCCATAGTTTACAAGGAAGCAGGGGTCTGGCTGAGCTCCATGCTGCGGGTCTACAGGAGGACGCACCACGTTAATACAGGTGGGAGGTGGCATGCCAGGAATCAACTTTTGAAAGTTGTTGGTGATTGTTTAGTCGCTAAATTGTGCCTGACTCTTGTGACCCCATGGACTGTAGCTTGCCAGGCTCCTCTGTCCACGGGATTCTCCAGGCAAGAATACTGGAGTGGGTTGCCATTTCCTTCTCCAGGGGATCTTCCCGACCTAGGGATCAAACCCAGGTCTCCTGCATTGCAGGCAGACTCTTTACCGACTGAGCTACAAGGGAAGCCCATTGAAAGTTGGGAATATAAATTTATATCAAATGATTGCAAGGGATTAACTACACTTTAAGTATCTAATCTTCTATCATAATCTAGGTTAATTTCTCCTTCCCTCCCCTACTTCTAAAACACATTTTGTTCCAAAACTTGTTTCTGAGCCTTTTTATCTGATATGCTGAATTAGTCATGTTTTCCTGGTGAATTACATTCTTTAGCCTAAAAGATTATTTCAAGCATGTATGAATGCACTTTCTAAAAAATGAAAGCCAACAGGCAACTCAAGTTTTGTCCAAAAGAGAAATAATTGTTTAGCAAACAATAGTCCAAAGCTATTTTATTCAGAACAAGAGGAGATTGTTTCTGAGACATACCAAGCTACATTTCTTACATAAATTTCTTTTGTCACTGAAAATGTTTCTGAAATTTGAGGATAAGCTCAACTTAGATTTCAGTTAAAATTCCTACACTTCCATCACACTGAAATGCAGAAAATCACTTTTTTGTACACATATGAATTTATTTTCTATTTTGCTATAAGGCACAGGGGTGTGGTTTAAAAAATAGTCTTTAGCTAGGCTAATTTCTTTGTCATGGCTGAGAGGATCTTTTAAATCCTTGACTTAGATGCATATATACTCACAAGTAAATGTCCTGAAGTATTTTACAAACAATGCAAATAACAAGCACTTTTAAAAACCTGGTTTTAAAAAAGAACTGTCACCATTTCATCATTCATTAATTTTGAAAAAGATGTCACACCAATGAGTATAGCTCTCCTATCCAGAAATACTCCTAATTCACAAGTGATCAAAAGAACAAAAAAATGCTGTTTGTTTTCATTATTTTAGGAGAAAGAGCACTCACCATCACATAAGTTTTGCATAAATGAATCTCTCCTTTCCCCACCTCGTCCCACGACAGACCATGTATTCTACCAGGTATAAAAACAGATACGTAAAAACCTCCAGAGAATTAGATGACAGAGAATCTTAATTCCTAATTGGATCAAATAATGTTAATATGCTATAAACATGAATTAAGGTTGCAACACACCAGATTTAATCTAGGCACTTCTCACTGGGTTTTAAACCTGGAAACTTCTAAAAGGCTGCACAAGAAATGGTACTCTTAGCTGTTAAAAAAATCCAAATGTTTCTTTCCTCATTATATTTCTTTTTCGATTTTTTAAATTTGGCCAGGAGGTGAGCTTGTGGGATCTTAGTTCCATGACCAGGGATTGAACTCGGGCCCACAGCAGGGAGATGAAAGCATGGAGTCCTAACCACTGGAATGTGGGGGAATTCTCCATCATTATATTTCAATCATCTTTTTTTCCCTCAATTGTTTGAAGCTACTAGTATTCACTCTGATAAGGAATAGACTGTGGATGAGCATTTAACCCTCTCCTTGGGCCAGCATTACAAGTACATTCTCAGGGACAATACAGGACACAGGGCTCCCCTAAAGGTAAGGTGTGCAGTAAGGCGAGTCTTAAATAGTGCATTAATATCTTAATATTTTCCCAGGAATGTCTTTTTACCTTAACTTCAGGAGTCCACTGTTGCATTGAGATATATCTTCCTCTTTGATCGTGAAGTCTAAAGGTTCAGTGTCTGAAGCACGCTTGCCTTTGAAAACATGATTTAAAGACCTGACCAAAGTTTATCAGTCGCCTCTCAGCAGTCACCTCTCAGGTAGAAGGTACACTTAGGAGAGAGAAATGTGACTTACAGATAACTCCAAATGGATGTGTTGTCAGCTCTGAGTAAGTTCATTCCTGATGACTTGTGTTTTTCTACCTCTGAACCCGTTTAAGGTAAAACCAGGGAGATTTTGTGTGAAACTCGATGAGAATCATGAATATTTTTTATTTCTAGTAGAGGAAGACCAAAATTTTATTGTTTTGCTGTTAATTTTTACTTTTTCTCATGCTCTCTTTTTTTTCTTCTTTTGTCACATGTCATCTCTGTATCTTGGGAGAGACCAAAGGACCTGAATTTGCCTATGTTTCTCAGTAGCAGTTTTCATTACAATCCCAAAGAAGGGCAATGCCAAAGAATGTTCAAACTACCATACAATTGTGCTCATTTCACATGCAAGTAAGGTTATGCTTAAATCGTTCCAGCTAGGCTTCAGCAGTATATGAACCGAGAACTTTCAGATGCACAAGCTGGATTTAGAAAAAGCAGAGGAACCAGAGATCCAATTGCCAACATTCACTGAATCATAGAGAAAGCAAGAGAACTCCAGAAAAGCATCTACTTCTGCTTCATTGATTATGCTAAAGCCTATGACCGTGTGGACCACAACAAACTGTGGAAAATTCTTAAAGAGACTGGAATACCAGACCACCTTACCTGTCCCCTGAGAAAACTGCATGTGGGTCAAGAAGCAACAATTAGATCCAGACGTGCAGCAATGGATTGGTTCAAAACTGAGAAAGGAGTACAACAAAGCTGTCTTGTCACTCTGCTCATTTAAGTTCTATGCAGAGTATATCATGCAAAATGCCAGGCTAGATGAAGCACAAGCTGGAATCAAGGTTGTGGGGAGAAATATCAACAACCTCAGATATGTAGATGACAACACTCCAATGGCAAAAAGTGAAGAGAACTAAAGAGCCTCTTGATGAGGGTGAAAGGAGAGTGAAAAACTGGCTTAAAACTCAACATTCAAAAAATTAAGATTATGGCATCTGGTCCCATCCCTTCATGGAAAATAGAAGGGAAAAAAGTGGAAGCAGTACAGATTTTACTTTCTTGGGCTCCAAAATAACTGCAGATAGTGACTATTGACATGAAATTAAAAGACAGTAGCTCCTTGGAAGGAAAGCATTGATAAACCTAGACAGCTTGTTAAAAAGCAGAGACATCAAACTTTGCCAACCACGGTCCATATAGTCAAAGTTATGGTTTTTCCTAGCATGTATGGATGTGAAAATTGGACTATAAAGAAGGCTGAGAACTGAAGAATTGATTCTTTCGAACTGTGGTGCTACAGAAGACTCTTGAGTCCCTTGGACAGCATGGAGATCAAACCAGTCAATCTAAAGGAAATCAACCCTGAATATTCATTGGAAGAGCTGGTGCTGAAGCTGAAGAGCCAATACTTTGGGCTCCTGACGTGAAGAACTGACTCAGTGGAAAAGACCCTGATGTTGGGGAAGATTGAGGGCAAAAGAAGAAGGGAGTGACAGAGGATGAGAGGGTTAGATAGCATCACCGATTCAGTGGACATGAATCTAGCCAACTGTGGGAAATACTGAAGGACAGAGAAGACTGGTGTGCTGCAGTCCATGGGGTTGCAAAGAGTTGGACAAAACAACAACTCAGTAGCAGGAAAGGACACTTTTGGTCACGAATAAGTCATTTTGACCTGATGGAAATGTTCAGTGGTGACACACAGGAACCAGTTATACCTTTGAAAAGTGAAGAATGAGAGCTTTTACTGATGCTCACTGCTACCAATTCAAGATAAAAATGAAAACAAAAGTCAGATTCTCTGTGGTAGACCATGAACAGGAAGGCAGTCTAAAGCTACCACACTGCCTTTTTCTGCCCATCAAGGATGTGAGAACTGAAAAATATTCTAAATAAACCTGCATTTTTTAAACTAAAGTCAAATATGTGGACAAAAAGAAGGAAAGCCATGTAAAGCCCTACTATGATACCTGACAAATTGTGCTTCCACAGCTGCCCTTTCACTACAAACAAGGCCTTTTATTGTTGAATTTAAGAATCCCTGTGAGGGACTTCCCTGGTGGTCCAGTGGCTAAGATTCTGCACTCCCAATGCAGGGGGCCTGGGCTCAATCTCTGGTCAGGGAACTGGATCCCGTGTGCTGGAACTAAAGATTCCATATTCTGCAACAAAGACAGAAAGATCTTGCATGCTGAAACTAAGACCCAGTGCAGCCAAATAAATAAAATACAGTAAAGTAAATACATATTTTTTCAAAAAGAATCCCCATGATATTCATTGATAGCAATTATTCCAGAGCACTAATGACCCTTCATCTAAAGACAAACCAAGGAGACTAGGAGACTCTAGGCATTTGCTGTAACAAAAGAATAAAACAAAATTTCTCATAAGAAAAACTGGCCTATAGTTATCTTTTTTTCCCCTAATAGATTATAAGCATGTTAAGAGTAGGAACTAGATTTTATTCATCTTTGTTTATTCCTGCCCACCAAAGGGACCAATAACAAGAAACAATTGTGAAACAAATTGTAAGCTAAATCCTTTGCTTATAAACTTAAAAGGGACTTGACTATTTTATCCAGCAAAGATAAATCCTGATATTTGTATCAATCATTCAAAACACCAAAAGCTACAAAGCCAATTACTAAATTCCTATTTACCAAGTTACCAAAGTTTGGGCTGATAGCATGCAAGATGACTTATGGGAAGATTAACTGACTGGTATTAAATAAAGTAAGTTAAATATTCTCTAACACTATATTTACCTTTGAGCCACCAGGGAAGCCTAAAACATCTAGGGAGTGGCCCTTAATTCTACCAGCTGAGATATTCTTGAGAAGATGATGTTTGTTTTTGTACATCTGTGTAGCATTTCAAGTTTACAAAGAATGTCCATATTCCTTACTGAAATCATCAAAACTCTGACACCATCCAAAGGCCCAGAAACCACAAAAACAATGATATCCTGAGTGTTTTAAAGTGCTGCTCTACACTAAGGAAACAATAACTCCTCATACTGACAAAACAAAGCCTTTCTTCCACTCCCATATAATTTGATCACAGCCGATGAAACAGAACAGAACGGTAATCAGACTTAGCTCAATAAAGCTTAAGAACGTATTGTTTCAATACACAAGCACCTTTAATCTCACCATCTCTAAACAAACACTATGGACCTTACTTACTTACACGGGGTTAAATGTTACCTAGTGTTCATTAAAAATGTGAATTCATAAAGAGCTACCGAGACCCAGAATGACTCAAAGACAAGGACAGTGATATTCCAAATGACGCAGTAAGCTAGAAGCAGATGACTTTTTATTTCAAGGAAAGCAAAATATCAACCAAATTAACTATAAAATAGGCTGCCAGTTTAAAAGAAAAACAGGGACCTCCCCTGGCGGCCCAGTGGCTAGGACTCTGCACTCCCAATACAAGTGGGCCTGGGTTTGATTCCCGGTCAGGGGATCCACACACCACAGCTGAAACCAAAATAGCTAAATAAATAAATAAACATTTAAAAAAAATAAATAAAAGAAAAACATTCTATGATTTATTTCCAAAAGCAAGGGTGACTTTTAGATAATATGTAAACAGTGCTGAAGATAAATACAAATAATAAAATAGCCAAATATGATATTTGAGGTGATTTACAATTTTCACTGAGAAGATAGGCCTCCCCTCACCAAAGCTTTAGAAAATGACATTTTCCAAATTGTTGATTTGTTAATCCAGTCTTACTATTTTCACTCATCTTTTTAAAAAATACTCTGCTGCTGCTGCTGCTAAGTCGCTTTAGTCGTGTCCGACTCTGTGCAACCCCATAGACGGCAGCCCACCAGGGTTCCCTGTCCCTGGGATTCTCCAGGCAAGAACACTGGATGGGTTGCCACTTCCTTCTCCAATGCAGGAAAGTGAAAAGTGAAAGTGAAGTCGCTCAGTCGTGTCCGACTCTAGCGACCCCATGGACTGCAGCCTACCAGGCTCCTCCGTCCATGGGATTTTCCAGGCAAAAGTACTGGAGTGGGGTGCCATTGCCTTCTCCGCTAAAATACTCTAGAAGGATATATACTTCCTATGTAAAGTATTACTTCACAACAAAGATAACAGAGCCTGTAGTTACCGATAGCAATGTGTGTGTGTGTGTGTGTGTGCGCGCGCGCCACTGAGTCGTGTCTGACTCTTTGTGACCCCCTGAATTGCAGCCCGCCATGCTCCTCTGTCCATGGGATGCTCTAGGCAAGAATACTGGAATGGATTGCCATTTCCTCCTCCAGGGGATCTTTCTGACCTAGGGATTGAACCTGCATCTCCTGAGTCTCCTACATTGGCAGGCAGATTCTTTACCACTGAGCCACCTGGGAAACCCACTGATAAGCGATAAATATGCTCAGTTCTAGAGAGTAGGGGGAAAACCTTCCTTTCTGAAAGATTTGTTTCAAAGTGGGATTTTAAAAAGATATTTTACTTTCACTAAATGATGGAAAACAGAGGTGTTAGGTATTACTATAGTCTGAATGTTTGTGTCCCCTCAAAATTCATATGTTGACATCTTACTTCCTAAATATGATGGTAGTAGAGGTGAACCTTTGGGAGGCGCACAGTTGTCATGGATGAGACTGCTGCCCTTATGAGAGACCCACAGAGTTGGCCACATCCTTCTGCCAACTGAGAACACAGAGAAAAGGAGCCAGCTATGAACCAGAAAGAGTGCCCTCACCCAAATGTGACCATGCTTGTGCCTTGATCTTGGACTTCAGCCTCCAGAACACGAGAAATAAATGTTTGCTGTTTAAAAGCCATGCAGTCTACGGTGTTATGATCTAGAAGCCCAGATGGACTGAGACAGATGTTCTCCCCAAAAGTCTGACCTTTCAGTTGATTGGACCATGTACATGATGCTCTGTACTTGATAAGCAGGTTCTTCCTGACTAATTGCTTGCCCACTAGGGTAGGTTTCCAACCAGAGGCCACAGCATGAATCAGATCTAGAGGACAGACCACCTTCTTGTTTGATAGGAAGCTGTTAATGATACCATACCGCTTCCTCCACCAACTGCCAATTTTAACAATGACTTACAGTATGCTGATGATTGCAATAATGGTTTAATTATGCAGCTTATATTCTTTCCTCCAATCCTGACAAAGAACACTAAAACTGAGAGTCCTGACAGACTGTATTATACACTGTGATGCTACAAAGATTGTTTCAAATGCTCTATCTTGTAGCCATTTTGGAATATGTTACACACTGATATTAGATATTAAAATACAGAGTTACTAAATGACTGTTAAAAGTCTAACAGGATAGAGTTGATCTTGATAACATGGAATAGGGCTCTGAGAGCAAAACTGCTTTACCTTGTAAATGTGAGACCACTGAGTCAGCAGCTTCTAGAATTGCTGTATTTGTTCACTTTACACCAATGACTGGGGTGTTCTTTTTTAAAACACTGGCAAGTGTGTGATTATCAGCAATTTTAGAATGAGCCAGAGAGGAGAGTAAAAAACTCAAAATGACTAACAGAAAACTCATGTTCTACAAGTCTTAGTTTCAGAAACCACAACAGCCACCAAAACTCAAACGGGATGTGCAAATTTGAGGTCTGACTCATCACCTGCCAGTTACTGTGCCGTACCTGAGTTCTGAGTCCTCTCACCTTCCTCTGCCCTCCATCCCAGTTAAGCCAGAAGACTTGGGCCAAGTTTAACACATCAACCCTCTCACTCTTTTTACAAGAGTAAATACCAGTGAATGGTAGGAACGTAGGCAGGAACTAAGATGCCAACTTCTCACAGGTCAGGAGCCAAGTCGTGTATGCTGTCCAGAAAGCAGCACAGTAAGACCATGGTGTGGTCCTACAGACATGCACTTGCGTGTGGTATTGATAATCCCTCTCCCAAATA
This sequence comes from Bos javanicus, assembly GCF_032452875.1. Classification (NCBI taxonomy): domain Eukaryota; kingdom Metazoa; phylum Chordata; class Mammalia; order Artiodactyla; family Bovidae; genus Bos; species Bos javanicus. Next base: position 23,801,688 of record NC_083880.1, read on the forward strand.
GCAGAGAAGGCAATGGCACCCCACTCCAGTACTCTTGCCTGGAAAACCCCATGGACGGAGGAGCCTGGTGGGCTGCAGTCCATGGGGTCGCTAGAGTCGGACACGACTGAGCGACTTCACTTTCACTTTTCACTTTCATGCACTGGAGGAGGAAATGGCAACCCACTCCAGTGTTCCTGCCTGGAGAATCCCAGGGACAGGGGAGCCTGGTGGGCTGCCATCTCTGGGGTCGCACAGAGTCGGACACGACTGAGGCAACTTAGCAGCAGCAGCAGCAGCTCCCAAATAGATTTTACTAACCTTTTTATAAATAATGGTAATAATAGATTGTAATCCATAGAATAAGAACCTATGAGTTCATGCTAAGACAGGCAGAAGAGGAGAGGAAGTGATTCCTTGCAATAGAATTCCAACTAATAAATGTAGAAGAAATGATGGCAATATTTAAAATCACCAACTGGAAAATATTTACAGTAATAACTATTTCAGGCAAGAAGCATCAATGGATGCTAAAATTAATCAGCAAAAATATGGTAAGAAAAAGGATATTTACATAGTCTCCAAGTATATCCCCACAAAATACTTATTAAGAACAGAGGGAAAAATAACCATAGGGTGGAGGAAGCTGATACCACTATAATCAAGAGATAAAGTCAACATCATCACTAATGAGATAAATCAACATCATGCGTCCTCTGATATGATGCACTGAGATGGAAACCACTCTGATAATCTGGCACTCTGATGAAAAACACACAATCTGAACCCAATCATTAGGTCACAAACCCTAACTGAAGCCGTTCCATAAAACAATCAGTTGGTATTCTTCATCAAAAGTGCAAAGATCCAGAGAGATATATAAAGACAGAGAAACTGGTCCAGATGAAGGGAGGCTAAGGAGACAAGATAACCAAATGCAACATGTGATCCTGGAACCAGAAAGGAAACCAAAATAAATGGGACAACTGGGGGAATGTGAATAAGATCTATCAGTTTATAATAATATTGTATCAGTGTTAATGTTCTGATTTTATTAATGTAGTCTTGGCTATGTATGATGGTAACATCTAGATGAAAGGTATATGTGAATTCATTATATTATTTTTTGCAACATTTTTATATGTTTAAAATTATTTCAAAATAAAAATTTTAAAAAAAATTAAAATTGTGTTTTTAGTAGAGAGCATCCATCATTGTTCCTCTCTGTACTCTGTTCACTGAAATTAACTTGGTCTTACATGTCAATTTGCAGCCCTTATGCCACAAAGCCAGGATATATCCAAGATGGCAGAGTAGAAGGTTCTGTGCTCATCTTCTCCTGTGAGAATTCCAAAATTACAACTTGCTGCTGAACAACTGTCAACAGGAGAACATTGCATCCCACCAAAAAAAGATAAACATGTCCACGGGCAAAGGAGAAGCCCCAGCAAGACCATAGGAGGGTCAAAATTGTGTTTAGAATCAAACCCCAAATCGGCCAGAGATGCTAGGAGGGCTCAAACAAACCTTGTGCACACCAGGACCAGAGACCCCATGGAGACTGAGCCAGAACTGTGTCTGAGTGTCTCCTGCGGTGGTATGGGTCAGCAGTGGACTGCACCCAGGGCAGGGGCTCTGGGTGCAGTAGACCTGGGTCTGGCAAAAGCTCCCTTGGAGGAGGTCGCCATTAACCCCACCACGGAGCCGCCAGAACTTACACAGGACTGACTGGGGAAACAGACTCTTGGAGGGCACAAGTAAAACCTTGTGCGCACCAGGACCTAGGAGAAAGGAGAAGTGACCCCACAAGAGACTGACCCAGACACGTCCATGAGTGTCCAGAAGTCTCTGGTGGAGGTGTGGGCCTGCTGCTGCAAGGTTGGGGGCAGTGTGTCCATGGGACCTTTAGAAGGAGGTCACAATTATCTTCATTACCTACACCATAGTTTAGACTCAGGTCAAACAACAGGGAGGGAACATAGCCCCGCCCATCAACAGAAAACTGGATTAAAGATTTACTGGCCCATCAGAATAAGACCCAGTTTCCCCCTCAGGCAGTCTCTCCCATCAGGAAGCTTCCAGAAGCCTCTTATCATTCTCCATCAAAGGGCAGAGAGAATGAAAACCACAATCACAGAAAACGAACCAATTTGATCCCATGGACCACAGCCTTGTCTAACTCAATGAAACTATGACCCATGCTGTGTAGGGCCACCCAGGATGGATGGATCAGGGTGGAGAGTTCTGACAAAACGTGGTCCACTAGAGAAGGGAATTGCAAATCACTTCAGCATTCTTGCCTTGAGAACCCCATGAAGAGTATGAAAAGGCAAAAAGATAGGACATTGAAAGATGAACTCTGCAGGTTGCTACATGTCCAGTATGCTACTGGAGATCAGTGGAGAAATAACTCAGAAAGAATGAAGAGATGGAGCAAAGCAAAAACAACACCCAGTTGTGGATGTGACTGATGATGGAAGTAAAGATGGATGCTTATTGCAAAGTAACCTGGAATGTTAGGTGCATGAATCAAGGAAATTAGAGGTGGTCAAACAAGAGATGGCAAGAGTGAACATCGACATTTTAGGAATCAGTGAACTAAAATGGACTGGAATGGGTGAAGTTAACTCAGATGACCATTATATCTACTACTGTGGGCAAGAATCTCTTAGAAGAAATGGAATAGCCATCACAGTCAACAGAAGAGTCTGAAATGCAGTACTTGGATGCAATCTCAAAAAGGACAGAATGATCTCTGTTCATTTCCAAGGCAAACCATTCAGTATCACAGTAATCCAAGTCTATGTCCCAACCACAAATGTTGAAGAAGCTGAAGTTCAATGGTTCTATGAAGACCTAAAAGACCTTCTAGAGCTAACACCCCAAAAAGATGTCTTCTTCATTATAGGGGATTGGAATGCAAAAGTAGGAAGTCAAGAGATACGTGGAGTAACAGGCAAATTTGGCCTTGGAGTACAAAATGAAGCAGGGCAAAGGCTAATAGAGTTTTGCCAAAGAAATGCACTAGTCATAGCAAACACACTCTCCAACAACACAAGAGAAGCCTCTACACATGGACATCACCAGATGGTCAACACTGAAATCAGATTGATTATATTCTCTGCAGCCAAAGATGGAGAAGTTCTATACAGTCAGCAAAAACAAGACCCGGAGCTGACTGTGGCTGATCTTGAACTCCTTATTGTCAAATTCAGACTTAAACTGAAGAAAGGAGGGGAAACCACTAGACCATTCAGGTATGACCTAAATCAAGTCCCTTATGATTATACAGTGGAAGTGAGAAATAGATTCAAGGGATTAGATCTGATAGACAGAGTGCCTGAAGAACTACGGATGGAGGTTCATGACATTGTATAGGAGGCAGTGATCAAGACCATCTTCAAGAAAAATAAATGTAAAAAGGCAAAATAGTTGTCAGAGGAGGCCTTACAAATAGCTGAGAAAAGAAGAGAAGCTAAAGGCAAAGGAGAAAAGGAAAGATATACCCATTTGAGTACAGAGTTCCAAAGAATAGCAAGGAGAGATAAGAAAGGCTTCCTCAGTGATCAGTGCAAAGAAACAGAAGAAAACAATAGAATGGGAAAGACTAGAGATCTCTTCAAGAAAATTGGAGATACCAAGTGACATTTCATACAAAGATGGGCACAATAAAGGACAGAAATGATATGGACCTAACAGAAGCAGAAGAGATTAAGAAGAGGTGGCAAAAATACACAGAAGAACTATACAAACAAAGACCTTCATGACCCAGATAACCACGATGGTGTGATCACTCACCTAGAGCCAGATATCCTGGAATGCAAAGTCAAGTGGGCCTTAGGAAGCATCACTACGAACAAAGCTAGTGGAGATGATGGAATTCCAGTTGAGCTATTTCAAATCCTGAAAGATGATGCTGTGAAAGTGCTGCACTCAATATGCCAGCAAATTTGGAAAACTCAGCAGTGGCCACAGGACTGGAAAAGGTCAGTTTTCACTAAAGTTCCAAAGAAGGGCAAGGCCAAAGAATGTTCCAACTACCACACAATTGTACTCATCTCACACGCTAGCAAAGTAATGCTCAAAATTCTCCAAGCCAGGCTTCAACAGTACATGAACCATGAAATTCGATGTTCAAGCTGGGTTTAGAAAAGGCAGAGGAATCACTGATCAAATTGCCGACATCCGTTGGATCATCGAAAAAGCAAGAGAGTTCCAGAAAAACATCTATTTCTGCTTTATTTACTACACCAAAGCCTTTGACTGTGTGGATCACAACAAACTGTGGAAAATTCTTTAAGAGCTAAGAATACCAGACTGCCTGATCTGCCTCCTGAGAAATCTGTATGCGGTCAAGAAGCAACAGTTAGAACTGGACATGGAACAACAGACTGGCTCCAAATAGGAAAAGGAGTACGTCTGTAAGGCTGTATATTGTCACCCTGCTTATTTAAGTTATATGCAGAGTACATCATGCGAAATGCTGGGCTGGATGAAGCACAAGCTGGAATCAAGATTGCCCGGAGAAATATCAATAACCACAGATATGCAGATGACACCACTGTTATGGCAGAAAGTGAAGAGGAACTAAAAAGCCTCTTGATGAAAGTGAAAGAGGAAAGTCAAAAAGTTGGCTTAAAACTCAACATTCAGAAAACTAAGATCATGGCATCTGGTTCCATCACTTCATGGCAAATAGATGGGGAAACAATGGAAACAGTGACAGACTTTATTTTGGGGGGCTCCAAAATCACTGCAGATGGTGACTGCAGCCATGAAATTAAAAGACGCTTGCTCCTTGGAAGAAAAGCTATGACCAACCTAGATAGCATATTAAAAAGCAGAGACATTACTTTATCAACAAAGGTCCATCTAGTCATAGCCATGGTTTTTCTAATAGTCATGTATGGATGTGAGAGTTGGGCTATAAAGAAAGCTGAGCGCTGAAGAGTTGATGCTTTTGAACTGTGGTGTTGGAGAAGACTCTTGAGAGTCCCTTGGACAGCAAGGAGATCCAACCAGTCCATCCTAAAGGAAATCAGTCCTGAATATTCATTGCAAGGACTGATGCTGAAGCTGAAGCTCCAATACTTAGGCCATCTGATGTGAAGAACTGACTCACTGGAAAAGACCTTGATGCTGGGAAAGACTGAAGTTGGGAGGAGAAGGGGACAACAGAGGATGATATGGTTGGATGGCATTGCTGACTTGATGGACATGAGTTTGAGTAAGCTTCGGGACTTGGTGATGGACAGGGAAGCCTGGCGTGCCTGCAGTCCATGGGGTCACAGAGAGTTGGACATGACTGAGTGACTGAAGTGAACTGATGCCACATATGCATCTTATATAGTATTAACTGGAATATTTTTCTCATGCCCCATAGGGATAAGAGTACCATCTGTTCTACTCTATGAGCAAGAAGCATATCCCTCAGGGGTAGGATATATACCTACAGCCTAGGTACCAGGCTCAGTGCTGAATGAATGAATGAATCCTTAAGGCTTATTTTTTAAAAATTAAAATTACGGGGAAAAAGATAAGGGGAATAGGACATGAAATATTCTAGACTCTGTTACATTATCAAGTTTTATGAATAATTCCCAGTCAAAGAGTGGGGGTGGGGCAGGGGGGAGGATGCCTTATTTTTGGAAATTAGTTGGGTTTTATTTTCTAATTTTCTTTATTTATTTGGTTTTCTATCTACACAGCATGTTATTGTCTTTGGCATTCATCATTTCTAAAAATTAACAATAACAACACATCCTCAAGGCTTTCCTGCCGGTTCAGTGGTAAAGAATCCAACTGCCAATGCCGGAGATGTGGGTTCGATCCCTGGTCTGGGAAGATTCCCTGGAGAAGGAAATGGCAACCCACCCCACTGTTCTTGCCTGGGAAGAATCCCATGGACAGGGGAGCCTGGTGGGCTATAGCCCATGGGGTCGTAAAAGAGTTGGACACAACTTAGGGACTAAACAATAACAGACAAACGAGTCTGGTGTCTGCAAACTGTTTGACACTCTTTCTTAGGCAACTGTTTTAACAACCCTGTGAAATGAACAGGACTGTTTCACTCCCCAGCCCTAAACAAATAAGAAAACCGAGGCTGCAAGCAGTTCAGTGACTGGCTCAAGGTCATAGTGACCTCTACACAGCGTGGCCTGATTCTGTTCACCTGGTCAGAGCAACTCCAGAACCTGGGCACTCAGCCACGGCAGTCAACTGCTGCTTGTCTTATATTCATAAATAAATAAAAAGGACATAGATTTTAAAAAGAAAAAAATAAACAAAACCTGTCCAGTTACTTAAAGAAACCAGAGGAAAACTGCTTAAGGGGCAGATGACTACTACATAAAGCAAACCACTCACTCACATGAAGTACAACTGTCCACTTTAAGTTTATACATCTCTTTTTGGTTTACCTAGTCACCCACGGTAAAAATTCTTCATGGAAGAAACCTCAGCTTTGCCTGCTCTGAGAGGGAAAATACAATGTCACCTTCATCATTCAGCATAGGCTGTGGTTTCTGGGTGCTGCTCCGAGCCTGCAGGAAAGGATATTGGGAGAAGAGGGGAGCTGGGGTGCAGAGGGACATAGGGGCAAGAAGCCCCAGGGGAAAGGGGTGCTGTTGGGTAGCCCATCCCAAAATGTGCCTCTGAGGCATAGTAATTATTTTGAACTAAAGTTAATTAAGAAATAGCCAGCCCAAGGGGGATATTCCAGGCTTCCCTGGTGGCTCAGTGGTAAAGAATCCACCTGTCAATGCAGGAGTCACGGGTTCGATCCCTGATCTGAGAAACCCCACATGCCACAGAGCAACTCAGCCCATGTGCCACACCTACTGAGCCTGTGCTCTAGAGCCCGGGAGCTGCAGCTACTGAGCTCACATGCCACAACACTGAAGTCCACCGGTCTGAGAGCCCGTGCTCCGCAATAAGAGAAGCCACCGCAACGAGAAGCCCGTGCACCGCAACTAGGGTAGCCCCACTCCTCGCAACTAGGGAAGAGCCCATGCAGCAATGAAGACCCAGCACAGCCATAAATAAGTAAATAAAATTATATACATATGTACATAAAAGGAGGAGGGACACTCTGACTGTCCTGTCTCCCTGAAAGCAAGAAATCAATTCCACGTGAAAGGTGCCTTCTCTGCATTTAGATAGATAGTCACCCTTATCATCAAAGACAGGGGATTCACACCAGAAGCCTACATAAACAAGCCTGGTTATTTCTTTAATTGACAAGCCCAAACTCTGTCTAAATTCTTCACTAATTGGGTTCTCCAAACCTAAGTCTCTTTGTCCCATCAATTCCTCAAAAATCTATTTGTCTACAACATGTAAAAACTGCCTGCTTTGGTGCCACTTCTAAGGTCCCATTTCCATGAGATCTCTGTGCCCTTGAATTAAAATGTGTTTCTGTTTCTCTGGTCAATCTGTCTTCTGTCAATTTTATTCTGAGTGCAGCCACAAGAGCTCAGCAGAGGAGGGGGGCTATTTCCCACTCCCAGATGGTGCTGAATCCTTCTCAACTGGGCTGTCATGACGCCACACCCAGAAGTTCATAATTTGACATTCCAGCAACACTTCATACGAGTGACAACTGAAGAAGCAAGACAACAAACGTGGATCCTAAGCACTTGAGGGTCGCTTGGTTTTCTCAAACCCTTACCCCAGCCTGGAGGCGACTGGCCATAGGAAGCGCAAGTTCCACACCTACACGAAGGCAGTGTACCTTTCAAGGCATCTCGGATGCAGTGTTTAGAGTAGACCCTATGTGCTTGGGGTTGCTGGGAGCACGCACTGAGTCCACAACACTGCCTGGCACTGGGTCAGTACGCCTGGCTGTCACTGTCCTCAATATCCCTAGGGTGCTGTCCCAGAGAAAACCCTTAGTAAATCTTTGCTGACTTTCATTTAAAACAATGTGGTTACATCAAAATGTGATTATTCATATAAATACATACTAGGGATGTAATGTACAACATGATACATATAATTAACACTGCTGTATGCTATATATGAAAGTTGTCAAGAGAGTAAATCTTAAGAGTTCTCATCACAAGAAAAAACTTTTCTCTATTTCTTTAATTTTGTATCTATGTGAGATGATGAATGTCACAAAACTTGTGATATTCACTTCATGATGTAAGTCAAGTCATCTGAAACTTCTACAGTGCTGTATGTCAATTAGACCTCAATAAAACTGGGGGAAAAAAGAAATGCTTATTTGGCTCAGAGACTTGATAAGCCTGCAACTGATGTGAGAAACTACAGCTAACGTTCCACAGAGCAGATGCACCGCAGCAGAGAGTCCGAGGCAACCCTGAGTGCCTGGAAGACATCTGGCCACAAATTACAGCCTGGACCAAAGAAGCCAGCCCCAGAGGATGGGGGGTGGGGAGAGGAGGCGTGATCAGAACAGGACTATATTCCAGAAGCAGCGCTGCCCGTTTCCTTCAAGACCGTTAGGAAACCTAAGACAACAGTTCGTCACACCTTTTGTTCTGAGAAACCGTGATGATGTCTTTCTCTGGTGTCTCCCCTTCCTTTCCTACAGCACCTCCTGTTTACTCTGCACCTTCATTTTCTTAGTGGTTGCAGATGTGCAGAACATACAGACACTTGCTGACAGAGCTGTTCATACGACTTTACACTGTATACGATTTTGTTGAGCTCTTTGCAACAGTATCATGCTCTGTGGTCCCTTACTGCTAACCTGTTTGGCATGTACTTGCTTTTTAATTAAAATGAAAGAGCACCCTTAAAAAGTCCGAATTTAGAAAACTAATCAAGAGGTAGTTAGTTATTCTACATCAGAAAAGGAGATGGCTCTAAAGAAGGATTCACTGAAGTGTTCTTTCCTACCGCCCAACTCGCTGCCTCTCCATTCAGCAGAGTACAAAGTTTTTTAGAAAGTACAGATTTTTTTCGGTCTATGGAGGAACCATTTAGGAAGGAGCACAGACAACTGCTACATGAAGCCAAAGTCATCTTTGATTTCACCAAATACTTGTTGACCTGAACAAAGCTGAAGAATGTCTCCCTAACTATTAAGGTTCATTGTACTCTTCCAAAAGCAACCTCTTAAAATCGGTGCTATATCCACTCTGCCCTAGCCCCATCAAAAAATTCTAACTTGAGTAAAACCCCAGACCTTCCATAGGAGATATTTACTGAGATTCTATTCTTTAAGTGAGATTTTATTTTTTAAAAGTATTGAATTTGTTACAAATTTTTTTCTGTTTTGGGTTTTTTATTGGGCTGTGAGGCATGTGGGATCCTAGCTCCCTGACCAGGGATCAAACCCACACCCCCTGCATTGGAAGTCAAAGTCTTAACCACTGGACTGCCAGGGAAGTTCCTAAGTGAGATTTTAAATATGTAATCTATGTATCCATATTTTTTAGAGACCTATGTAATGAAGACCTAACATGTGTGTGTATGCATGTGTGTGTGTGCGTGTGTGTTAAGTCGCTTCAGTCGTGTCTGACTCTTTGCAACCCTATAGACCATAGCCCACGAGGCTCCTCTGTCCCCAGGATTCTCCAGGCACAAATACTGGAGTGCATCGCCATGCCCTCTTTCAGGGGATATTCCCTATCTGGGGATTAAACTTGTGTCCCTTATGATTCCTGCCTTGGCAGGTGGGTTCTTTACCACTAGTGCCATCTGAGAAGCCCAAGACTAAGATGAGGGGGGTTCAAAAACCAAGTGATGAAAACAGACATTATGAAAGATGAGTGAAAATTGCCAGCAGCTTTCAGGGGAGAGAGGGAGGAATAAGTAGAGCACAGGAGGTTCGGGGGGCAGGAAAAATACTCTAGATGATAATTAATGGTGGATAAGTGTCATCGTACATTTGTCAAAGCCCATAAAATGTACAATGCAGAGTGAACCCTAGTGTAAACGATGGACTCTGCCTGGTAATGAGGTGTCAATGTTGGTTCATCACTGGGACAGACGTGTGCCTGGTGCCGGATGTTGATGGTGGTGGGGGGTGGGCTGAGAACTCTCTGTACCTTTCCTTCAATTTTGATCTGAATCTAAAACATCTCTAAAATATATAGTCTATGACTTTTTTAAAGTGCTATCCGCATCTAGCAGGAAGAGACTGTTATCCACGGAGTTTAAGGAGATGTTGGAGACAGACCTTGGAGGAGGGAAAGGACTTGAGTCTGGATAAGAGAACGGGTTACTAACCTGGGAAATGACGTGGATCTTTGTTGGAGTTAGGCGGCATGCGGGATGTTGGTTCCCTGACCAGGGATAGAACCCCCGCCCCTTGCAGTGGAAGCATGGAATCTTAACCACTGGACTACCAGGGACATGGAGGACTTCAAGGGACCAACTGACAAGACTCTGAGTGCCAGGTGGACAGGGCTGGTATCTGTTCTGAGTGCAGTGAGGTGTTATAGAAGGTCTTGAGTTGGGGCTTGTTAGACGAGGGTCATCTAGGGATTTAGCTCCTTGCTGCGTGGACTGGAATTTGGAGGGATGATGAAGCCTGGAGGCCACAGCGTGGGCCTGAGACAACGAGCTGGGGCACAGGATGTGGTGGGGGGACCCAGAAGAGAAGGGGGAAGGCAGGGAGCTCAGAATGCCTAAGAGGTTTTGAGCCTTTGAGACTAGAACAGTGAAGTTGCTACCGAAAATAGGAAATACAGAAAGAGAAGTAGATTTGGGGTACATAGAAGATGTCTTATTTTGGGTGTGTGCAGATTATTCATGTGGAGAAGTCTAGCACGCAGCTACAAATGCAGTTCTGAGGCTAAAAATATTTCGAAGTAAACCTGCAGAGAGAGAGAGAGTCATTAAAGCCTTAGGAAGAGCTGCCATTGTAGAAATTGATAATGTTGCAAAGGGACTCAATTCGAGGGAAAAAAGAACATGGTCAAAGAATCTTCAGGAAGAGGACTTAGCAAAGGAGTCTGAAAAGGAGTATTTAGAGACAAAGGATCCAGAAGGAGCAGCCCACGCTCCCTCCCAGCCCCACTCAGAGGTTCAGACATCCACCCCTACCATCACAAATCATTCATTATGCCCCTCCCCATGTCACTGGAGAGCATATATATTGTTAATATTGACTGGGAGACTTCAGTAGAAACTAATGCCCATGGTCAGCAGTTTTTATTTTGGCTGGCCAGAAATAAATTGTTACTAAACTAACAGTTTGCTGGTTATTATATTCAATAGTTGCACTGGACACACCTGTAACGTCTTCAAATTTTCGTGAAATGTTGTCTTCCATCCACTTGTCTGTAGAAGCGAAGGAGCATCTTCTAGCACCGCGAGTTTCACTTTCACTTTCTGTATCAGAATCAATCACTAAGGTTTTTGTCTTTTGGTTGGTTTTATCTTCACACTGTCTGAATCAGAACTGTCTGAATTCTGAAGAACTATCACCCTCTGAGACACTAGTATATACATTGCTCAGACAATGACAGAAAGTATCTGCATAAAATTCACTGATAAATTCTTCCCTCAAATTTTGCAGTGAATCGTTTTTGAAAATTTTACATTTATAATATACACAAGGTTGGAACCAAAACCTAATGGAGCAAAATGTGGATGATAATGACAATCATTGTTGTATAATGGACCCTAGATCAACTTTAAGCTCTAACAACTTTGCACAGTGGTGTTAATTGTATCACTCACTCTA